>NC_088706.1:11928636-12231666 GCF_028017835.1 Emys orbicularis | reverse complement strand
AATCCCACATGGGTACTTTCTACCAATGTCTCTTGATCTCTTACCCATATTGATAGACGTCACCACATTCTAAAAGAATATTAATTATAGATTTTCACTTTCATATTAGGAAAATAATTTATGTTTTGATAGTTGGCTGGCTGCAGGCAGGGCAGGGGGTGCGGGGCTGGCTGGGTGCGGGGCTGACTGCGGGCTGGGCAGGGGGTGCGGGCAGGGGCCGGAGACAGGGTCTGGCTGCAGGCAGGGCAGGGGGTGCAGCAGGGGCTGGCTGGAGACAGGGGCTGGAGGTGCAGCAGGGGGTGCGGGGCTGGAGGCAGGGCAGGGGGTGCAGCAGGGGCTGGCTGGAGACAGGGGGTGCGGGGCTGGAGGCAGGGCAGGGGGTGCAGCAGGGGGTGCGGGGCTGGCTGGAGACAGGGGCTGGCTGCGGGCAGGGCAGGGGGTGCAGCAGGGGCTGGATGGAGACAGGGGGTGCGGGGCTGGAGGCAGGGCAGGGGGTGCAGGGCTGGGGGTGCAGACAAGGGCTGGCTGTGGGAAGGGCAGGGGGTGCAGCAGGGGGTGCGGGGCTGTGGGCAGGGGGTGCAGCAGGGGGTGCGGGGCTGGAGGCAGGGCAGGGGGTGCAGCAGGGGGTGCGGGGCTGGAGGCAGGGCAGGGGGTGCGGGGCTGGAGGCAGGGCAGGGGGTGCGGGGCTGGGGGTGCAGACAAGGGCTGGCTGTGGGCAGGGCAGGGGGTGCAGCAGGGGGTGCAGCAGGGGGTGCGGGGCTGGAGGCAGGGCAGGGGGTGCGGGGCTGGAGGCAGGGCAGGGGGTGCGGGGCTGGGGGTGCAGACAAGGGCTGGCTGTGGGCAGGGCAGGGGGTGCAGCAGGGGGTGCGGGGCTGTGGGCAGGGGGTGCAGCAGGGGGTGCGGGGCTGGAGGCAGGGCAGGGGGTGCGGGGCTGGAGGCAGGGCAGGGGGTGCAGCAGGGGGTGCGGGGCTGGAGGCAGGGCAGGGGGTGCGGGGCTGGCTGCAGACAGGGGCTGGCTGTGGGCAGGGGGTGCGGGGCTGGAGGCAGGGCAGGGGGTGCAGACAGGGGCTGGCTGGAGGTGCAGCAGGGGGTGCGGGGCTGGAGGCAGGGCAGGGGGTGCGGGGCTGTGGGCAGGGCAGGGGGTGCAGACAGGGGCTGGCTGGAGGTGCAGCAGGAGGTGCGGGGTTGGAAGCAGGGCAGGGGGTGCAGCAGGGGCTGGAGACAGGGGCTGGCTGTGGGTGCAGCAGGAGGTGCGGGGTTGGAAGCAGGGCAGGGGGTGCAGACAGGGGCTGGCTGTGGGCAGGGCAGGGGGTGCAGACAGGGGCTGGCTGTGGGCAGGGCAGGGGGTGCAGACAGGGGCTGGCTGTGGGTGCAGCAGGAGGTGCGGGGCTGGAAGCAGGGCGGGGGTGCGGCAGGGGCCGGAGACAGGGGCAGGGTGGCGGGTACTCCCCGGGAGGGCGCCTTGGAGCAGCCCGAGCAGCAGGACGCAGCCGGGGACCCACCAGGCAGCAGCGGGAGCCCCAGGGCCAGAGGTCGGAGGAGCAGCAGCAGCAACAGGGCCAGGAGGCGGCCCACGTGGCTCCCGCAGCGCAGCGCCCCCGGCGGCCGGAGGAGGAATTACACACTTCCCGGCCGGAGCCCATCAAAGCCGCAGCCCCCTCGCAGGGAAGCCGGTTAACAAGCGGTTCTAAAACCGCTTCAAAATTTAACAACCGGTTCGTGCGAACCGGCTCCAGCTCACCCCTGGCTGAGGGGGTCAGAGCCGGCCCCAGCCCCAGCCCCGGCCCCACCCTGTACGGTAAGTGCCCCCTCCGGGGCAGTGGCGGCAGCAGCAGCAGCCTGGGGCTCCGGCGGCTATTTCAAGGACCAGGGGGGCAGAGGCAGCTGGAGTCAAGGGGCCTTTAAATAGCCCCTGGAGCCCCCCGCTACCCCAGGGCTCTGGGGGCTATTTAAAGGGCCTGGGGCTCCAGCCCCTGCTGGGAGCCCCAGGCCCTTTAAATTGGCCCCTGGGGAAGCCGGGCCGCCCCGGTACGGCGTACTGACGCCCCTCTTAGGCGCGGGAATCGGCAGAATCGGCCTAAAGCCAGCCCTGCATCCCATCATCCAGGTCTTTAATGAAGATGTTGAACAAAACCGGCCCCAGGACTGACCATGAGGCACTCCGCTTGATACCAGCTGCCAACTAGACATCAAGCCGCTGATCACTACCCGCTGAGCCCGACGATCTAGCCAGCTTTCTATCCACCTTACAGTCCATTCATCCAGCCCATACTTCTTTAACTTGCTGGCAAGAATACTGTGGGAGACCGTATCAAAAGCTTTGCTAAAGTCAAGGTATATCATGTCCACCACTTTCCCCATATCCACAGAGACACTTATCTCATCACAGAAGGCAATCAGGTTGGTCAGGCATGACTTGCCCTTGGTGAGTCCATGTTGACTGTTTCTGATCACTTTCCCCTCCTCCAAATGCTTCAAAATGGATTCCTTGAGGACCTGCTCCATGAGTTTTCCGGGGACTGAGGTGATGCTGACCGGTCTGTAGTTCTCCAGATTCTCCTTCTTTCCTTTTTTAAAGATGGGCGCTATATTTGCCTTTTCCAATCGTCCAGGACCTCCCTCGATTGCCATGAGTTTTCAAAGATCCTGGCCAATGGCTCTGCAATCACATCCGCCAACTCCCTCAGCACCCTCGGATGCATTGCATGTCCAGCTTTTCTAAATAGTCCTTAACATGTTTTTTCAGCACAGAGGGCTGCTCACCTCCTCCCCATACTGTGCTGCCCAGTGCAGCAGTCTGGGAGCTGACCTTGTCTGTGAAGACCAAGGCAAAGAAAGCTTTGAATACTTCACCTTTTTCCACATCATCTGTCACTAGGTTGCCTCCCACACTTTCCCTGACCTTCTTTTTGTTGCTAACATACCTGTAGAAACCCTTCTTGTTACCCTTCACATCCCTTGCTAGCTGCAAGGACAGGCAGATGGATCAGATTAGATGGGATGAGGACAGTCCCAGCCATTGGGTCAGATTTGTATGAGTACAAATTAGATTTGAGAATTTCATATGAATTTCAGATATGTGGCATAGCCTCAGAACTGGCCCCCATGCTCCCTCCTGCCCCTCCATCCTTGACCCCAGAAAACCCCATCCACGCCTTCATCAATTGTCATCCGCTCCCAACCTCAGACCCAGCTCCCTCCAGCTCCTTAGCACCCTCCCTCTGCACCTGTCAATGCATGGGTTTCTATTGGTATTTGTTAGATACAAAGAAAATAGACCCAGTGTTTCCAGTCAGAGAAGAGATAGAGAGCGCTACAGATCCATCAAGGGAGTTTAGCTGACACCATGGCAATAAACCAAAGCCCCAGTGGCTTGCGGTGGCATCCGAATGCAGAGCTGTTTTCCTAGCCTGATTCACAGTTTTCTTCCCCTGCTGTTGCATTCTGTGGGCCTGAGTCTCTGTTACTCCTATCCTGCACTTGGGGTGCTCTGTTGCATTCTGAGGCCCTGCCCAGCCCCCAGCGGAAGTTAGAGCAGCCTCGGGGCTGCTCTAACTTGTACTCTGCTTCCATTTGTCCCTGGGAAGCAGAGAACAGCTGTAATGCAGTGCGCTCTGGCCACACACCCTACATGCACCCCACGCCAGGGCCTGGGAGCAGGGACAGTGAAAAACACTTGTGGCCATTCCACACTGGCTGGAGAGGCCCCTGCCCAAGAGGGCTGGTTCTGGATATTCTATGCTGTAAAGGTGCCTTAGAGTAACAGTGACTCAGGCCCTGGATGTTTAAAGGTAATCCCCAAACTCCAGATTCAGAGAAACCTGCCTGGGCCCCAGCCCACTACTCCCTGACTCTTCCACACGGACAGAGCCAGTCCCTAGCGCCAGCCGCTGGCGCCCCCAGGCATCAGGGCAGTCCAAACCCAGATCCCAGTCTTTGGTGAGACTCCGTTGGAGTCATTGGGGTGGTACCAGGACATGGGTTGGACACAGGAGGATCATGAGGGACAAACAGAACCAACAGGAGTAAAGGTTGCAGGGGGTTAAGTGTTTAGACCATGCTGGGGATGGGGGGAATTGGGGCATCAGAGGGGACTCAGCCAAACATGCAGTGAGACCTCAGGGTGTCTGAACAGGACTGGCCTGTCAGGGCCCGATCCTGCAAAGTGCTGAGTGCCCTCGACTCCCAGTAACTGATGGGAGTTCTCGGCGCTGAGCCCCTTGCAGGACTGACCCATGTGCCAGGTAGAGGATTCCTAACCCAGTTACAATCCGGAGGAATAAACCACTTGATTACCCACCCCCCTACATGTAACTGAGTGTATGGGGTGGGGGGAACCAACTTCTATCCCAGCCCTAGAACCTCCAGGGTTGTCCCTAGAACCAGCTGGGTGCTACACCAGTGACACCCAGCTGGTGTCTGCCTCTGCCCTGTCCTGCCACCGCTGCCTCCAGCGGGCAAGAGCCCAGATCTGTCTCCCAGGCCCCATCCTGTTCATTGCAGGGTATTCCTAGAGGTGCCCATCACCGGGGTATCTGGCCTCTAGGTCTGTGGTAGCCTGGGCCTCTCTGCAGGGGCAAGAAGATGGAGCTGAGTGAAGGGAAAGGAAAGAAGATACCCCGGAGTCTGCTGGGAGAGGGTCTCTGCCCCCTTTCTGCCAGCTCTGCCCCACCCCTCGAGTCCTGGCTGATTCCTCCCAGGGCAGCAGGCTAGAGGGAAGGAGGACTCTAAGGGCAGAGGCTAAATCCATTGAAGCCAATGAGAGTTTTGCCAGAGACTGCACTCAGGGGCGGGCGGGAGGCTGGGGCCTGAGCAGGCTCCCCAGGGGGCCTGGGGAAGGGGGCGGCTCAGCCCAAGGAGGAGTTTATTCCCCCCCCCAGGCAGTGCTTTGCCTCCTGCCTGGGCCCCCTGCTGAAGCCAGCCTCTGGCAGCCTCTTAACATTCTCCTCAGCGCCAGCTCCTCCACCAAAGGCATCTGGAGGTGTCGGCATCACTGCGTGGGCACCGCACGTCAGCGGGAGCCGGGGGGAGCGGGAGCCAGGCTGCCAGGCCTGCCCACCCCCTCTCATTAATCCTCTCCTTCCAGCGAGCCCCTCCCCCTGCCATTAATCCCCTGCCACCCCCTCCTCTCTCCATTAACCTCCTCTTCTCCCCTCGCCCCTTGGCTCTCCCATTAAACCTCCTTCCCTCTCTCCCCCGGCTCGCCTCCCTCTGCTTCTCCCCGTCCCCCCCCCTCCTCTCCCCTTTTCATTGAGCCAGGAAGCCAAAGGCCCCCCTTCCCTCTCCAGCCCCACTTGGGGGCACAAACACTCAGCCTGCTCCGCCAGGCTCCTGGTTTGTTACCAAAGGGCGCGGGGGGGGGGCGGGTTGATTGTCTCCCCCACACCCACCCACGCACACATGCACTCTGCACTGGGGGCTGGGAGCCCTGTACCGGGGAAGGGGGCATGGCCCAGCGGGACAGCTCCAATGGCTGAGTTATATGCTCCCTCCAGCACTCTTCGAACCTGCTGCTTTCGTTCAGGAGCATGTCGCCACCTAGTGGTCAAGCTCACAGAGACGATAAAGGACCTACTACGACTGCCAGTGCAGGGAGAGCTCCCTTCGCTCAAGGAGCTGACGCCTGAGTTCGGAACTGCAGGTCAAGGGCTCTCGTCCCAGCTCCCATGGGGACAGGGGGGCTCAGTGGGAGGGGTGACCTGGGCCACTTTAACCAGCGCTGTGCATCACTTTCCCATCCAGCCCAGCCCTTGTTATCTCTCAAGCCAGGCCCCACACCCTGGCCAGCCGGCTGGAACAAATGGAGGAGGAGCAGGTGGTGCTGTTGCTGCTCTGAGCAGGGCTGATTTATTTGATGTGGGACACAGGCTGTGGCGGGAGCACCCGGTCAGTGGCCGGACCACTTTTTGGCTGGGGTAAGCCTGCATGGCACTGTGACCCTGGGCGCCAGGTAACAATCTCACTCACTCCGATTTGGAAGGGGCGGGTATAGGGGTGAGACTGCTAGTGGAGGGCACCGGTGAAAGGCAGAGGACGGTCAGGTGGGGGGGGGGAGCCCAAATCTATGGCTCCCCACTTTAAATGGTGCTCCACAGCCCCTGTGCTGGGGGCAGGCGTTCCCTGCTGAGTGCCAGGGCTCGGCTCCCATGGGCTCCCCTTCCTTCTGAGCCCCTCATCACCGAACGCTGAGGGTGGGCGGGGAAGGGGCTCCCAGGGACTGGAAGGCTGCTCCCGCTCCAGCTGGCTGGCAGTGCATAGTGCTTCCCTGAAGCATGGCTCCTGCAAGCCCCTGGCCAAGCGGGTCTCTTCCTCCCCAGGGCAGGGGCCTTGCTAGCAGCTTCCTGCCCACTGTCTCGCACTCCCTCTGGGGCAGGATTGGCAGCCTTGCGGCATGCTGGGGAGCAGAGCTGCAGCCAGTGGCTTGGGCTGCACCAGGCTCCCTGGGGAAGGGAGGTGATGCAATCCGTGTGATTGGATTTAGCCACAGGGCTTCCAGTTGGCAAAGGGAGGGGAGCCTGGGTGGATGAGGATGATGCATTCATTGAGGGGGATGCTGGAGCCCTGCCCCCTCTCCAGGCTGTTCGGTTACTTGTAGGAGGAAATGCGACCTTGGGGCACGGCACCCTGGGAGTCATTCTCTTCCTCCCGGGCTGGGCTCCTCTCAGTTCAGCCCGTAATTGCCATGTCCAGACTGCCCGGGATTGCCAGTGGGGCTAGAACTGAGGGCTGTTGGACCTGAAAGCCCAGGCCTCCCAGACCTTGAGCTAAGGTAAGAGATTTTGCTTCAGCTGAGCCCCTGTCTACACTGGGTGTTTTGTGCACTGAAGTAGCGACACCCAGTGCCAACTCCCAGCATAGACAAGCTTGCACAGGTGTGAGATGGGGCTGCACGGGTGTGACATGGGGCTGCACAGGTGTGACATGGGGCTTGCACCAACACAGTGGGCCTATGTGAGGGGTGTAGTAGGGAAGGCACAGTGACGTGGTCACACCAAAGCCAGTTCTCCTAGTCTCGACAAGCCCTGGGGTTTTCCAGCAGCCAACACACCTCCCCTGGGAATGGAATCAAATGTCCCTGTGCTGGAACTTAACCCCTGGGATGGGGCAAAGGGAAAAGCAGCCAGTTCACGTTACACAATTCCAGGCTGTGATATGTTGCCAGAGCTGTACCTAGGTTTGTGCCAATGTCATTCACTCTCCTTGATGCCCGAGCAATCCCAGGATCTGCGTCCCAGGGGAGGGTTGGCTCAGTGCCTCCTGGAGCCAGACATGTGCAACCCATGCCATTATATTTCCAGCACCCACATAGAAGAATTAAATAAAACCCTACAATCCTCTTGCTGGAAGGTTGTGATGTAACACAACTTTATTTCGTAGAATCCAGAATGATAATACAGAAGAACCTAAAAACAGAGAGAGAGAGAAAACAGGCTGCTCCCGAAAACAGAGAGGCACAACGCACCCCCACCTTACACTAGGCTGTCTGTCTATAGACTGACTGCTGCTAGTTGAGACCCAGATCTCCCACTTCCCTACAGAGCCCCTAGCTTGTCAGCAGGACCAGGAAACTCCCTGACCCTTAAAGTGATAGCTTAAAAATTTAACAGTTTCTATACTTCCCATTCCCAGCTCTCTCTCTCTCTCTGTTCCCTTTGTGACTTCAGGCCTGGTCTACACCTAAAACGTAGGTCAACGTAGCAATGTTGCTCAGGGGGGTGAAAATTCACACCTGTAAGAGCCATCGTTAAGCTGACCTAAGCCCTGGTATAGACCCCACTGGGGTGACTGAAGAATTCCTCCGTCGAGGGGGTGGATTTACTACAGCACTTGAAAAGCAATTCCTGTCTCCATAGTGAGAGTTTATACTACAATGTTCCAGCGCTCCTCCCTTACTGCAGCCCCCAAAACCCCACTTCATGTCTGTATCCATGGTTATTAATGATCGCTGTAAGGGTTTGCCCTGCTGTCCTCTCCCTGCACATGCTGTGTGCCTGTTGGCTGCTGCACTCCTCCCTAGAGACAGCTGCATTTCCCTGGTGCTGGAGATCCATCTAGATTAGGAAGCACTTTGGGATCCTTCTGGGTGACAGGTGCTTATAGAATATTGTCGCCCTACTGAGAGGGTCTTCTTCAGCCCATTGCTCAGGGGATCCCTGCAGGTTATAGACATCTAACCGGTGAGATATGGTCTGGGCAAGGAAGTTTGCAATCAAGGGGAAACAGCTTCCCAACTGCCTTGCCCCTGTTGCATTTTCACCCCCGCTAGCTAGTGCAGCAACCACCCCAGCGCTGCCGTTGCCTTTTATTTATTGGGTACCTGCAATCTTCAACACCGTAGCGCAAGGCTCCATCACTTGAGTTAAAGGCCAAACTCCAGGACCCAGCAGCAGTAGAAGGCTGTTATCCTCTGTGTAGCCCGCCACACCCACTCAGTGCGGCATCTCTAGTGGTGGCTGGGATGCGTATAGAGGCTGACAAGCCTGCTACCGCCTTGGCCCACAGAGATGGCGCTTTTCGCTCAGACAGCAAAGGCTCACGCACTTAGATCCAGAGGGCCCATGTTCCATCCTTGCTACTAGTGTTACAAGTGGTGGCCCGTACGGGGATAAAGCCATGAGCTGCTGGCACCCAGCCACTAGGGACGTGACACACGCTGCCGGCGAGTCACACCATCCGTCACGTCCCCTCGCAAGGGTGATTCTATTTTTGCAAGCGGCCACCCGTGCTCTCTTGCGGCTGAGGAGATAAAAGCATTGGCTGCTGCTGACGTCCAGGAAGAGCCCTGGCAGCTGGCAGCCCCAGCCCAGCATCAGCAACTTGTCGCTGCTTATTTTGCAATAGAGGAACCAGAGTCAGCAAAGATTCCAATGAAACCCTGGTGGCCTATGGCCCCAGCCTAGCCAGCGCTGAAAGAAAACTCAAAGCACATCTCGCCTAAAGGGTTACGTCGTGCTGGGAACATGGAGCCTGATTCTCGGTTACCGCATCCCGCACTCGGCACAGGGGTGAGGGAGTGCCTTGAAGCCACTCTCTATATTCAGGGGCCATGCAGAGCCCCTCATGGCTTATGGTGTAAATCAGAGCTGCCTCGGGGCTGCTCTAGCTTATGCTTGGCTTCCCCTGGCTCCCTGTGGGCACTGGGATGCAGAGAACTATCCCAGTGCAATGCACTCTGGTCACACACCCTACACCAGGGGCTGGGCACAGGCCCAGAGCAGAGCCTTTGCACCAGCTGGGGATGCCCGCATGGGCAGAATGGGCCTCAGAGGCCCTTTCCACCCGCAAGGCCTCTTGATGCTGACAGAATGGCATGCAGCCGAGAACAGGGCCCACGGGGGCTGAGGGAGTCTCCGAGCCGGGTCTCCTGACTCCGGCTGGCACGACAGGACTAAGAATAGCGGTGTAGATGGTCCTGCTTGCACTCCGGGCTCTAAAACCCAGCATGGGGGTGGGGAAGGGGGACTCCAGTGGGAATCCCCAACCCCACAAGCCAGAGTCAGATGCCCAGATGCTCTGAGACTCGCTATCATGGGGTGGTTTTTTGTAGTGTAGATGTACCCTGGGCCTCCCTTGGAGCGGAGTCATGCTGGGGTGAGGGAGAGAGGAGGACCATGGTTTATACAGCTGGGCAGCCTGGATTGTGAGGGGAGATGCAGAACATCCATTATTCTAGGCAGGTTCTTTTGCAAAACGGTTGCGCTACATATTGGGGGGGGGTGTCTTTTATATAATTTTCTCCTCCCCCCCATGATGTGCAATGCTTTCAGCATCCCCCCTCCTTCACCCTCCCGCTGCTGTTGTATGAGCGTTCCATCACGTGACTCCCCCCCCCTCCCCTGCTCAGAGGTGGGTGGAACCCGTTTCATTCATAAATCCTCTGGCTTTTAAATCAAAATTAAGGTGCTGGGGATCGTTGGGAGCTCATTGGTTTTCCCCGTATATGGAGCCCATGAATTGCAATTAGGTGAGTGCCTCCCTACCCCGTCCCCCAGCCGTGATTCCGACCCGCGGTCAAAGCTGAGGTGGTCGTTGCCTCTTTGCAAACAGCGATGCCTCAAGACTGTGATTTTTTCTCTCTCTCTTTCAACCATCGGGCGCTTTCCGTGGACGAAACAGAGTTTAAAAAAATGGAAAGGCAGCAGGATCCTCTCTTGCACGGATCAGGTGTCTGGCTGAGGAATTGCATGCCTTCTTGTGCTGGGGGTGGGGGGAGTAACCAGACAGAAATGTTGTTTACAGAGGGTGTGTGTGTGTGTGTGTGGGAGGGGGGGGGGGTGCTGCATGCCATTCCTTCTGGCGATCGCGTTGTTTTTAAAAGCTTGATTGGACTCGAGGGTGACCCTAAAAGGGGGAGGGGGCGGCTGGCTCGCCCCCGTCCGAGCGATGCTGAGAGTACTCAACGCATGAACCCGATTTCCGTGCACACTAGGGAACGCGAGCAGGTGAAACTGACCCACAATGCTCAGGCCGGGCTTTCTCGCCCACCGCCAGACAGAGCAGAAAGGCACCTTTGGGAAGATCCCGGGTGACCGCGATGGGAAAAGATCCCGAGGGAGCCGGGGTGGACAGGGAGCAACTCGGCTTGTGACAGCTTAAAGAGGGGGCGAGAAAGAGCAGCCGGGGGCGAAGGTGCAGCGGGAGTGTGTCGGTTGCAGCGGAGACCCTGGCTGTGTTTGTTTGTCCTGCACACTGCAGGGCGAGTTCGCTCTGGGGGTTTTCACCCCTCGGCCCGAGGGACCAGACCCAGGTGCAGAAGTGTTTAGTGAAACCACGACCGACCCGCCATCATCATCATCTTCATCATCCTTTCAGGCAGCTGGCGAGACATCCCTTATACTAATACATTAAAAGAAAAGAAAAAAAACCCTCCAAGCCCCAGTGAAAAGATAGAGCCTGGCTGGCAGAATTAATGGATTAAGATTCTGATCAGCTGATTGTATTACTACTGGTCCTCTGCGTGGGTGATGCAGTCACTTCCGTGTGTGTGGGTGAGAGAGAGAGATGGGAGTCGATCGCTTTTGTGCATGGGGGGGGGGGGGGGGGAGAGAAAAAACCTCCAGGGGTCCGGCTGGGGCTGGGGCGAGCCGGGAGGGGTGGGGGTGGGAAGCTGCCTGGCTTTCAAAAATGACCTCTTTGAAAGGAGACTCAGCCCACCCGCCCCAGCATTTCGCGGTTGATTTTTGACATCTGGTGAGAGGATGTTTAACTATCTGCTGAAATCATGAGTACAGAGGAAGCCGCGGAGCAGGGAGTCGGCTGAACGTAGGTGCTGGAACTAGGGGGGCTGCCGCCCCCCCCCCCCGGCTTGACGTGGTTTCCATCCTATCCAGGGTTTTCAGTTTGGTTCAATGGCTCTCAGCCCCCCTCACCCTGAGCTATTGCTTATCCCCCCTTCCCCGCTCTGAGCGAGATGCTATTTCTGAACCCTCTCCCCAGGGAGGAGAGATCGCTTTCTTTTTTGGCCATGACGCTAATAGCAGCTTATTATTTGTAATGGTCTGTGACCGGAGTCTGTCCACCCCTTTCCTTATTAGCGTAAGCGGTTATTTTGGTCTGGTTAAAACAAAACCAAAAAAAACGGCAAATACGTCTTCGCCTATATTCACCCTGTCAGCTGACCTCGATTCTTTCTCTCCCAGCTGGAGAGAAAAACGAAATGTCAAGTAAAAACCTATCAGGAATCAGAATGTTAAAAAAAATACTAATACAGATTTGTATGTGTTGGATTCATTTGCTAACACACAGAGAAACCCGCACACAGAGGAATACATACTCAGGTGCAGACACAGAGGGACATATGCACACAGATCTGCATGTGTATCACACATGATTCGCAGAGTCACTACACACACACACACAGATCTGCATGCGTATCACACACGATTCGCAGAGTCACTACACACACACACACAGATCTGTATGCGTATCACACACACAATCTCACCGTACGCGCTGAAGGCCACAGACACAATTCCGTATTCATGTTACACACATTAACACAATACACTCAGAGGGACACACACAGATCTGCCTGCGTATTACACTTAGTATGCATGCATATTCTAGACACACCATACACATGCTTACACACAGACACGCATGCATGTTATGTCCCTTTACTACCTGTCACTCACACCACACACACGTGACCACATGCGCACACACAGTCCTCCTTTACACACCCATCCTCTGCCTACATCCATGCTCAAGTTCTCAGGAAGGAATTTTGCTCCTCTTAAGCCCTGAACTGCTCTGCTGGGAACCCCTTGCACACAGCTCTCCTACCAGACCAAGCAACCCCGGTTGCAACATGGCTGGTGGCACATAATGGCTCAGAGCTGGCAGGATCAGCCTCCTGGCACGAAGGCGTGTGCGTGGGTATGAGTGTGTGCGCATTTGCATGTCTGTGACTTTGCTCCTCCCTTTGATCTGTCCATGGTTGGGGTTATTTCACACCCCTGCGAGCGTGTGATGCCTCTGGACAGGAAGTGAGGAATCTTCCACCCTCACCAGCACAGTCTCAGAGGCAGACTGGACAGGTGAACCAGCCTCTGGCTCACCACACCCACCTCATAGGGGGTGTTAGTTCTCTGAGACTGGTACAGGCCTCCCTTCTGGCCCCATTACTGAAGGAGGGCAGGCTATGAAGTGCCCCCCCTGCTGCCAGACATGGGGAGCTTTGGGATATGAGTTGTGTCCCCTTTTAATGCCATTACAATGGAGGTACGGGGTGCATGAGCACTGAGCTGTCCAGGCTACAGGAGTAGGTAGGTGGATAGATCCACCCATGACAGGCAGACCCCAAACTCACTGGCCTTGCATCTCTCCTCTGAAGCCCCATTGCTGGGGATTGGCCTGGGTCTGGAGACCAGTCTCATACACGTAGCACTGATGCTCCCCTGAAGATAATGGGGAGTTCGGTTTGTGCCACCCATGGCCTCTTGGAAACCAGACCCCAGATGCCATGCAGTCCCCAGAGAGCCCAACTGAGCTGGCAGCTGGCTTGCTGCATACACGGCTCTTTGTGCACGTAACGGGTTTTTGTAGGCCGGCAGAGGAAGTCATCCAAGGTGCTGGCAGGGGCGGATTGTAGGGATTCAAACAGCGCCGCCTGCCTGGCTGGCAGGATGCTCCCACGGCAGATGCAGCCCACCATGGCATGTTTACTTCTGTTTATCAAAACCTGGGCTGGCCTTGGAGAGAGATGGTGGGTGTGTATGAAGGCCCTAGCGTGGGATTATTATCATCTGCACGATGGTAGCCTCTAACTGTGGCTAGGTGCTGTACAGACAATGTTTTGAGACAGTCCCTGCCCTTAAGAACTGACAAGCTCAATAGACTAGACAGAATTATTCCCATTTCATAGGTGGGGAAACTGTGGCATGGAGCCAGTAAGTGACTTTCCCACAAGTGTACAGGGTAGGAACTGAACCCACATCTCCAGAGTCTTAGTCCAGCACCGGAGCCACAGCTTTCTCTCCGTGCTCAATCCGCCCCATCTCTCACCAGCTGGCCTCAGAGAGTCATGGGCTCTGCCACTGGCCAGTTGGGTAACCTTGGGCAAGTCACGGGCCCGCTCCGTGCCTCAGTTTCCCCACCTGTAAAATGGGGGTAGCGATACTGACCTCCTTCGTAAAGCGCTTTGAGAGCCACTGCCAGATAAGAGCTACTGGGTCCTTGGCTGGAATTCTAGACCCCCCGATTCAGGCTGGGCATTAATGGCCAACATGACTCCACAGCAGTTTGGGTCAGGAACTGGAAGATCCTCTATCCGAAGGATACTGGGTCTGCCCAGAGCGGGACTGAGAGGAGTAGGATTTAAGCAGGGTGCTGTCGTTAACACCCAAGAAGCATGGGGAGGGATATTTAGTTACCACGAGTGGCCAGAGCCTTGGGGCGAGGTCCCCTTTGAAAGAGGGGTGCTGGCCACTGGTGCTGTCTTCATGGCAGCTCAGAGCTGATGGCAGTTTGCAGAGAGAGCCTGGCGCCAAATATACCCCAACCTTGCCAGCCACAGGAAACCAAGAACCCTTCCAGTCAGTAAGCACCAGGGCTCCTTGCTGATCATTGCCAGACTCCTTCATTCCTCCTACCCCCGCCTCCTCCTCACATTCCTACAGCTCCATCTAGCCTCCGCACGGAGATGGGATATGCTGGAGGGACTTGGGGTTTGCTCAGCCCCAGGGCTTCCAGACAGGCAACGTATCCCCTGCCCCACCTTGCAGCCAGTCTTGGCAGCCTGCCCTGCTTCAGGCTGAGGGCTGCCCATGCAGCCGCAGCAATCTGTGTGTTGGGGGCGGGGGGGGAGAAAGACGCTTTGATGCCCCAATACCCTGGTGATGTGCTTGTTAAACACCTACAGTGAGAAGGAGATGGCCAGAGCCTGTTTTATGTATCATCCACATGGCACTGGGGTCCAGCCATACCGCACGCTGGAGTGTCTCTGCGGATCCCCGCCCACCTTGGGTTCCCCAGAGCCCAGCTTGTAGGGGGTCAGCAGCCATTCGCTCACTAAGGCATGGTGGGCCCAGCCCAGCCCCAGGCTCCTCCCTTCTTGCCCCACCAGCTCTTCCTTTCTCCCCCCTGGCCCCTGCAGCAGGCGGCGTCGACTGAGGCCTGGATTTCCACCAAGTGTGAAACGGTCTTTTGCCACGCCCCCCACCCGGGCCCCTTTCATCTGGGGCCAAACATCTCCCGGGCGGCGCCAGCCCAGGAACCTGTCTCCTTACAGCGCCCGGGCCAAGACAATGGCGGCCTTGTTCCCCCTTTCTGTCACCATGGAGACGAAATTCCTCCATGATGGGGGGAAACAGGCCCGACATTCTTCCCATCTGCCTTCAGCTCCCTGGTCACCACAGCCCCCAGGCCCTTCCCCAGCTGTCCCCTTGCAAGGAGGAGCGGGGGGCAGGCCAGCCCAGACCCAGCTGCCACTAGGATTGGGGTGGGAGTTTGGCACCAGCTCAAGATGCCCTGGGCATGGGTGACCTCAGGCCAGTTGAGGCATGGAGGTCCAGTCCTAGCATGCTCCACAGGGCTGGCTTTGCTGTCTCCGCCTCAGCCTGCCCTCTCCCTCCATTCTGGTCTCTTCCTTTCTTTCCAGCCCCTTCTCTTTCCCCTTTCGCTGGGGACCCCAGGGTTTTGGGGAGTCAGGAGGTGGGTGGGAATCTTATTCTCCAGCACAGCCTGAAAGCTCAAATCTCTCCGACCCCGCTCAATACTAAGTTGACTGGAGCCCAGGTTGGATGGGCGGGCAGCCAGCCCCTCCCCCAAGAATCTAGAGCCCTGTGCTGGGGGCCCCAAGGGAGTATGGCCAAAGGGGCACAGTGAGCGGATGCTCCCACTGGCACAAGCCCTCCACCCGGCCCTTGGAAGCTCCTGGCACTGACCAGGATGATGATCCGGGCAGTTCCAAGCAGCTTTCAGAGCTGGGAGTGGGAGGCAGCTGGGATCTCCCTCCTGGGGGCAGGGGAGGAACTTGCTGGGCTAGGCTCAGGGTGCATCTCCAGGCAGCCACTGGGGGGGGGTCAGAGGCCAGAGCTTGGTGCACAGCAGCCACCCCCCAGGATGGCCCATCGCTGGCTAGTCAGTGCCTGGCTGGTGGCACCACTTGGCTAAGAGAGTGGTGCTGTTTAACTCGCTACGCTGCTGCCACCTTTATGGGCACCCCTCCTGCATGCTCCCCCTTCCAGGGTGAGTGCTCTCATCCACGCATGGGGGGAGGGAGGCAGATGGGAAAGACCCAGCCCCTTCTCTCACCCCACCCCGTGAGCAGCTAGTGGAAGAAAGGTTGGTCCAGTGGCTAGAGCAGTGGGAAGCCCAGTTCAATTCTTGGCTCTGCCACAGACGCCGTGCGTGACCCTGGACAAGTCTCATAGCCTCTTTTTGCCTCAGTTTCCCCATCTGTACAATTAGGATAATAACACCGCCCTACCTCGTGAGGAGTTGGGAAGGTACATTAGAGATGGGGAAAATGCACAGGTGTGATAGTAACAAAGACCAGATAAGTAGCAGAGACAGATACTGACATTGGGTTGGGGAGGCCTTTCCTCCCCTGTTGCTCATAGTGGTACACAAATAGGTGCATAACTCCTTCTGAAATATCCAGGATTGTCCGTGGGACATCACCACAGCCTAGCTGGCCCAGCGGTTCCTAAAGATCTGTACAATGATGGAGTCGTCCTAGGGGAGGTAAAGGCCTCTGTGGCTGAGAATCCCAATCCGGCTCTACCTGAAATCAGAGATCTGCCTCTTTAACTGTTACTATTTGTATGACAGTAGCACATGGAGACCCACCCAAGATGGGGACCCTGTTGTCCCAGGTGCTTCACAGACATTCAGAGAGAGACAGGACACATAGGACACACGAAAGATGTGAGGGGAAACAGTACCACCTGCTCGATGAATATTTTATTCCTGATCTGATTTCAAATGGATTTTCAAATAGCCCCAACCATCACCAGAGGAGAGCAGAGATGGGGGGAGAACGCCCCGCGGTTTGAAAACTCCTGTGCCTGGCAACAGGCCACGTGGCTGACGAAACAGACCCATGGCCCCAGGGAGAGGGAGTTCCAAGCCTGCGCTGATTGTTAGAAGACAGTTCTCTCTAGGGAGGAAGGCTCAGGTACAGACTTCTGTATTTTAACACCCCAAATCCAATTCAATCCCTGCCTCCCATCAGGCATCTAAATACCCCCCTCAAGTCCCACCCCCACCATACCTGCCAAATATCCCAGAGATAAAATTAACTTTGCAGCATGCTCAGGAGTTTAACAGGGCCAGGCTCTGCTCGTGCACTGAAATGCAGCCCACTCTGGGGTAGAACGTTAACAGCACACAGCAACACTATACATCCGCTTTCAAGGAACTAAGGAAGCAGAATGTAATTGCAACCACTGAACCAGGTTCTCTCACCCCTGTGCTTGTGGAAAGCACCAGCAAGTCTTTCATGACCCTGAGCAATCAGGACATCTTAGTTTCCAATCTGATCCTAAAGAGGGCACCAATATCCCATTGACCGCTTATTGGTACTGAGTCACTCCCACCACTCCCTTCCTCTGCTCCGCTCTAGGATACAAGCAACATCCACTGACAATTACAAGCTACAGCAGGAGAAGAGGCTACTGCGTTTCTCCTCTACAGGTCTCCTCTTCCAGATCTGAACAGGCCTGATTCTACTTAGCTTATGAGAACTGACAAGATCACAGTCAGGTGGCAGCTGTGAAAGCTACTGTGCCCCTCTCCCTTCTGAAATGTTGACTGGTTCTCTTCAGAAGTCACCCCCCAGCAATTAGCTGCAATGTTCTTCCTTAACGTTGGATGCAGGCTCGGGAGAGGCCCGTGGGGTGGTGGCTAAAACACTGCCTGTGAACCTCACCGCGGTGACAGCTAGGGCAGTGAAAGCAAGGCGCCAGTGCTTCAGTTTAACCAGTTGCAATGCAAGCCAGAGGAGCCTGGCTAGCTGCACTGGAGGGTGACAGCCAATACCGCTGCCCCACTGTCCCAGCTGTGACCCAGAAGGTGGAGTCCAGCTGCCACAGCTGTTCTCCACTTACTGCTCCTTGCAGTGGGGGCTTTGGAGATGTTAATTTGTTAGTATTCCTAGAGACCCTATTGTGTTAGGTGCTGTACACACACATAGCGTCTAGACAAAGGGCTCGTTTTACAGGGGGGCAGCTAAGGCCCAGAGAGATTCAGTGACTCTCCCATGGTCACGCAGAACCAGTGGGAATCAAACCCAGTCCCGCCTAAGTTCAAAGCCAGCACCTGAAGCACATGGACAGTTTTCCTCTCCTAGCTGGGCCCCCTGAATGCCTTTCCCTTACACTGCCACCCTTGCTGAGCCGGGATGGCTGTAAACCAGGACGCCTGAGAATGAAATCTCCATGGACCATCACCGATACCCTGAGCCATCCATTTCTTTCCTTTCTGAGCCGCTGACGATGGCCGGAGTGGTTCTACAATCACCCACAGTTTCAGCTTTGCTCGTGGTAGCACTGGGGGGACCCCTACTGAAGAGAGGGCTCTGGGGGCAGCTGGTGGGGCTTCATGCACCAGGCCGGGGTGTTTCAAATGCTGGCACCTTGTCTACTGGACGGCTCCTCCCGAGGTTGGTGCCGTCACAACTGGAATGGAGGCTGATTGGGGAGCAAAAAGCCAAGTGCGGACAAGGTCGGAGAGGGAGTTTGTGTTTGTGTGTGTTGCTGTGTGTGCATAAGGAGGTGACCTCACCATGTGACTCATCTTAACCTTTGATCATCCATGCCTGGGCTGTGGAGGCTGCTGTTTGTGTGTGTGGAGCAGGGACAATGTGGGGATGGAACGTGAAAGAGAACTGGGAAACTTGGTATGCCCCGTACAAAGGAGAGGAGGCCATGTGGTCTAGTGGTTAGCGCGGGGGGCTGTGTCAGGACTCCTGGGTTCTACTCCAGACCTGGGAGGGGCGTGTGGCCCCACCCACCTGCTATCCATGGCACGTCTAGCTCCCATCCCAAAAGGGAAAAGGTGGCCCCAGGACCAGTGAGTGAGACTGGCTAAAGGAACTGCTGAGGTGTACTGGGGACTCACCCCTGAGATGTTGCATCTCCTCTCCCTCCACAGGGCGGAATGCTCCCTGGGAGGAGCCAGGGCAGAGTGGAAGGCAGTGAATGGGCCAGTGGGGGCAGCTTTCCCCAGATCCATTCATCCCCATATGTCCCCCACCCACTCATCCCCATCCATTCACCCCTATCTATCCATCCCCATATATACACCATCCATTCCTCCCTCCCTCCCTCCCCATCTCTCTCTGGCTTGACCCCATCAAGCTGTCTCTGTAGCCTCCCCCCAGCCCAGACCCTCCCCCTCTCTAACCCAGCACCGTGCCCCGCCACCCTCCAGCCCAGCCCCCCGGCCTTGCTCTAGGGCCCGGGTTAACCCCTCCCCACAAGCCCCGGGGAGGGTGCCACACGCCCTGGCCAGCGATCTGAGCTGGGAGCACCCGCCGCCCCGAGTCACTTTCACGCGTGGGCTCGAGTCAGGGCTCTCGGCTTGCAGCGGCTGGGTGGGCGGGTGAGCTCATGGAGCCGCGTGGGGAGGGGACGGCGAGGGGGAGCCGGTGTCTGCGCCGCAGCAGCCCGCAGAGCACAGGGGCTGGCGGCTTCCCTGCCGGGCAGAGGATGAGCGAAGCCCCCGGCGGACTGGAGCAGGCAAGAGGAACTGGGGGGCAGGGAACCAGAGCGAGAAAGGGGACGGGGGGGGGAACCGACCCCATCACACCCCAGTGTTAGGAGCCCCCTGACTCCTACCAGCCTCCGGACGATTCGCCTTGGATCCGATTCTTCCTCCCTTTTCTAATTCGATTTACCTGGGCAAGCATTAGCCGAGAGGAAGTGCAGGGAAGGGAGGAGACGGTGTGTGCGATGGGGCGGGGGCTGGACACAGGCAGCATCCGAGCCCACCCGCGATTGGTGCTGCCGCCCCAGCCCGTGTGAACGGGGGGCGGTGAACCGGGATCAGATCCGGAGCGAGGCGGGGACGGACCTACCCAGCCCAGCCCGTCCCCTTCACTTCTCGCCTCCACGTGCGGGATTTTCATTCTTTTGTTCCCGGGGTGTCATTTTTGCCTCTTGCTCTTCCCGACTCCCAGGAGGACTTTCCAGCTGGGACAGACCATGAGCAATGACTTGACTGCCTGGGACAACACGACCGAGAGCACAACGGTACGTGCCCCAAGGGGGTGGGGTGGGTGGGAGTTGGATTCCCCCCCATCACTCCTGGCCCCTTGCCCTCGGGCCCTCTGCCCCCCCCCTTGCACTGGGCTCCCCATGTGAGTCTTTACACCTGCCTCCTTCCCAGGCAGGAGATACAGGTTTGAGGCTGTTTGAGACCCATGCAATACGTGGTGGGCAGGACAACCAGAGCCCCTGGCTTAGCTAAGTCTTCCCCTCCCCGGCACCTCCTGGGAAGATGTTCTGCTCAGGAAGCTGGAGGGGATCTTCCCCTTGTTCTCGGGAGTAGGGGGGAGACAGATCTTCCCGTGGGCATCCCAGCAGATTATCCCGCAGCACCTGTCTCCAATGAGCCGCACCTGCTGCTCAGAAATCACTCCCTTGCTGTTCTGGCTGGCGGGAAGTGGGGCCGGCTGCTCAGGGTGTGGGTCTGAGAACAGTGGGAGAGAAAAGGCCAGAGGAAGCAGCAGGCTGGGAGCTTTGGTACCTGTCGATATTATTCTTTGGGGGTGGGGTGGGGGGAAAGGGACAGGTCATTTAACAAAGCTCCCACATCCGTGATAGACACACCCCTTCCTCTGGTGGTCAGTGAGTCACACACTCCGGCAGGTCACTTGGTGATCGATAAGAACATCAGCAGCTAAGCCACCGAATGACGATCAAAGTTCATGCTCCAGGGCCTTGGATGGGCATTTGACCACAGGGGTCAGGAATCCCTTTAACCCCTCCACATGCAACACTGTCACAATAGGCCTAGTGCATTATGGGAAGTGAGGGCCTTTCTGTGATGCCCTGGGTACTGTCCTACCAGATGGAAGTGGCCAAGAGGTGGGATTCTGTCCGTCTGGCTAGCCAGGTGCAGTTCCCATGTCCCTCTATCCATAGAACCTAATAGCAGAACTCCCCCCAACTATACCAAGGTTCTGATTTGGCCTCATAAGAATGGCCATATTGGATCAGACCAAAGGTCCATCTAGCCCAGTATCCTGTCTTCTGTCAGTGGCCGATGCCGGGTCTCCCAGAGGGAATGAACAGACCAGGCAATCACCAAGTGATCCATCCCCTGTCGCTCATTCCCAGCTTCTGACAAACAGAGGCTAGGGACACCATCCCTCCTACCCTGTATGAGGATGGCACCAAGCTGGAGCAATCTATACCTGCTTCTGGTACCTGCTGTTAGTCTCACTTGCACCATGACCTGGTGCTTAGGTAAAGAGGAAAATAAGCTTAAAGCCCCCCACCCCTACCCCGCAGTACCTCACCCAGGTACATCCCACAATCAATGGACATTGCTGGTGCAAGGTCTGCAGGGCTGGGCCTTCTACCTTCCATCCTGGGCTACGTCGGTCATCGCTCTGATGAAGGACCGGGCATGCCACCCCGATGTTTTACAGACCCCTGAGGCTGGGATCAAGGGGGGATTGATTCTGTGCATGGTTTTGTCAGCTCTGCTGGGTTACAAAGTCACGCCGCGAATGGAAACACCCCACATTGGGCGTTCTACACCTGCTCTGCTGCTAATAATCGGTCTGTGCTCACGGGGACCAGATCCTGGTCTTTGACCAGAGTAAATCCAGATTGGATCCAATGATTTTAGTGGGGTCACTCCGGATTCACCCTGACGTAGCTGAGAGCAGAGCCTGTCTTACATGAGTGTTAGTTGAGGGAGCAGCCAGGGGTCTCCAGATGAGGGGGCTTCAATGTTCTGTATCCAGCCGGAGCCCCTGGGGTTTTTCCACCCCTCCCTCCCCAGGGCTAGCCCACCCCCCAGGGTATTGGGCACTCCCCTGCCATGACATCAGAGCAAGCCCGAGAAAGCCAGTTGGCTGCCTGTGTCATGTCACACAGCAACTCCCGCCCAGCACAGAGTGCCACCTGCAAGCGGGTATTTCCAGGGCAGGAAGAATTCGTATAGCCAGATTGGGAGGCGGGTGGCGCGTGGTACTGGGGTCACTGGCTGTCCTGGGAGAGAGGGAGGAGAGGCCAGACTCTGCCAGTGACAGAGAGACTCAGGGGGAGGAGTGAAAGACAGTGGAGCCAAGGCAGAGGAGAGAGAGATGATGGGGGTGAAGATACCCAGGGCCAGGCGAGTGGGAGAGGGAGCCGGAGGCCGTAAGACACAAGGGGAGCCGCAGCAGCAGCCACCCACTCAGCAGTGGACATCTGCTCAGTGACTGCAGTAGGGAGTTTAAGAGCTCACAAGCAAAGTCCGTGAGTCATCCACCTTCATGCTGGGCCCTGGGGAGATGACTCTGCAGGAACCACGGAGGAGGGCTGGGCCCAGATGGGTTCCTAGAGCTTAGCTAGATAGATGCGTGTGTATCACGACGGGTGGGTGGGTGGGTATGTGGGGGGAGGGACGGACCGAGGGAGGGAGGGGTGGGTATGTGGGGAGATGGATGGATACACAGATGAGTGTGTGTGGGGGTAGAGGGATGGATATACAGATGGGTGTGTTGGGGAAGGGAGGGGTGGATGGATACACAGATGGGTATGTGGGGGTAGAGGGATGGATATACAGATGGGTGTATTGGGGAAGGGAGGGGTGGATGGATACACAGATGGGTATGTGGGGGGAGGGATGGACCGAGGGAAGGAGGAATGGGTATGTGGGGGGGGAGGAACGGACAGAGGGAGGGAGGGGTGGGTATGTGTGGGGATGGATGGATGGATCGATGGGTGTGTGGCAGGAGGGAGTGGCGCATGGATACACAGATGGGTGTGTGAGGGAAGGGTGGGGTGGATGGATAGATGGGATGAATATCCCATCATGCCTTTCTCCATCTCTGCCAGGGCAGGGGCTGGAGCATCAGACTGGCTGGGCAGGAGGCCGGGGTCCCCTCCCCCATATCATGTGTGATTCCTGGTACCCCCAAGATTCTCCCTTGCACCAGGGCAGCTGATTTCAAGCTACGCCTGGCCCAGCTTGCTCAGAGTCCCCCCGGGCAGCAGCGAAACCCTCAAATGTCAGGGTAGGAAACAGAACAGGACTAGCCAGGGTCACCCTTAGCTGCGCTGGCGTCTGTGGCTGAGAGCACTGGGATTCAGTTACCGGTCCTCCCCGGCCTCCCCTCGCTGCTGCCACCAGCTGCCCTCGGCCCAGAGGAGTGGCTCCCGGGGGCATGCGGTTCGGGCTCTCTCTGTGGCTGGTTATCATCCCATTTTCCAGCTGAATTAAAAAATAGTCACGTGACTTTGGTTTCCTCCTGACATCATGATGCGTTGCCATGGCAAAGGCTCCCCTGTCACCTGACCAATTTAATGTTACGTTCCTCTCCCCCGCCCCCTCGGCCTCACCTCCCCTGACAGCCCCAGCGCTCCCCCTTTTCCCACCCCCCCGCACCTCAGCTGTCACTTCCGTCCGGTGAGAGAAGCCCCAACTGATCCACGCAGCAGGGATGGGCTAAACTGGGGGAAGTCCAAAGGGGGAAGCCCCAGTGTCCCCCTGCCCCCTGGGTTTGGATTAAGGGTTAATGGCCTCGGTCTGGGATGCAGGACTCCTGGGTTCTATTCCCCACTCTGGCTCTGCGGGGAGAGTGTGATCTAGTGGTTACAGCAGGGGGCTGGGAGTCGGGACAGCTGAGTTCTACCCTTTCCGCCCACCGTGCCCCTCCCCACCCCACTGCATGCTGCCTGCCCTCAGTGCATGCATGTCCTTGGCTAGGGCTCAGAGGATATGGGAGTGAATCTCATCCCTGGTGAGGTCTAGCCAGACTCTGTTCCCAGGAGGGCACATGGGGACCAAGGGGTGAAGGGAGGTCAGTAGGGATCATTGGGGTGAAGTCAGGTCAAGTGACTGTTCCCAGGATCGTGGCTGGGGTGAGACTTCGGCCAGGGAGGAGTCACTGTTTCCTAGGAGTGTCCTGGCTGCAGCCCAGTGGTTGGGGGTCGGGGAGACACTGGCACCTGGGAGCAGGGATCAGTGGATGAGCCCCCTGGGAAATAGCAGCCATCGCTCTATGGAGCAAACATGCCAGGTTCTGGGGGGGAAGGTGGTGGAGCAAACTGGGGTTCTCCCAATGCAGGAGCATCAGCTTTCCGAGTGGGGGGGGGGGGGATAAACCTCTAAGCCCCTGGGGGAAGAAGAGACGCCTCCAGTGAGCAGCTCAATGCAGAATGGCCCATGCACGGCCAGCAAGGACTGGACGCTGTCAGAGATGGGCCTCTGCTCTGCCTTCCCAGCTGCCCCCATGAGCCTCTTCCACACACACTTGCACACTGCCATCTGCTCGTGTCACAGGCATGTGTCACGAGGACCCACTGCTGCCCAGCTGGGGGAGGGGGGCGAGGAGCTGTCAGAGCATGGGCCCTGCTACCCTCGCGTGCCCCAGGCCCGTGAATGCCTTTACCATGCAGCCACTGGGGAGGCGCCTGCCTGAGCCCAAGGGAAAGCCCCTGCACCGCCGGTGGGAGTGCGCCGGCCCCGTGCTGAGTCTGCTCTGCCCACAGACAGTGCCCGGCGAGGTGAACACGCAAGATGGGTATGTGCTGCTCCTCGTGCTGCTCTCCATCTTCATTGGAGGGACCCTGGTCCTGCTGTCCGGGATCCTGATTATCTGCCGCCGGTGCTGCCAGACGGACCGCAGGCACTCCAGGTAAGAGGGGGGGGGGCTCTGCTATGCACTGCACCACCCACAACCCCCGGAGCCCGTCTGCTTGGGTCGGAGTGGCCAGAGCTTCTGCCTCGGTCCCTACAGTGCCCCCTGGTGGGAGAGGCTGGGACTGGCGTAGCTGGGAGCTCGGTAGCTGGGGTCCCATTTTCTCTATAGGGACTGGTCCAGCACCAAACATCTGAGTTCAGCAACAGCATTACCATAAAACAGTGCGAACGAAGGGGCTTCTGATCAGGATCCATCAGGGCTGCGGAGACGCCAGTGGAGCAGAAGAATTTAATTCCCTTGATTAGCAGCTCCGTTTCGCCCAGTGACAAACAGCCCTGGCCTCTGAGCTGGAGAGATGGGGAAAGCACCTCTCCCAGCTGCCAACGGCTTGAAGCCAAGCCCCATGCTGAGCCGTCCATTGAGCCCGGGGCCTATCCCTGCACCCAAGCTGGCACCCTTGTGCCCCTGCACTGACCCCAACCCTCATCCCCTACACCCAGCCTAGCATCCGGGACCCGTGCCCCTGCACTGCATCCGCCCAGCCTAGCATCCGGGACCCGTGCCCCTGCACTGCATCCGCCCAGCCTAGCGTCCGGGACCCGTGCCCCTGCACTGCATCCGCCCAGCCTAGCGTCCGGGACCCGTGCCCCTGCACTGCATCCGCCCAGCCTAGCGTCCCGGACGCACTGCATCCACCCAGCCTAGCATCCCGGACCCGTGCCCCTGCACTGCA
Organism: Emys orbicularis; assembly: GCF_028017835.1. NCBI lineage: Eukaryota > Metazoa > Chordata > Testudines > Emydidae > Emys > Emys orbicularis. The sequence continues at coordinate 12,206,626 of NC_088706.1, read as the reverse complement.
TCCAGTCCCCAACCCAGGTGCCCCAGCGTTTCTGCTCTGCACCCCAACCTGCTCTGTACCTGACCCAGCACCCCAGGCATGCACCCTGTACCCAGCCCAGTACCCCAGTTCCCTACATCCAACCTGAGCCTCGTGTCCCAGTCCCTGCCCGCAGCTCTGCACTGAGCCCTGTGCCAGCCCGGGTCCCATGGACCACAGCCATCCCAGAGACAAGCGGGTTTTCCTAATACAGATTAAATCCCTGAGCAAAGGCCCGAAATCTCCCACTGGCTCCTGGGATGAGAGACCCCCAGGGCTGCCAAAGTGAGATGCCCCAGAATAGCTTCTCCCTCCCCTCCCAGGGACAGCTGGACTCCAGAATCCAGTCCTAAGACCCTGTGCATGGAGATGTGTACATAATGTGTGTGTACTGTATAGACCGGAGCATGGTGTGCATGTGTGTGCCATATGGGCTGGTGTGGGGGGGTGTGCCATACAGACCGGAATGTGTGTGCAATGTACGGACCAGCACACTGTACGGCCTGGTGTGGACCAGTTTGGGGGTGCTGTGCAGACTGGCAGTGGGGTATGTGTGCACCGTGCAGACTGGTGGTGTTTTTGCACGTGGTATGGACTAGCAGAGGTGTTGGGGTGTGTGCTGTATGGACTGGCATGGGTGTGGGAGCATGGATGTGCCCTAGAGACTGGCGTGGGAGCTGTACTGAGTGCACCAGTCTGTGAATGTGCAAAACCAGCCCGAGTGGTGCACCGCACTGACTCCCCTGCCAATGGGGCCCGTGGCCCGGTGTCTGGCTCCCTGCCTGTGTGTGCATGTGAGGGGGGCAGTGATGGCTAGAGCAGCCCCTTGCACCATTGGCTTGTGGGGTGGGGGACACTATGAATAACCCATCTCCTCTCCTTTCTGTCCATCCTTTGCCCCCTCCCCTCTCTGGGCCCTGCTCCCTCTGTCCATCTCTCTGTCCCTCCCCATGCGTCTGTCTCTCCCCCTCCCTTTGCAGAGCCAGTGATGACCCTGAGAAAACCAATACCACGTACCTGGATGACTCTCAGCCTCCGCAAGGTGAGCGCCCCCCAGCCCGGCCAGCCCCAGCCCTGCCCATGGAGCTCAGCAGGAGATGGTCGCTAGGGCTGGCTTTGTGTTGTCATGGAAACCGTTTCCCTACATCTCAACCCCCATCACGTGCAAATATACCTGCTGTTCACTGCGGGGGTGTGTGTGTGTAGGAGGCTTTGGCTGCCCCCATGGCACTGAAGGACAGGGGTGTAGGGAGTCCCAGGAGCTGCCATCCTAAAGTCACTGGGGCCCTCCGTGCCTCCCCCTGCAGCCCAGACCCCAAGGTCAAGCCACGGGGGCTGTTCACTCCATTCAGCTGCCTAGAGCGATTACTAAATACCCGCTGTGGTGGAGCAGTGCCCCCTGCCCAGGCACATATATCCCCTGCCGACACCCCCTGCCCAAGCGCTGCTGGCTTCCATAGCCAGGGGCAGGAGATCCTGAGCCTGCCCTCTCCCGCTGCTGGCTGGGACCTGAGGGCGCTGGCCCATGGGCTGCTTGAGCTCCCCTGGGTGGAGCGAGTTTGCCGAATCTCAACCCAGGTGCCCGTGTCCCACACCAGCCTCCCAGCTGTTGGCACTAGCTTGTGCTGCTTCTGCTTCACCCCCTCCTCTCTCCACATCTCGCTGCTCCTCAGCCGTGGGGACGCCAGCCCGGCCTCCTCCCGAGGCTACTGAGCCAGCCGGCCCCTGTGCCCACCAGAGGGGGTTCCCCCGCCACCCCCCTGCCCGGTGAGTGGGGTCTGAACCTCCCCTCCCCTGTCTCCACAGAGATCACCATCAAAGTGGATGATCCAGACTGCCTGTCGGCCTCCAGCTACCGGGATGTGGAGACAGAGCGTTTCCTCTCGTCCAGCTCCTCCACCGGGCGCCGCGTCTCCTTCAACGAGGCCGCGCTCTTCGAGCAGAGCAAGAAGACCCAAGAGAAGGGGAGGAGGTATGGGCAGGGAAGGGGGGGAGAGGCTGGGGGAGGGAAGCGGGGGGCAGCGGGGAGAGGGAGGGAGTAAAGGCTGGGGGGAGGGGAGGAGTGGAAGGGGTGGGTCAGGTTTGCGGGAAGGGGGTGTGGGGGTATGGGTCAGGGTTGGGGTGAGGGAAGGGTGTGGGGGATGGGATGGGGAGGAGTGGAAGGGGTGGGATATGGGTGAGGTTTGGGGTAAGGGTGTGGGGGTATGGGTCAGGGTTGAGATGAGGGAAGGGTATGTGGGGGATGGGAGGGGAGGAGTGGAAGGGATGGGATATGGGTGAGGTTTGGGGTAAGGGGGCATGGGGGTATGGGCATGGGGGAAGGGGTGTGGGGAATGGGTCAGGGTTGGGGTGAGGGAAGGGTACATGGGGGAAGGAGTGGAAGGGGTGGGATATGGGTCAGGTTTGGGGCAAGGGGCTGGGGAGTCTGGGTCTGGGGGAGGAGGGGTGTGGGACTATGGGTCAGGGTTGGGATAAGGGGGTGTGGGGGTATGGGCCTGGAGGGAAGGGGTGTGGGGATATGGGTCAGGTTTGGGGCAGAGGGAAGGGTGTGGGGGGATGGGGAGGGGAGGAGTGGAGTGGAAGGGTGGGATATGGGTGAGGTTTGGGGTAAGGGAGTGGGGGACTATGGGTCAGGGTTGGGGTGAGGGAAGGGTATGTGGGGGATGGGAGGGGAGGAGTGGAAGGGGTGGGATATGGGTGAGGTTTGGGGTAAGGGTGTGGGGGTATGGGTCAGGGTTGAGATGAGGGAAGGGTATGTGGGGGATGGGAGGGGAGGAGTGGAAGGGATGGGATATGGGTGAGGTTTGGGGTAAGGGGGCATGGGCATGGGGGAAGGGGTGTGGGGAATGGGTCAGGGTTGGGGTGAGGGAAGGGTACATGGGGGAAGGAGTGGAAGGGGTGGGATATGGGTCAGGTTTGGGGCAAGGGGCTGGGGAGTCTGGGTCTGGGGGAGGAGGGGTGTAGGACTATGGGTCAGGGTTGGGATAAAGGGGTGTGGGGGTATGGGCCTGGAGGGAAGGGGTGTGGGGATATGGGTGAGGTTTGGGGCTGAGGGAAGGGTGTGGGGGGATGGGGAGGGGAGGAGTGGAGTGGAAGGGAGGGATATGGGTGAGGTTTGGGGTAAGGGAGTGGGGGACTATGGGTCAGGGTTGGGGTGAGGGAAGGGTATGTGGGGGATGGGAGGGGAGGAGTGGAAGGGGTGGGATATGGTCAGGGTTGGGGTGAGGGGGTGGGGGACTATGGGTCAGGGTTGGGGTGAGGGAAGAGTGTGGGGGATGGGATGGGGAGGGGAGGAGTGGAAGGGGTGGGATATGGTCAGGGTTGGGGTAAGGAGGCGTGGGGGTATGGGTCAGGGTTGGGGTGAGGGAAGGGTATGTGGGGGATGGGAGGGGAGGAGTGAAAGGGGTGGGATATGGTCAGGGTTGGGGTGAGGGGGTGGGGGACTATGGGTCGGGGTGGGGTGAGGGAAGGGTGTGGGGGAGGTACGGGGCAGGGCAGGGGAGGAAGTGCAGGTTCCCCAGGTGGGCACTGAGCCAGTGCCCCCTGCAAGGTGGGGTTGAGTCTATCGCCCAGCCGGATGGCCCAGCCTGTGCCCCGGCTCCGTGGGGACAACGCGCTCTGAGGGGCAGGCTGAGGAGCTGGGCCAACAAGGGACTAGGCTGGGCGAGCGCCTCGGGTTGGGCCCTTCCTGGCATGTGTGGCACCGGGGCTGAGGGGAGCGTTGGGAGCAGGGGGCCGGCTCCGGCGACTCCCCGTCACCCAGTGCCCGTGGCAGGTACACGCTGACCGAGGGGGATTTCCACCATCTCAAGAACGCCCGGCTGACCCACCTCCACGTCCCGCCGCCCGCCCTCAGAATCGTCACCATCCACGAGTGTGAGTCGAGCGAGAACAGCCTCGCCATGTCGCCCCGCCTGCCCCCGCCCAAGCCCGGCCTCGCCATCTTCCAGGTGAGCCAGGGCTGGGGCCAGCACCGGCCCCCGGGGCGCAGGAGAGGGGGGCTCTGGGGGCAGTGAGGGCCCCTCCCAGGGGGGCAGGAGAGGGGACTCTGGGGGCAGTGAGGGCCCATTCCAGTGGGGGGCTCTGGGGGCAGTGAGGGCCCCTCCCGGGGGGCAGGAGAGGGGGGCTCTAGGGGCAGTGAGGGCTCCTCCCAGGGGGGCAGGAGAGGGGGGCTCTGGGGGCAGTGAGGGCCCCTCCCGGTGGGGGCAGGAGAGGGGGGCTCTGGGGGCAGAGATGGCCTCTGCCGGCATGGGGTAGGAAGCACGTTGGAGGCAAAGACAGCCCAATCCCACCCCAGCTTCTGCCCTCTGACCCCTCAGTGGTTTCTCTGTGTCTCCGTCCCATAGCCCCCAGGGGGCACCCTGCCCCAGACAGTCCTGACCGCCCACGCCATGTGCCCCAGTTCCGCCCTGCCTGGCGACACCTACAACTCCACCGTGGACACCAGCTTCGCCGAAGCCAGCCCATCCATCTCCTCCTCCTCTGGGGAGAGCCCTTCGGTGAGTGCCCCCTCTTCCCCCCCCCCCCCGACTGGGAGAGAGATCTCAGCACCCGTGGGTGCTGGGGGAGCCGGGGGAGTGGGGGCAGGAGGGTGGAAGTGGTGGGGGTGGGGACTCTCTCAGCCCCTTTGCACCCCACACAGACTCAGCATGCCCTGGAGGGATGGCTTAGCAGGCCAAGCATTGGGTGCCGCCCCCCTCGGCTGTGGATCCCAGGCAGGGCCGGCGCAGCTCTTCCCTGTCCCAGCTGGAGAACAGGGAAGGGGGCGACTGTGGAATCAGCCCAGGAAAAGCCAACGCCCCTCTGGAACCATGAGGGGGAGCCCTTGGCCAGTTGTGCTGGGCACTGCCTGGCCCCCTCCCTCCCCAGAGGTGGCTGCATTTCTAGAGTTATGTACAGAGTTAAGCATTTTGATGGTCTTTGGGAGGCAGGGGCTTTAGCTGGGGTAGCGACCTCCCCCCGCAACCTGAAGGTTGTGGGACCGTCCCAGTCTTTATCGCGGTGTATGGACCCAGGGCCGGCTCCAGGGTTTTGGCCGCCCCAAGCAGCCAAAAAAAAAAAAAAAAAAAAAAAGCCGCGATTGTGATCTGCGGCGGCAATTCGGCGGGAGGTCCTTCGCTCCGAGAGGGAGTGAGGGACCGTCCGCCGAATTGCTGCCGAATAGCTGGACGTGTCGCCCCCCTCCAGAGTGGCCGCCCCAAGCACCTGCTTGCCAGGCTGGTGCCTGGAGCCGGCCCTGTATGGACCCCCACACACACACTGGGGGACCCTCGCTCTGCAGCAGGGTGAGCTAAGACCCCTTTGCTGGCGCCGAGGGGAGCTGGGAATAGACCAGAGTGGGCTCTGCCTCCCACTCCCCTTTATAGGCCCGTGGGGGGTTGGAGACTCCTGCACTCAGCGCACTCCGGGAGCGGGCCGGGACAGGCGGGAGCTCTGAGGGCATTGTTCACGGCTGGCTGCCCAGGCGGACCTGGCATTGTGCGTGTCTGCTGTGCCGTGCACGGCTCCCTGCCGCCCTGTCGCCTCCAATCGCTCTCTGCGGCGCCCACCCCCAGGAGTCACTCCTCCCCCCTCCCTCTGTCCCTCCCCTTCCCCCGCTCCCAGTTTGAAGGGGCCGCCAGGAGTGCGAAAGGCACCGGAGCGGGCGGCGTCGGACCCGGGGAGCCCCCACCACCCCCTGCCCAGGGCACCGTGCTGCAGTTCTTCACCCGCCTGCGGCGTCACGCCAGCCTCGAGGGCGCCAGCCCCTACTTCAAGATCAAGAAGTGGAAGATTGAGAGCAACCAGCGGGCATCCAGCCTGGACACCAGAGGTAGGTGCCCCCCCCCCCCAATCCTCGCGGGAGTGAGGGTCAGTCCTGGACCCCGGTGGTAGGGGCCACCCATCCCCCCACCTAGTTGAATCCAAACTCAGTGGCCACTCAGGGGCCCTGATGAGCCTTTGGCTTCTCCCTGGCGGCTGCCAGCCACAGGGGCCGGCGGTCCCAGTGTCAGGGGTGCTCGTTTCTGTGCCTCATGTGCCCGTCTGCCCAGCTCCCATCCCCTGGCACCCCATGGGAACGGCTCCCGGTCACTGCCAGGTGGTTCTGTCTAAGGCCACCTCCGCTGTCGGGAGTGGATCCCACAGCCCAGCTGGGTCCCTGGCACATTATTGAAGGCGAGTGAACAAGCCGCAGGAGATCAGCCCTGTCCAGAGGGGTCAGAGTGGTTAGCCTGGGCAGGGTCCGTTACCCAGCATGCCCAGGGCACGAACCCCATATTTGCCACGGGAGGTGCTCGGGGTGGGGGCTGTAGGATTAGAGCAGTGAGGTGATCCCTGGAAATGGCCAATGAACGCAGCAAAAATGACCCAGAGCCCATTTTGCCTTGTAATTACGTCCCTCCTGCTTCTGCCTCCACCCCCCAGCCCCTCCCCTCTCCTGGTGCTCCCCCCTAACATCCCCCCCTTGCCTTTGCCTGCCTTTCAGGCTCACCCAAGCGGCGTCAGTTCCAGAGGCAGCGGGCGGCGAGCGAGAGCATGGAGCAGGAGGACAGAGACACCCATCAGACGGGCATCATCCAGTACATTGCCCGGACAGATGACATAGCCTTCCGCCCCATGGCTGGGCCCTTCCTGCCATCCCCCTCCAGCCCCCCACCCTCTCTCGGCAGGTATTTTTCAGTAGATAGAGGGGATAGGGATGACTGGGGCAGGGGGCACTAGCCCAGGGGGTGGGATGGATGGTCTCATTCCCAGATGTCAATGTCCACCCCCAGGAAACCAGGTCATAGGCGGAGAGAGATTTCAGCCCCCATTCACACTTCCCTTTGGAAGGGCCCTCTCATAGGGCGCTCCTGCCCCCCCACTTCAGGCATCCTCTGGCATGACAGGAGCGCCTGCCTCCATTTCCCCTCATTTCAGCCGTACCAAGCACACAGTCTCTCAACGTCCCATGCAAAGTTGCACCCCTGGGCGTATTTTATTGACAGGCACGTACAATCGTCTGGAGAGTGCTCACTGTGAAACCGCTCTCCCAGTTCCCACAGTAAAGCAGAGGAAGGTACTGCAAAAAGCTCAGTGGTTTGAGCATTGGCCTGCTAAACCCAGGGTTGTGAGCTCAATCCTTGAGGGGTCCATTTAGGGAACTGGGGTAAAAATCTGTCTGGGGATTAGTCCTGCTTTGAGCAGGGGGTTGGACTAGATACCTCCTGAGGTCCCTTCCAACCCTAATATTCTATGCTTTTCCACACACCCTCTCCAGGGCCATCACTTCCAGGTTCCCCCACCTGGGAGTCCCCCAGCGCTCGGTGCCGTTCCTCTCTGCCCTGGTTCCAGAGCCCCCCGCCCCTCCCTGCAGCCCATCACCCTCAGAGTGACCAATCTCATGACTCCTTGCCAGCCCCCTGGCTCTGATTCTGCAGCAGGCCAGCCCCTCTGCTGGACGCCTCCCCCTTTGCTGTGCTCCTCCCATCTGCCCATGCCTGCCTCTGGGTCTCTCCCTTTGCATGGCCCACCTGGTGCACTGGCCTCTTATTTCTTCAAGGGCCAGAGTGGCCCCATGACAGGCCCCCCCCCCGTAGGTCTGGGATGAGGCCCCCAATCCACCCAGAGAGACCTGGAATTCTTCCTCAACAGCTCTGGGGCAGCAGCTGCCTGGGAGGTGTCATTCTGGGGGCAGGGCAGGGGAACGGGCTTGGCAAGGAAAGGGACGCTGGCGCCGGACACCCACCCTCCCTCCGGGGTGACTGCCCCCTGGTGCTGTTAGAGCCATCAGGACCATGCAGGGCAGAGATGGTCACTCCCTTTGCCCGGCTGCAAATGTTGGCACATGGAGCTGCGTAGCGGAGAGTCAGTCCTGCCCCAGGCGTGGGATTGGGGCTGTCTCCTGCTACACCTAAACCCCAGGGTCAGCTGGAGAGATACCCAGGGCAACCTTTATCCTCTGCCTAGGCCTGGACGGGGCAGCAGGGTCAGAGAGGGAGGGGATGCTGAGGGGGGAAGGCGGGGTGGGGGAGATGGGGATAGGGGCAGAGAGGAAGGGGGCTGGTAGTGGGTGTGTGGGGACCAAGAGGGGTGGGAATTTCTGGTTGCAAGGACTTGCAGTTGGATTGTAAGAAATGAAAATGTCCCTGTCACGTGCCAGGCTGGTGCCAGCCCAATGCTGGTCCAGCGCCTGCCTGCTGCTTCCCAGGGCAGCCCCTCTGCCCTGCCTGTGCTATAACATTGGTGGGTTCTGCCCCCAGGTTAGAGCCAGCAGAGGCGGGCAGGGGCAGCGTCCCCGAGGCGCCCAGCACGGAGCAGCAGACTATCTACCACGACATCTGGAGCTTGCGGGCCTCCCTGGAGCTGTATGCCTCGTCCGAGCAGAGCAACGACCGGGACTCCGTGCGCAGCGATGGGGGCGACAGCGTCTGCTCGGCCGGGGGCGGCATCCCCGGCTTCCCCTCTTCCCTGGAGGAAGCCGAGGGCCTGGACGAGCGGCTGTGGGCCCGGCCCAGGCAGGAGAGCGCGGAAGCAGAGCCGGGCACACGCAAGCTGCTGCAGATGGACAGCGGCTATGCCTCCATCGAGGCGCCGAGCCGGGCGGGTGAGGACGGGCGCCCCAAGGACCAGACGGCCTCAGAGAAGCGCATCTGCTTCACCAGTGCTGGGCGCAAGGGCACCATCTTCGAGAGCTTCGAGGGGCACGAGCCCGAGGAAGAGGAGGAGGAAGAGGGGGCGGTGGGGGGGCCGCTGCCCCACAGCCCCCTGGCCTGGTCCCCCTATGGGCAGATGTTCCCAGCCCGGGACGCGCTGCCCCGGCGGGACTACAGCATCGACGAGAAGACGGATGCCCTCTTCAACGCCTTCGTCCGTCACGACCCGCAGTTTGACGACTCGCCCCTGCGCGCCAAGCACCGCTCCCGCACTCACCTGCGCAAGCAGTGGCAGCGCTCCAAGCAGTACAGCGACCCCGGCGTGCGCTACCCACCCGCCCTGGAGCGCCACCGGACCCCGCTGCGCCGGGGAGACAGCCTCAACTACCCACCAGACAGCCGCTACCACGGCACCCTGCCCCGCATTGTCAGCGCAGAGGAGGCGGGCGCGGCCGGGGACGGCTCTGCCGTGGCTGACGCCGACGCCAAGATCCAGGTGATAGAGGAGGAACCGTCCGAACTGGCTGGGGACCCCAAGCTGGCTTCCGATCCCTACGACGAAGACTGCCCTGGCAATGGCCAGGGCCCGGGCTGCGGCCCCCAGCCCCTAGGGGCTGAGCTGATGGACAAGATCATGGGGGGCCTCGAGGACAGGCTGTACGGGCACTTGAGAAAATCGAGAGAGAGTCCGGAGTGTCTGGTGGCCGTGGCCTCTCCCGACCACAGCCCCGTCTAGGGGGCGGGGGAGTGGACCGAGCTCACTCATCCACTGAGTCAGGCTTCAGGGCTTCAACCCCTTCCACAGCTGGCACTGCCACCACGTTCAGGGCGTTCGTAGGGCGGCAGGGGGGTGCGGATCTGCCTGGACAGACGTGCCCCGTTCGAGGGGATCGGGCTCTGCCCGGACGTTCCCGTCACCTTGGAATGGTCCAGGGCGGGGGGCAGGCTCAGCCCGCCCTGTTTGAGTCTGGAGTGGGGGGTCCACTTGGATGTACCCACTGCATTCAAGGGCTTTGAGGGGCGCAGATCTGTACAGAGGTACCCGCCACGTGGGCGGGGTCCAGGGGGGCACAGATCCACCCAGATGTACCCACCCCAGGGTCCTGGGGGGCACAGATCCACCCAGACATACCTGCAATGTGGGTGGGTCCCAGGGGGCACAGATCCACCCAGACCCACCTGCCCCATGGGTGGGGTCCAGGGCGGGATCCCCGGTGAAGCAGCCCCTACCCCCAGGCAGGCCTGGCAGCCGGAAGGGGTTGTTACGGAGGGGAGGAATGTTTGCCAAAGCAGGCGACTCTTTTTAAGGCACCTGTATTAATAACCCCCCAAACTCTTACCTCACGCCGTAGAGCTGTGTAGCACATATGCCCCCCCCCCAATCCTGGGGCATGGCCCCCTCCCCTGCACACCCCACGCCCCCCACCCTCCTCTCTCTCTCTCTGATTTTTTACAAGCAATAACGTCTCTATCCGGAATCGTCCTCGCAAAGAAGGGACCGGGGCTGGGATCCGCGGTGCTGGGAGTGGAGGGGAGATGGGCCAAGCCCCCCCGGAGCTGGCGGCCTCCCCCTCCTTTTGATTTTGTCCACACTGAAGGAGGGGGAGGGCAGCTCCGAAATTGCTCCTGGAGGGAGGAGTCGCTGGGGGCAGCAAAGCGGGGGGGGGGGGGGAGTTTGAGGGCTGGGAAAGCTGCTGCCCCCCCTTGTGCCAGTCACTTCCCTCCTCCCACCCTGGGGGAAACCTCGAGCCAGGGCAGGGCTCGTGGGCTCTAAGCTGGATGCTCTGGTGCTAGGACCTACGGGAAAGGGGGCCCATGGAGCCGCTGGAGAGGGGCCCAGGGGGTGATGGTCCATAGGGGAGGAAAGGGGGAGTGAAGCTGAGGCTTCCAATCGGACAGGCCCTTCAGCAACTGCTGCTAGAAAAATCTCGTTCTCCAGGTGCCAAATTGAGGGTGGGCCGGATACCCACACAGTGCCATGGGGGGGGGCAGGAGAGGGCAGGAACTAGAGCCTATCCCAGATGTCACTGCTTCCTGGAGGAGGGGGGAATGCTTGCTCCCCATTCTCCCCAAAACTAACCGGCTCCCCCTTTCTCCCTCCCTAAATTACTGGGCCCAAATGGGAGAGGGGCTTGGATCTAGCATGCCTTGGGGCGGGGGGGATGGGAAAGTGGTGGCAAGATGGGGCAAAGGGGGAGTCAGATCTCCTAACTCTCCTTCTCCCCCCAACAACCTTATACCTGGAAAGCCAACCCCCCTGCTCCTCCTTGAACTGCTCCCCCCCCCGTTCTCCCCCAGGGAGCAAAGCGATGGGCTTTATTTATTATTTATTGATTTTTATAGAATTGGATGGATTTGCTGCTCCACAGGGGGCGAGTTCAGCTTTTTATTGGGTTTTGTTCATGTCTCAAAGGATAAGAAGCAAAAAGCTTTATTATCCGTAAGACTCGGTCAGCGCAGGGGAGGGGTAGGGGCAGGGCGGAGGGGGAAGGAGATGCCAGCCACACGTATCCCCCCCACCTTGGTGCTCTCGTCACCCCCGTTCCCGGCTGCGCTTCGACCTTTGCATGCGATCAAAGAGGCCGGGTCGTTCCTCTGCAGAGTCTGTCCAAAGCACTAACATGAAACCACAACTCAGCCTTTTTAAACCTATAAAGAAAGACCAAGTGTCGAGAGTTTGCTGCGCTTTGTTATTGCCTAAGCGCCTTCCTTCAGCCCCCCAGACGTGGCCAGGGCCAGCCCCTCGTTGGGCCAGGGGTGGGATTGGTTTTTCCAGAGTTTATTGTAAATGACATGGCCCATGCTCCAGTGACCTCCCGGGCAGCGCGAGGGGCACCAGACAGGCTCCCAGGGCAGGGAGCTGAGGGCAGAGGAATTCTAGCTAGGACTAAAGTGCCAGGTTTTGACAGCAAGGAGGGTGAGTCTTGCCTGGGGCAACTTCCCCAGGGCTGGGGCCCCTGGAACTTTCCAGCCTGGAGGGTCCATTTGCTCTTGCTGTCATTTACCCCACTACCGGGGGGGGGGGGGGGGCGCTGTTCTGCTCTGGCCATGCCCCAGTGCCCTGGGGTGAATGATGGCACTGCAACTCTAGCCCTAAACCCGAGGGGAGGACACCTTCCGAAAGACCCATTTTAGTCCAACCCCAAATTCCTGGGCCAGAAGCAGGACCCTGGCCTATGCTCTGGGGTTCAGACTGGATAAGCACCCCAGGCCCTTCCAGCCCGCAGAAACTAGGACTTGCACGTCCCCTCTCCCCTGCGACCCCTTCCAGAGCAGAAAACACCAGCATTGGAAGCCATTCCTGCAGGCAGCTTCCGCTCCTGCAATGGGGGCCCGGGAGCACAAGGCCTTTGCATGGGCTGAACCTGCCTTTCTACGGATGACCCATCCTAGCAGAGCCCGTTCTGACTGCTGGAACGGAGCCCAGCGAGGCTCAGGGGCTGACAGCTCCTTCCAGGGCTGGCGGTGAACGCTGGGTCCTCCACTGTGGGCCTAGGAGGGGTTGGGCCCAGCTCCCTGGGGCTGGGGAAGGGGCTGCCCTCTCCAAGAAGCTGGCCACTGGTGAGCACCACAGGAGGAGATAGATGGGCAGGGCCCGCCCAGCACTAGCAGTGCAGCCGCTGAGGGAAGCTGGAGGGTGGGGACAGGACTCAGCAAAGGCACCGGAAGCCTAAATTCATCCAATGCATGGAGAGATCTCCTCCTCCAGGAGGATGGAGGACGACACAGGCAGCCAGAACCCGCAGAGAATTGTGGGGGGGGGGGGCAAACGATGACTATTTACAGTGTGCTAGACCAGGGGTTCTCAAGTCATTGCACCACAACCCCCTTCTTACAACAAAAATTACTGCATGACCCCAGGCGGGGGGACCGGAGCCTGAGCCCACCCAAGTCCCGCTGAGAGGGCCAAAGGCTGCCCCGGGCAGGGGGGCGCACGAATGCCAAAGCCTGGGGACGACGCCCCAGGGGGTGGAGCTTGGGCATCAGCCCCAGTAGGTCTAAAGGCCAGCTCTGGCGACCCCCTGAAAACGGGGTTGTGACCCCCCGTTTGAGAACCGCTGCGCTAGACCCGGCAGCAGGCCCAGCGGGCAAGGCGCGGGATAGATGAGCAGGATTCCTGCGAAAAGCACGTACAGGGAAGGCCAGGCCCAGCTGCTGCGGCAAAGGCTGATTTCAGGGACCAGCTGCCCCGCTACCCCATCCCTTATATGGGGACAGCCCTAGGCCCTCAAGGATTTAGCAGCACCACTGGCCCCTGCCCCCTACGGCTGGCTCAGGGCAGCTTTGGCATCAAGAGCAGCCGCAGGGTGTTCCCTTTGCCTCCAAGTGTCCAGTGGGGTGCATTCTGCTTGAGGAGCTTGGGCTGAGCTGGGGGGCCCCCTTGCCACAGCCACCCCAGCACAGACCCAGCCTTAGCCTTGTGCTGCAGGCTTTTCCACTAAGGAGGAAGCCAGAGAGGAGAGATTCGTCTCTACTCCGGCTCAGGCCTGGACTCTCCCTGGCCTGGCAGGAAGCAGAGAGCTCCTGAGCGGGGTGGTGGCGGAGACACCACGTGCATTTGGGGACCAAACAAGGGCAATGCTAGATCTTAGGGGGAAGTCAATGCTCCACCTCCTGAGACTCTGCCCATGCCACTCAAATCCCGTCCATCTATCCCCTCGGCCCCCTTGCTCAGCTCTAGTGGCAGCAAACTGGGCGCGGCTGCTGCAGTGGGGGAAGGAGCCCAGCCCAGAATGGCACCACTATGGGCTGGGCCTGGGAGCGGGAGCCCAGGCTGCAAGGGGAGACAGCGGTACAACTCCCTCACGCCAAAGGCAGGAGCGGGGGGGGTTTGTGCCATTGAGAAATGCCTTCGCTACCTTGGGAAACCCCAGAGCTCCCAAGCTCTCCCTATGCTAGCCCCTCGGGCCCCCAGCCGTGGGAACAGAATTCAGGAGACACTACTCCTCCACCCGGAGATAGACCAGCGAGCAGTGGCCACCCCAGCCTATGCAGGCAGGACAGCTGGGTCTGCTGCCACCTCGCAAGATTGGTTTATTTTCTTAAAAGAAAAGACGCCGCCGAGCGCAGTCCAGTCCCCCTCCCAAGCCCTGGGCAGCATGCAGTTCTTGGATGGTCTCACTACCTGTTTTTTTTTCCTCATCGGGTTTATTTTAAACACATCACGATGTGTAGGAATCTCTAAATATACCGCAAATATAAACAAAAAAAAAGAAGAAAAAAAAAGAGGAAAATATATATATATGTATATCTAGAACAGTAGTCTAAAACATAAAGTGCACAGCCATGGCTTTACACAATTCTACTCAGCGAGGGTGGGCGGGGGGTCGCCCCCACGCCCAGTGGGGGGGAGACCTCCACCCAGGCCCTCCCCCACCCACCTCACCCTCCAGATCCCAAATTAAAACAGAGGTGGTGTCTTGATTGGCAAAGAGTTGATGCAGAGGAGGGGCCAGCATGGGCGTAGCTGGGGAGAGAGATGGGGCGGTCGAGGGCTCCTGCCAGCTTCGGGGGCCTGGCGCCGCTGAGAGAGGGTTTGGGAGGGGGAGGGGCGGGCGGTTCTGTTTTCCTCCAGGGTTTCTCTTTTTGGATTGCAAGCATAGTCCGCTCCCAGGAGAGACGGAGCTGGGGCGAGGAGGACGGGGCGTAGGCTGGCCCAGGCTCCAAGACAGGCTCTGGGGAAGAGAGGAGAGGAGACAATGTTAGAGGTGGATGGTACATGGGCAGCAGGCTGGTGGCACATGTCTGATTTTTCCCCAGAGCGGCTCTGGCCTGGTTCCAAGCCCAGGGGGAATGGCACCGCTGGTGACTGGGGGCTCTGGCTGACTACAGCGGGGAGCATGGTGTGGGTTACACACACACAGGGGTAAAGTGCCAGGCTAAGTCAGCAGCCACCCCGAGGCCTGGGCCTCAACCTAACGCTCTCCCATCACCCAGGCGAGAGAGGAAGGAAGGGTCTTGGGTGGGAATTCCCAACAGCAGCAGCCTCCCATCCTACACCAGCCCCTGCAGCCCCCACTTTGTCCAGCACGTCTTGGCATAGGCAAAGCCCAGCTGTTAACACACAGGCACCACTGAGCCTTCAAAGGAACGTGGACACAGCAAAGAAAAAACGGCGGCGCTGGGTCTCTGGCTCACGCCGTGTAGCTGTCTGGGCTGAAAGCCGGTGAGAGGCCCGGATCTGAGAGTCCCACTGCCTATGCTGCTGGGTTTAACCCTGCAGCCCCAGCCAGATTCGGTGTGCGGTGCAGAGGTACCCCTAGACACTCCTTCCAGAGGCCGGCTCTCACTAAGACGCCCCTGCAGCGCCGAGGGTGAGCCCCACGCAGAGCCCCAGGGACGGGGTGTGTGTGTGTGTGATCCGGAGACCACAGCTAGGGCAGTCCCCCCTCCAGGCCAGGGCAGGAGCCCCTGCCCCCAGCCCTATAAAATATCCTGTGCTTCCATCACACCTTTCAGCCGTCACTCTCTCCCAGTGCTTTGAGGTGGTCAGTCTCAATAACCCCCCTGGGGACACTGAGGCACAGAAAGGGGAAGTGACATGCCCAGGGTCACCCAGCAGGCCAGTGGCAGAGTCGGGACTAGCACCCAGGCACCCTGACTCTGTGGCGTAAGCACGGGCTCTGTGCCTGTTCTGTAAAACAGGGCTAGCGGGGTTTTCTGCCTCACAGCTAGGGGGTTAAATCAGATGGGGGAGGGGGGGGGTATTTATGACCCAGAATTAGATTTTGTTAAAAAAAGACTCTACGAACACCCCCAGTGCTGAGAAACGTCCCTGTGCAAAGCACCAGCAGAAGACACTCTTCCACCTGCCCCTGGCAGCGCCAGCCTGCAGGAGAACCAGAGCAAGGCAGGGTAGGAGCCTAACCACGTGGTTAAGGAGCCCTCGGTTCAATTCTGCCACCAACTCTCCCTGTGACCACAGGCACCTCTCTGGCCTCAGCTGCACAATGGGGATAATCAACCTTCCTTCCTCTCATTAGCTGCCTTGTCTATGGAGATTATAGGCAGGGAAGGGGCAGTGCCTGGCACGCCAGGAGCCCCCATCTCGGAGGGGGCACTAGGCCCCTCCCCAATCACACTGATCCAACTCACTGCTCTAGTCTCCTTCTCCAACATGAGCAGCAGGAAAACGAGTTCAAAAAGCTCCATTAAGGGCAAGGAACAGATGAAGTTGGTTTGTTTCGTTTTTAAATGTTTCCAGGTGTAAACCGAAGGGGAAGGACAGTGGCAGCCAATGTGATTGTAACCTGCCCGAGCCCCTTTGATTAACCCTGGGGAATTATGCTTTGAGATCTGACTGCAAGGAGCTAGCCAGGCTGGAGGGTCAATCTCCAGCACGGGGGTGGAGGGAGGGAAAGGCTCCAGCACTAAGGCGCTGGGCAGGAGGGAGAGGAAAGCCAGCCGAGATCTCCACAGTGCTAGTTCCCCGCCAGGTGACTCACTCCCAGCCATGAATTAAACATTAAAGTCGCCACATGGGCCTGGTACGTCGGCCTGCCAGCTGCAGGGGGAGGAACGGGCTTTTATTCCTGGCTTTTTTCACCCCCCAAAGCTGGTCAGGAGCCAGATACCAGCAGCCCGGCCCCATGGAGCGCGTGTGACGAGAGCGAGCGGGGACCAGGGATGAATCAGCGCTGCCTGCGCTTGTGTATTGGAGCTGCCGGAGGGGGTGGAGGGCAGCCAGGGCTCCGCAGCTCTGCGAGGACCACAGCCAGGAAGCAAGAGCCATGTACGTCAGCCGGCTGAGATGGGCAGTGGGATGGCACGGCCGCCGGCCCATGCGCCCACCGCCTGGGATTAGAGATACAAACCCCGGTACTAAAGCCGCTTTCCCGGAGGCATCATGCCCCGGCCGTTTCAGGGGAGCACCAGCTCCCCTTGCTCAAGCAAGTCGTGCTCCACTCTGCCCCTGACCCCTTCGAACTGCCTCAAATCCTATTCAGGAGAGGAAGCGACATGGGAACTTGTGGCTTAGGGTGTGAGCATGTGGTAATGGGAGCTGGCCCTGGGGTGGGGATGGGGGTTTAGCATGGTGGGACCTTAACCTGAGCCCAGGGGGGAGGCATGGGGCAAATTCTGTGCTTATGCCAGCGGCTCTGGCCTGGCGTCTCAGCAGTAGGGCAAGCCTTCTTCTGACGCACCAGCTCTGCCGAAGCGGCCCTGCGGAACAGAGGCAAGGCCATGGGGGTGAGGGCTGAGGGTCAGGGCAACACCCACTCCCTCCCCACAGCCACAGGGCAGCAGCTGCAGCCCCTCTTGGCTCAGCCAGACGCTGCCGGGGGCGTGTGCATTTGGCATGGTTTCCAGAGGGCAGCTTGGTGCTTAAGGCCCACGGAAAGCCGAGGGGAGTTGGGGACCACGTGTCTCTTTGGCATTCTGCCCCTGTCCCCTTCTACAGCAGGTGGTGGGGCTGCAGAAAGCAGGGGATCCATCACCCACCTTGCCTGAGCAGAGGAGCAGCTGGGGGATGGAGCTCTGGGCCAGGAGGACTCAGCGGGGCCCCCTTGCTACACCAGCCACAGGGAGGGGGACTGACTTAACCCCTTCCTGGAAGGGGAACGTCCTGGAGGCAACAGGCAGACTCAGCCCGTTCTCCTGGCATCCTGAGGGCACTGCCCATATGCCAGGGCTACACAGGGTGTGGGGACAGTGGAGGTTCTCCAGGGGTGAATACGATGGGCCTTCCACTGTCCCCCAGGGTTTCCTGTGCACCTCGGGCAGCGCCGCTCTGCAGTTGCCTTGTTGAGTCCCATTCACCCTGGGCCTGCTAACCGCAGGCAGCTGAACTGGCCACTTCCTCAGGAAGCAAGGGGGGTGGCAGCTGGAGGTGTGCGTGTGGATGGGATTCAGGTCACGAGAACCTGAGAGGGTGTTTTGCTCCTAGCCCAGGAGCCAGCAGGAGGGAGCAGGACAGGGAGGCTGGTGCAAATGGAGGCAGGTTCTCAGCCCGGTTCCATCACTGTGGGACCCGGGTGCCGACAGTGAGAGCGGAGTGGTACCATCCCTGCCCGCCGCACCCCAAGGGCAATGGACGCTGCCCCTCCCTTTAGCTTCCAACAGCTGCGACCAGCCCCGCGAAGGGCAGAGCCCCCAGCGCCCTGGGCCGCCGGGACACAGCTGCAGTGGCAGGGCTGGGGTGTCCCTGCCCGGGGTGCTGCTTCCCTCAGAGCTTGGCCATGGCAGATGGAGACACCCGCATGGAGGGCCCCCCCCCCACACCATTGGGGGAGGAAGCAAAGCAGCCAGCTCCCTCCTCCCCCCAGGAGCTGCACTGCTCGTAACCCCCAGCAGGCTTGGCCGTACTCAGACAGCTCCTCCCTCCCCTCCGAGGACGAGGGGGAGGCTGCGGGGGAGTTTGCCGGTCACCCCCCATTGCCTACGGGCGGCGCAGGCCGCGTACCTGCGAAGAGCGCGCACGCGTCGGGCTCACTGCTGCTTGCAGGTGGAGAGCTTGCGGATCTTGCTGCTGGCAGAGCAGGCCTTGCGCGAAGGGTTGGACGAGGCGCTCGCCCGCCGCTCCGCTTTCAATTTGGTGCTTAGCTGTCCCGGCTCCGTCCCGTTCATGCACACCGGCTTGGGCAGCCCTTTGCCGCGGTTCTGCCCGTTTGGCGCAGCCTCCTCGTCAGGCACCTGTCCTGGAAGGGAAGCAGGAACCAGGGTCAGGCAGGTGGGAGAGGGGCCAGAGGCGGGGAGGTGGCGTGCTTAGCTGAACACCAGCTCTGCTCTAGTTCAGGATGGGTGTTGCGCTAAGATCCACACACTTCCTGGGATTCTCTCGACATCTGCTGTTCCTCACAGGGGCATAGGGTAGGGGTAGTGGCCCAAGCCTGGGGTCATTAGAGCAAGGGATTCCCAAGAGACAGATGTTTGCAAAACTCACATTGTGGTGGGCTTTTTTTGCACACACCTGGAGCTCAACCAGTGCCTCTAACCCTCCTAAGAGCAGCCATACTGGGTCAGCCCAAAGGTCCATCTAGCCCAGCATCCTGTCTTCTGACAGTGACCAATGCCAGGTGCCCCAGAGGGAATGAACAGGTAATCAAGTGAACCACATGGGATTTCTTTGAGCCCGGTCCTGGTCCCCACTGCCCCCTTGGGGCAGGAACACGACAAACTTTCCCCTGAATAATGTTTGTAACTCCAGGTCAGCACAAGCTAAACCAAGGTGCCTAAGAGAGAAATGCGCATGTACAGCAAGGCTCAGGCTGTTACCAGCTGGAGGGGTTCCCGGCAGTCTGGTCTCATTGAGCCTGGATGGCTCAGGGTGATCTCCTGTGGCCGCTGAACCTGGGTTACCCCCATGCCCTTCCCTCACCAGCTTTCACACGTTCCTCACATCCTGCAGCGGCTCCCTTTGGAAGCAGCATTTCGGAGCTAAGAACACTCCCTTCACTGTGTGTCCCCTGGTGGGTCTGAGAGGAGCCGAACCCCACATCCCGGAAGCGTACGAGGCACAACCAGGCAGCCCTACCTTGCTGAAGGGGACAGATGGGTTGATGCACTAACAGCTCCCGCAGCGGGTTCCTTCATCTAAAGTGAGCGCCACTAACATGACATCTGGGACTCGGGGAGGGAAGCTGCTGGCTCCCCATCTGGAAAAGGGGCTGAGCAACCCAGATCAGGAGAGGATCGCAGGGGGAAAGCCAGTTTAAGCCAAGCAGCAGGAGAGGCAGCACGAACTCGAAGCAGGAGCTACTTCAGTAAGGTTGCAATTCTCCCCCACGCAGAGGCCTCTGTGCCACTTATGACCCAAGGGCGGGCGGGGCTTGTGCTGGCCCCTCTGCACGGCCGTGAACTGCACCCCAGCTGCCTTACAGAACCCCGATCGTGGATCACCTCCCCCAGGGCCGAGCGACCCAGCAGCAGCTCAGAGGAGTGACTCAGCGCTGCAGAGAAACCGTTTCCAGTGGAATCAATTTCACAGCCTGGCCCCATTCCGGCTCAGGTAACGGGTGTTTGGCGGGGAACTGGGGGAGTGACATTAAACGAGAACGGCAAACACCCACCCAGCTCAGCGGGGCCCAGGGCGCTGAGGCGCGTACAATGCCCGCCGGCTTAGCCTGCCACGCTGCTCACGCTACCCCCGTCGGACGCAGGGCTCGGGAGGAGAGGAGTTGTCAGATTGCTCGTCTCTCCCCCCTCCCTGCCTCGCCACCAGCCCCATCCAAGGTAATTTCCATCTCGCAGGAGCGTCACGCTCCAGGGCCCTTCAGTTATGACTCAGAGGTTTGAGTGGAAGCGAAGGCTGGGAGGCGATTATGTGTAATTTTCTTTAAAAGGATGCGCAGATCCTCTCCCCGCCAAGGCCGTGTCACGTCAGCACTATGCTTGCGCCAACCATCACCCCACCTCTGCCGAGCCCCCCAGTAGGGGGGGAGTGACACATGGGAGGGAGCTGTAGTTTCCTGGAGGGGGGGGGGGAAGAGGAAGAATCTCAAGGGGTTCATCTGGAATGGCTTCGACTCTCCAACAGGGGGCGCTGCACCACAAACGCCGGTCACTGCATGCACACGCCTCCCAGAAGGGGTGGCCCTGTCCTCAC
This sequence comes from Emys orbicularis, assembly GCF_028017835.1. Lineage (NCBI taxonomy): Eukaryota > Metazoa > Chordata > Testudines > Emydidae > Emys > Emys orbicularis. Next base: position 12,186,448 of record NC_088706.1, on the reverse strand, counting down.
CTGGCTATAGCTCCGTCCGAGGCTGCATGTCCCCGCACTGGGGCAGGCTGGACAGCTCGGGGATTTTACTACGCCGGGCATAGGGCACCCACCAAAGCGTCCAAGCCCCAGAGAAAAGGGTTGGCCCAAGGGCAGCACAGTGCATTCTGCCACACCCGGGCATGTGTCCAGCCTGTGCCCACCCCAAATTTCCCACAGGGCAGCATATTACCTCATAAGCCTGCTGAGCAGGTTGCCTCTCCCCCCCAACAGGTCTGCAAATCCCCCCCTCCCCCTTGGCTTCGCTCTGATCTCCCCTGCCTGCCCCCCATTACTGCACAGGCTTTAACATGTACCCCAGTGCTAGGCATTTCAAATCCTCATGGCAGGTGGCAAAAAGTCATTTAGAAAAGCTGGACATGCACAAGTCCATGGGGCTGGATCTAATGCATGCGAGGGCGCGGAGGGAGTTGGCTGATGTGATTGTAGAGCCGTTGGCCATTATCTTTGAAAACTCGTGGCGATTGGAAAAAGGCAAATATAGCGCCCATCCTTAGAAAAGGGAAGAAGGAGAATCTGGGGAACTACAGACCGGTCAGCCTCACCTCAGGCCCTGGAAAAATCATGAAGCAGGTCCTCAAGGAAACCATTTTGAAGCACTTGGAGGAGAGGAAAGTGATCAGGAACAGTCAACATGGATTCACCAAGGGCAAGACATGCCTGACCAACCTGATTGCCTTCTGTGATGAGATAACTGGCTCTGTGGATATGGGGAAAGCGGTGGATGTGATATATCTTGACTTTAGCAAAGTTTTTGATACGGTCTCCCATGATATTCTTGCCAGCAAGTTAAAGAAGTATGGATTGGATGAATGGCGTATAAGGTGGATAGAAAGCTGGCTAGATCATCGGGCTCAATAGGCAGTGAACAACGGCTCGATGTCTAGTTGGCAGCTGGTATCAAGCAGAGTGCCCCAGGGTCGGTCCTGGGGGTGGTTTTGTTCAACATCCTCATTTAAGATCTGGATGATGGGATGGATTGCACCCTCAGCAAGTTCACGGATGACACTAAACTGGGGGGAGAGGTAGATACGCTGGAGGGTAGGGATAGGGTCCAGAGTGACCAAACCAATTGGAGGATTGGGCTAAAAGAAATCTGATGAGGTTCAACAAGGACAAGTGCAGAGTCCTGCACTTAGGACGGAAGAATCCCATCCACTGCTACAGGCTGGGGACTGACTGACTAATCGGCAGTTCTGCAGGAAAGGACTTGGGGATTACAGTGGACGAGAAGCTGGATATGAGTCAGCAGTGTGCCCTTGTTGCCAAAAAGGCTAACGGCATATTAGTAGGAGCATTGCCAGCAGATCGAGGGAAGTGATTTCCCCCCTGGTGAGGCCACATCTGGAGTATTGCATCCAGTTTTGGGCCCCCCACTACAGAAAGGACGTGGATAAATTGGAGAGTCCAGTGGAGGGCAACGAAAATGATTAGGAGGCTGGGGCACATGACTTGTGAGGAGAGGCTGAGGGAACTGGGGTTATTTAGTCTCCAGAAGAGAAGAATGAGGGAGGATTTGATAGCAACCTTCAACTACCTGAAGGGGGGTTCCAAAGAGGACGGAGCTCAGCTGTTCTCAATGGTGGTAGATGAAAGAACAAGGAGCAATAGTGTCAAGTTGCAGTGGGGGAGGTTTAGGTTGGATATTAGGAAACACTATTTCAGTAGGAGGGTGGTGAAGCACTGGAATGGGTTCCCTAGGGAGGTGGTGAAATCTTCATCTTTAGGGGTTTTTAAGGTCAGGCTTGACAAAGCCCTGGCTGGGATGATTTAGTTGGGGTTGGTCCTGCTTTGAGCAGGGGGTTGGACTAGATGACCTCCTGAGGTCTCTTCCTGCCCTAGTCTTCTATGATTCTATGATCTCAGAGGATTCATTGGTAGCAATAAGCCATGAAGCGGGGGAGGGGACGCTTTGCTCCGACACACACACACTTTTCCAGTGAATTCTTTTCTTTCCCTTGAACGTGCATGCAGATTAGTCTAGTGAAACGGCCACTGGCCTGCACATTGCACTGTATCGCTCTCACTGCCATGCAGGGAATGCATCCAGCCCGCCTTCCCCCAACCCCAGCATTTGCCTTTCACATGGCACGGCATGGGGGGGGGGGGGGGGCGCCCACACGGCAAGGGATAGCAGAACCCACGCAGAGGCTCTGACACAGGAGAGGGAATGTGATAGCATACAAAAGCATGCCATGATCCAAGAGCTGGAAGCACAAGCTAGCCAAATTCAGGCTAGAAATTAGGTGTGTGTTAACAGTGAGGGGTATTACCCACTGGAACATCTGACCTGGGAACATGGCGGATTCGCCATCCCTTGAAGCCTTAAATCAAGATTGGACGTTTCTTTCTAAGAGAGACGCTTTGAGCTCAACCCCAGGATATGGGCCTGAGGCAGGAATGTCCGAGTGAAGGTCCCCGGGCTCCGTTCGCCGGAGATCAGACTAGAACAGCATCATGGCCTTATAAATCTACGGCTGTCAGAAGCAGGTTTAGCTCCTTGCTATCAGAGCCACAATAGCAGCTGCCAGAGAGAGTGATGTGGAAACCACGGCCCATGGCTCTAGAAGGGACGTAAAGCAGGGAGGGCCCCAGTCACACTAGCATGGACTAGCCCCTTTGTTGTCTCTGCGGAGGGAGCACAGAGTGGGTAACACCATTCAGAGCAAAATGGTTTTTGCTCTTCCTCCTGCTGCAGTTCATTAGCTTGATTTTTTAGCAAGACAAATACCCTAGAGCAGGGCCAGTCAGGAGGTTGCAACCACTCTCCCTTTTCCTCATATCGTTCAATGGGGTGGTGGCTCCCGGCTAGATTTTGGCTACATATGATTTGGGGGCCACGGGTGTCCTGCTCTGGAAGAGATTGAGACCCACTTCTCTATAGCAGCCCATTTAAGACTGAAGATTGGTGCTGTGGGGGGAGATCTCCTAACCTCGGGGTGATTTCTGGACAAGCATTTGCCCACTGTCTGTCTGAAGGGGTCCTTCCTGCATCAGTTTCACATCCAAGGCCATTGTCCCAATACCCTGCCTTACCTGCTGGAGAACATCCCAGGAAGTTGGTTTTGTTTTGCATTCCGATTCTGGGCTGGCTGTGGGAGTCCGGTTTCAGGCCCAGGTTGACATTTTCAGGGATAATTCACTACTTTTGGGTGCCCAACTTGACAGCCATTGGGGCCCAGCGCTGGGACTCCAGCTACCAGCTCAGCACCCCGTGACAATCAAGCCCCCAGAGGTTCAGGGTGAGCACCCAACCCGAGAGGCCAATTTTGGATCACATTGGTTTAAGCGCCTTGCATAGGAGCACACAGGGAAGACAGTGAAACCCAGCTGTCCCAGGTCACGGTTTGTGCCAAAAGCAGCGTGTGATTCTGGGAGGCCCAGCCTGACACACAACACAAAGTGCTGGGCACCATCCCCCTCTGGCAAATGAGGCCCTTTTAGAAATGTGTCACGGTGGGACCCCCAAAAAATAGGCTTGGCCCACCCTGACAGACAGCGTATCACAGCCACAGCTCCCCACGGAGAGAATTCAGGATTTTAACTCACTTCTCACCAAACCCCAATGATGTGGCTGCAGCACCTCAAATAACCCTGCTCAAAGCAGAGCTGAGCATTTAAAGCTCCCACTCTTCCCTGTTCATCTGAACTCGAGCCAAATCAATTAACGCTTCCAACCGGAAAAAAAATCGGACTCGTTCATCTGTCTTTTGTGCAACGGCTCCTTGCCCCCCAAAGGAGGATTCCAGAAAGCGTCTCTGGATTTTGGGGGGTGGGACACACACGAACATCCCCCAAAGCTAATTTTATCTCCTTCCTCAATAATTGAGCGTCAGCGGCTCTCAATGAAACTAAAAATTTAACACTTGATGGAGTTCGGCATCTTTCCGCCCACACGGAAGCCTGTGACCCACTGTGCTGCGGCTGTTAGAACACGCATTATTCTGCCTTCCCATTATCAGCAAAGCGGCGGTACAAAAAGAGAGATGACAGCCACGGAGAGCGTGCGTGTTTGTCCTTGCCACCTTTCGGGCTTGCCAATCATTCGGTCCAGCTCACAGACACAAGAGCAGTTGCAAATGAAAACGCCTCTTTCGCAAAGTACTTTTGAACCGGCTGCGCGCGTGCACACAAAGGATAGAAATACACTTTTGCAAACACTTGACACTTATTTTTAGACTCTAGTCTCGGCTTCATTTTCCAGCCCCTTCCTGGATGTCAGGGAGTGAAAACAAACATACATAACTACAGCGGCCATTTGTCTCTGCATGAACCACAGATTGCAGTTCAGACTGAAGAGGGTTAACAATGGGGGATGGAGGACGCAAGGGCGCATTCCTTTTAACCTGAAGTTTTGAGACAAAGCCAGCAAGCAGGATCCCTAACCTCACTTAATGTCGCCCTTGGAGTTGAAAAAGGCGGACACCTCTGGAAGTGATGGTTTGTGATGTGCCAGACACCATAACATACTCTCTCCAGCAATTTCCTCCGAGGAGACGTTTAACAGATATTGAGCGAGGGACACCATGTTTAAGGCTCTCTGCAGAGCAGCATAAATCTTTAAAGAACCCTTCAAAAATACAGCACATTGTTAAAGCCCCTTCTTCCTCTGATCAATGTAAGGTTTAATGAGGCTCCCTCCCTCCTCCCCCAACAGAGCTCCCACCCCCGCCTATGAGTCACTTGTTCGCTCGCTCTGCTGCCCGATGGAACCACAGCTCAATTGATCAGAGTCATTTACAAGTTTTCTATTTTAATGGAATTTCACTCTTAAAAAGTGAAGGCTGGCAAAGCAGAGCGGAGTTCACGAGGCTGGGAAGGGAAGATAATCTGTTCTCTTTGCAAGCTGTCCCTTGATTTCGGGAACACACACACAGCAGAGTCCAGCTTGTCCTCTCCCTCCTGCTCCCCAAACATCCATTCCTAGGGAAGGTTTCACTCACCGGAACTGCAATCTGCATGTTACAAGTTCACACATGCCACGGCCGGAAGGGACCAATGTGATCATCTAGTCTGACCTCCTGTGTCTGACAAAGGCCACAGAACTTCCCCAAATAAGTCCTAGGGCAGATCATTTAGAAAAAAAAACACCCAATCTTGATTTAAAAATTCTCAGTGATGGAGACCCTGGTGAACTGTTCCAATGGTTAATTATTCACTGTTAAAAACGTACACCAAATATCCAACCCTTTAAAGCGGCTTCCCTGTACATGCAGTTTCACCGTATCCCAGTTCACTGGTACCATTATAATTGCCTTAAGACCCTTCAAATAGGGATGGCTATTAGGGAGCCCTGTGGACTGACCATCCCTCGGAGGGACTGATCAGAAGCCATGGGATAAAGTGGGCAGCAGGTCTCTTTAGTCATGTACCCAAACTTGGATCAAACCAGCTTCTGGCAGGCACACGGAGGGGGTCTGTATGTACTTTGCCTTCCAACCTTTGTAGGTCACACACACAGGATGAGCCAAGCCATAGCTCATTTGTTTGACTTGAGAAGGGTCTGTAACATATTAATCAGGAAGGAACTGATGCCTCTGCTGAAATAAAGGGCACTCTACAATAGCTGAGAGAGTCAGGGATGGGGCGTTTCAGGCAGTCGCTCACACAGCGCTTTCCTGCGCCAGCTATCTGATCACCCCTGTACAACTGTTCTTTAGGTAACTGAGGTTCTAGGAACATCAACACCCAAGTCTTAATACAACAAAAGATGTGTTACCACACCCAGGTAATTGCAGTGAGTGCTGCTCTGTGCAGCTGCTATTAACCAGAGCGCTCTATCCCTCTGAAGAGGTACAAAGCATGCAAGAGAACTCCAAACATCTTTCAGTAATTTGCGTCTCAGCTTGCTGAGTGACAGCTCTTATTTGGGTTTAAATGCTGTTTGCATCAGAAGCACATAATAGCAGAGATGGCTGCTCCAGCTACAATCTTCCCTTGTTACAAAGCACCTGCCTGCCGAGAGCATAACATCCGCTGAGATGAGCGGATGAACGCTGCTGTCAGGATAGCGCTGATGGAGGCGCAGCCCTGCCCAGCGCAGGGTGCTGCACGTGCAAGGTAAAGAGTGCTGAGCACGGGGACCACAGACCTGAGTCCCTGCTGGGCAGCCACTAAGTGTACATCTACACTTCTACCAGAGATGGAAAGCACACCTCCAGCTTGATGTCTGCACCCTAGATCCGATTGACCTAGCATGCTAAAACCAGAAGTGCAGCCGTAGTGGCGCAAGCGGACGCTGGGGCTACCTGTGCAAATTCCTAGGGGCCTGGGAGGGCTTGTCCTCTGGGTGGCTAGCCCATCATGCTGCTCATGCCACAGGCTACACTTCTAGTTTTAGTGCACTAGCTCAAGCATAGCTAGCACGCGTATGTCTGCTTGAGCTGGAAATTACACCTCCAGCGCCAGTGCAGTTGTACCCGAAGCAACTCCTATCTAACAGCAGGTAGGAAGCCTAGGAGGACCGGCAGAACTAAGGGGCACATTAACAGGGGGCTGCACTTAAGACCGCGTCTCCTCAGACATATTCTAGACTTGGGGGCTTGAGGCTTATCACCACTCAGTGCAGAGCCTATGCCTAGTGCTTGGCTTTACTTGCACTGAACAGAGGCAACCTTACATGCCCTGCTGTGCGCCACAGAAGGAACCACAGGACCATGACCTCTCTTGCCTCTGTACATAAAAGGAACTCAGCACTCCAGCCTGGCTCAGGGAGGTTCTGCAGACTTGTGCGTGACCGGAACCGGAGCATGGGCCATCCCTGTGAACATGCTAACGTGTGATCGCTCTCTACCGCCGCACACGTACGCAGAGCTGTACCTTTTACAGCACTGAACTGTACAGGAACGTAACAGCACAGAATCAACGAGAAATTCTTCAGTATCTCAGCTGGGGTGACAACAGGGAGGGGGACCCAGAAATACTTCAGGGTTAGGCAGTAAGAATTAGTGAGCCAGGGGGCCCGGGCGGCGTGGGGGCTGTACAGAAAGCAATCAAAGCAGCACAAGATGGAGCTGCCAGTCAGCGAGGGGCTTGGTCTCCCACGGTGGCAACAGATACCCGGATTAAACAAACCTTTCAGTACTCGACTCCCGATAAACTTTGTTTAAAAAAAAAGCTTCTGTATTAAAAATAAGACTCAAAATAGACAACTGCAGCGTTTCACTGTAGCAACCTATCGACAGAACTAACTAAGAGGGCGCAAGGCTGGTTAGGGTATGCAGTAGTCACAGCAAATGCCATTGGGACCTTCAATGCTGGTTCTCTCTCAGGTCACCTGCACTCTGGAACCTTATGGCTAATCTTTGTTTAACAAAAGGAGCAGACTCCCTCCCGGAACAGATATGTGGCTTTTTTAAAGTAACGGTGCCCTGTTAGTGGTGGGAAAGATCCTGCTGGGGCGCAGAGAAGTTAGGAGATTCCAAGCCAACACTATAGTTTAAGCATAAACGCAACTATCTGTTCTCTCCGGTAGCTGTAGCAAAACTAGGCTAAACTTCGAATTCCTCTTCAACGTTCCCGTCCGCTGGCAGCTCAGCTTCCTCTTCAACTGGCTCGGCAAGATCCCTCATCTGCTCTGCTCTGTCCTCTCTAAGCCCTGCCTCAGCTTTCTCCTCTGAACCTGGGGAATGCACAGGAAAGCAACAGACCGTGGTTAGAAAGAGACGCTTATTCTCTACACTGGACCCTGGGCAGTGATGACAAGGAGCTCGACACTGTGGGCCCTTCGCTCGGCTGGTGTTAAGTACAACAGATCCATCAGGGAGAAGAAACGCTAATTTAGGGAATAAATTCACACGATTCAACTTCTCTGACGAGGAGGAAGAGAGCTGGGTGGGAAGAGGGGAAAGTGGGGGCTCCGATTCCCACCATTCACTGCTCTAGTCCTCCAAGGGCTGCCACGGGAGCATGTGGCCCCATCAGACACAGGCAGGAGTTAGGGGGAAGAAAATATTGGCCAAGAATTTCAAACCTGGCTGCCTCAAGTGAGGCTCCTGTTGGAGTTGCTGGGTGTGTCTCAAAAAATCAGGTCCCTCATGTAGGTATCTAAATATGGCTATAGGGACCCAGCTTTAGGCTTCCAGGTTTGAAAGCACTGACTGCAGCCTCATAAGGACCCTCAAAGGAACAGAGGAGGCGCCAGCAGAATCCCTGTTCCAGGTCCCAGACAGTACAGGAAATATTCTGGCAAATTCTCTTCTCTCCTCCGCACCGCGCCTGCTGTTAGAAAGGCTCTAGAGAGGAGGCAGTTTCAGGAGCCTACCGAGTTTTTACATGGAACTGAAAGAGCCTCCATGAAGATACCCAAGGAAGCCCTGGCTTAGTGAATGGTCACCTTTCTAGACCCTAAACATTGGTCAATGGTACTGGTGGAGCGTGAGGACAATGGGAGAGAATGCAGCCTTCAGACTAATCAGAACTTCCCAAGGTGTTGAGAGCTCTGCGGTTTGCCCAGCTGGTACTGGTACACAAGTCCTTATTAGAAACCCTAGTTATTAGGAATGACCGATTGTCACAGGGGAACCAGCACTTGGAAAATTTCACTCTGATGAAACTCCCTTAGTCTTGGAAAGCCAGGCTCCACCCTGCCCAAGTACACGTCCACTTGACTGGATGTTTGCATGGACACTCCTCTGGGGGGATTTTACAAGGAGCTAAGACACTGCTGGCTTAGCTCACTTTGATCACTTGCCAAGGCAGCAGCAAACAAAGGAAAATTCTGGGCATGTAGCTGCCTGAGAGGTCAACCTAGGGCTGGGTTATTACCCCACGCCTTTAAATGCATAGGCCACTCAAAGCTAAAAGTTGCCCGGGTTGCCTTCACGGCACTCTGAGCTCCCAGGGATGAGTTCCCGGATCACACTCCGTCAGGAAGGACCCACAATCTGATCAGGGAGCCGAGGCACAATTTGTCCTAAGGTCTAGCTTCTGCATTGAGGACACCGATCTCACCTTTATTCATACCCTACTCAGAGGCAACGTGGGAGGGGGCGCATGTGGGGTCATGTGCCCCCCGGTTTGCTGCTTGGCTTGTACTGAGCATGCTCAGTAACACTGCTGAAGCCAGCTGCCCTCACTTTGTCCCCCCACTATCAGCAGGCACAGGTCATCTCTGACCCTACTGAAGTCCATGAGAATTTGGCTCAGTCTGGCAATCCTACACCCCAGGAGCTGGAAGTCTTCCCAAGAGCAGAGATGACCTATCCTCAGACACTTAGGATCACCTTGTCGTAGAAGAAGTCATCTCCTGTACCCTCTCCTTGCAAAGTGACTATCAGACCATCCATACCTGGATGAAGCAGAATGAAGACAAGGGGGCAACTGACAGACATTTATGGTACATAGTTTGTAATCTATTAAGCAGGTAAAATAGGAGCAAGGAGGTTGAGCAACTAATTTGATTGCTGCTGGTGTTAAGAATGAAAGTGATCAAGCCAAGTCTTTGTACTGTGCCCTCCCGTTGCCTTGGCCTGCCGGCTCTCAACATAGCCTTAATTTCTCTCTCTCCAGCCAAGTTCCAGGATTTATATGCACCCAGTCACTGACATTTTCAAAGCCAACTGGGGTATTCAGCTACACAATTCCCACTGATCAGCGGGAGTTGCATGGTTAAATTGACTATCTGGCTCTGAAGATCTCAAGCTCTTTACCGATTTTTAGAATTTGAGATTTTTTTCCTGTAAAGCAATTCTGTAACTAGACAGTTTCAGAGACGGGGGCAGGGGAAAATAAGCCGCAACAAAGCTGAAAGTTAAGCATAACTCTCTCAACGTCCCCTCCCCCACCCACAAGTACGCCATCTGCTAGGAATACGGAGTCATTATACCGGGCTTCAGAATAACTTTGAGATGGTCTTGTAAAATTGGCTGTGGAATGAAGCATGCTGAACAATAAAATCCAGCGGGTAGAGGCTATTACTGGATGCAATGAAGGAAATTGGAAAGGGTATCCTATTTAAGAAATCAAGGACCGATGCATCCGGATCACTATGGCTGGCTCAAAGATCGTGCATCATTTAATAATCAACAGGCTTCTCAGCTACTGAAAGCATTTGGCCATTCAAACCATGTTTTCTCTCCAGAACGTTTTAAAATTGGCCTGAAACGTTACCTCCCCCTCCCCCATCCCATCACCTTCCTCTTGCTTACCTGGTACTGTGAAGTCCTGAGTGTAGATGATATCATCTTCAATGTCATACAAGTCATCATCCTCTTCCTCATTGTAGCCATGGAGATCTTCCAGATAAGGCACCACCGTCATACTCCTCCACCTGTCCTTTGTCTCTGGGCTAGGAGGTATGGGGACCAGAGCCTCTGCCTGAGTATGTTTCTTACGAAACCAGCTGCAAAGAGTCCAAGGCACAGAGTTTCAATGGTCTCCCTTTCGACAGGAAGCCCCAAGAGTCTGAGGTGCTCCCTACCAATCATATCAGAGCTATGTGGGTTTTTTTAATTAATGGAAAACATCTTGCACTGTTTTTTTCCCCTCGTAGGCTTCACCATAGGGCATAGTCTGGGGAGGCCAGTGGCAAAAAAAGGTGAATCCTGGGGCCTCTTGTCTCCGCTGCTCTGCGGCAGGAAATAAAGTACGAGGTGAGCGCGCCACTCCTGAGGGCATCCAGGCCACTGACTGCCATTGAGCTAAGGAGAACCTCGGATGGATCTACAAAACCGTCTCTTGCGTTATTGCAGCAATGGCTATACACCGCTAGATACACATGACCATGACAAATACCCACAATAGGATGGCTCAGGGGACCAGAAATAGGATATGGAGCCTTTCACCTCTCGCTCACCGATTCCAACCTGGCCTGAATGAACATGGAGAATGAATTACTGCCACTGCATATATACAGGGGGCTCCTCAACAGCAAGGGTGGCAGTGAGCAGTGTGAGGAAAGCCAGCACTCACTGCTGCTCTCTGAGCTGTACCTGATCTGTGGACAGACAGGAGATTTTTGTCTTTAGTGCTGAGAATCAAGCACTTTCTCCCAGCTTTAGAGAGTCATAAAACAGCATAACAGGAAGAAAAGGGAACTTGCAGCCTATGAGTTTAAGGGCTATGGATCTTGACCCCAATCTCCCCCTTCATGGCAATATTCAGTGGGATCATGGCAAAGTCACTTAATATTTTACCCTTCCACCTCACCCGTGTCTTGTTGGAATTCTACCACCATTTAATCCATCACCCACAGTGCTGTTCTAACTTGCCATCTGCCCAGAGAAGAATCTCAGCGCCAAATGCCATTATTAATCAGATCAAGAGTCTAACGGTCTTGCATTACGTCAATATCTCAGGAGCCAGATGGGTGGCCTTTCCCATTCTTCACCGCCCTATAATAGACATACTCCTGTACAGCTCTCAGGGCTGTGCAGCCGAGTTAAAAAAACATTTCCTAGAAGTACCATTGGAGTCCCTGTACACCTAATCTACAGCACAGAGTAATCCAATGCACTTGGGTTCTCGACTACATTCCAAATACCATTTGCCTATAACAATTCATGGAGTCTTCAGCATGCAGGTTTCTCTGACATGCCTTACCCAGCCTTCACACATTCAGCTCTCTGTAACAAGTGCCTGTTCCCCCAATCATGCACCCTGATGACCCCACCAGCCTGAAGGATCAATGCCTATGGATTAAACATTCAGAAGGTCAGGCTTTGGTCATCCAATTGCTTCTTCCCACATCCTATGTGAATCATGCTGCTGGGTGGCTTCAAATCTGGCATGCAGAGCAGCACGTCCTCCCCATTTCAACAGGCAGTTCTGTGGGCTTTGCCCAGAAGGGTGATCCCACACACAGGAAGTGACAGGGGAGTTCAAAGCATTCTCACCCAAGGAGTGTCGGATGTACAGCAGCTGGGTCCCCTGATGGGCTGCTATCCCAGCATTAAATATTAAACCCCTGCTTTTGTGCCATCGGCTGAACGGTAATTAATCCGTGAAAGCCAATCCTTCCCAGCACTAGCTTGGTAAAGACAACTGTGCTGTTTATCAGGGGCTGCCCGAGAATAGCAGGGAGGTGCCCCTCACTTGCTGTGAAAGGACGCTTTAATCAATTTGTCATCGTAAGCGGATCTGGTCTAACGAAACTATATGATTTCTCCTCCAGCCTATTAGCTTCACTTTAGGGCTCATGAAAGGTGCTGCTTTAAGTCAGAGACTATGTTCTCTACCCACAGAACGGGTATAGAATGGGCAGCACGAGCCCCCCCACCTCCATGCTACACCCCATTTTCCACCAACGTGCCTCAGTCCTGATGTGGAAGGTCCATGAGTTCTGCCTTCATCTCCCAGTCAGTGCTCTGGTCTTTTTGCTGAGGCTGCTGCTAGGGGCGGCTCTATGTTTTCTGCCGCCCCAAGCACGGCAGTCAGGCGGCTTTCGGCGGCGCGCCTGCGGGAGGTTCGCTGGTAACACGGATTCGGCGGCATGCCTGCGGGAGGTCCGCCGGTCCCACGGCTTCGGCATTCCCGCCGCTGAATTGCCGTGGGACCAGCGGACCTCCCGCAGGCATGCCACTGAAGGCAGCCTGACTGCTGCCCTCACGGCGACCGGCAGGCTGCCCCCCGCGGCTTGCCGCCCCTGGCACGCGCTCGGTGCGCTGGTGCCTGGAGCCGCCCCTGGCACGCGCTCGGTGCGCTGGTGCCTGGAGCCGCCCCTGGCACGCGCTCGGTGCGCTGGTGCCTGGAGCCGCCCCTGGCACGCGCTCGGTGCGCTGGTGCCTGGAGCCGCCCCTGGCTGCTGCCCCAAGTAATACCAGGTGCAATATGAATGCTTAGCTACTTGGTCACATATGTAGACATTAGAAACAGGTTTTGGCTACTACCAACCTGGGACAGATTTGAACTGGTCAAAGGGGACGGGAGAGCTCCAGAATGGGCTCTTGGAAACGTATGCCATCCTGTTTTGTTTTAAATCGCCCCCCCAACCTGGAATTAAGTTGGGACATAGCTCTCCTCCACAACACAAATGAAATCATGATTGTGTTGAAGACTTAAGCTGGTTAGATAGTAAGCCTAAAAAATGTGACGTTTTAGCAAACCTGTCCAGTGAAAACAAGCAGTTAATTACATTTTCACACACGTCTCTCATTCTACTGGGACGGACCAATCAGTATTCAAAGGAGGAGCAAACCTTGTTCAAAACCCAGCTTTGTGAGCATGGTTGAAAATAAAGTTATGAAGCAGCCTGAAGGGGAAATGGATTCAAGTTTTAATATGATCGGTCTAGAAAGATTCCCCCCCCCCCCCCCATGAAAAAGGTGTTTGATCTTTTCGCTCCTAAGACTGCTGTCATTTTAAACTGAGAAGATGACATTTGATATGTATGTACCACCGCTTCTTATCCAATGGTAGAATCAGTTCCTAGTCCTGTTTTTTGGGGCGGGGGTGGACAAGGCAGACAAGCAGTTATATCGGAGACCGTGGAAATTGCCTCTGAAGTGTCTGGGGCACTGGTTCAGCATTTTAAGTAATTCGCACTGGCAGCTTTTCATGCCAAGAGTTTGAAGATGGTTCTCAGAGGAGCAATGGCAGATGTGGGGTTTCACGGATGGGCAACGAAGTGAGCAGCACTCCGCTGCAGGAGGTACCAGCTCCATGACCTCCCAGCAGCGCTTCATGTGTGGGCTCCATGCAGTTCTGAACCAACCGCACCTTGAGGGGGATTGGAGACCAGCACTGGCTGCTTGGAAAAGTTAAGTAGCAGCCTATGCTGCCGCTGCATTGTGGGAAAGATGAGATAGGAGTACCAAATGCCGCCAAAGAGGCTGAAGGAGAATTCTTGGCGATCGTGGATGGGAAAAGCCCAGGTTTCATCATTCTGGAATTCTACATACTGACTAAACTAGAGAGGAATGTGGAAGAGATGCTCATGTATCGGAAGTAAAGGCTCCAAGATCTCACAACGGCCTGGGAAACCCACACTTCTTGTGAACCTTCAGACCTCTTGCACAGTAGGAAGATTGTTTCCAGATTTCCAGTGTTATATGGGAAGCTGGAATGCAAACACTCCTTCAATATATTGCCCATTATCTGCGTGGAGCTCTTAGGTTTGAGATCAGTCTCTCACTCCCCCAAAGAAGAATCTCATCACCAATAATAGAAGATACTTAAATTCACTGGCTCTTTCCTGTTCCCTGAAGTGTCGCAGGCAGACTTATTTTTGTTGAGCGTTGACTTGCTCGGTGCTACGCAAGGTATAGGATTCCTGCCCTCAAAGCTTGCTATCTGAGTGGAAGAGGCCACACAATACAGACACAAACTGCCCTGGATGACTGGAAGATTAAGGTGTTCTCATTTTGTACTGATGCAGGTCTACAGGTATTTCTACCTTAGGTGGAACAAGAGTGGCAGGCTTGGTGGAAAAGGAGGGATTCGAACGCCACTTTGGTTTGTCAATTATGTTTAGTGGGCCAAATGGTTGTAACACCGCTAAAATGAACAGCGAGACTTTCGGGGTACTGGGCCACCAAAGCAGAAGTGGGCAGGTCCACCCCAATTGCATTTTAGTCAGCAGTTATGCCTAGCTCTGGGTATGGGGTCTCTTCAACGTACATGGCACACAAAACCCTGTACTGACTTGGTTGCTGGACTGTCTTTCCGTGGGAGACTGCTCTCATCAAGGAAGCGACTGTACAGATACAACTTCACTCTGGGCTGATATGTGAGGGTCATCTAGCAGAGCTATTGCAGAGCCATTGATTTTTGCCGTGGGTATTGGGGCTAGAGGGAACCAAGATATAAATGCTAGGCACTTCGGGAGAATGGAGAACAGGGGGCAGAAGTGAGAAAGTGGAAAGATGCTCAAGTTTGCCAACGACGAAGGAATTCTGAAAGAAGGGCTAGAAATTTCTAGCAGCTAGTGATGTTTGTTTTGCTGTATTTCAGCTCTGCCTCTTTCCTGCCTCCTGTCCTACTTTCCAGGAGAGTAAAAATAGGTTTTAACAACAACTGAAACCTGAATCACTGTACTGTAGTCATGCTGATTCCATCCTCTGGGAGATGAATTCAAACATTTACATATGTATCTATGCTAATCGGAATGTAAAGTGAGAGGAGAGATTCAATGAAGAACAAAAGGAAACCAAAGACCTGTTGGAAAGAGCCCCTCAAGTAATTTGACATGAAGAAACAGACAGTATTTCAGATTGGGCAGAGACAATTCTCTGACACGGCTCGAGGTTCCGCCTGTCACGCTGCGTTTTCCGCATATCTCAGTACGTTGGTAGCGGGCAAAGGGTTTTCTATTGCGGGTCAGGCTACTGCTCCATCGAGTTTGAGCCTGGCTTGAGACGTTATTGGCCACGGCTTTGTCGCGAGGCAACCACTCATTCTGTGCTAATCTAGGCGGGGTAAAAATCCCTGCCTGACCCTGCATTGATCAGCTGACACCCTGAAGCGTGAGACTGGATTCGAAAGCTTTTGAGAAGAGAAACAGGCTTTATCTCACTGCCTAATCCCAACCACCATTTTACTGCTGCTTTGTCGGGGGACTGCACCAGGACACAAAAGCATGAATTCACTCAGTGCTAAGAGATTGATGCTTCAGTGACAGTCACATCCTCCCTTCTTGCTTCCCATTATGCGGGTGGGGAGGAGAAAAGCTTTTGTAGGTCTCAAAAGCACCGCTCACAGCAAGCACAGTCTCTGGGAGAGGCAGATTCACCTGTTGCTTCTCTTCCCCACCTCCAACAATTTGCAACCAAGTACAGCAGCAGGAAGGGGAAGGGGAAGAGACCCTTTCTGGCCATTTTGCGGGCGGGGGGGGATACATGAAGCACAAACCTGCTGGGGGAGGAGCATTAGTGACAAAGAAGCCGGTTATGTGGAATGACGTTCAGCAGGGCTGCTGTAATCTACAGGGAGCTAAAGAGGGCAAAGCTTGAGGACAGAGAATCAAGGCTGGAATGAAAAATAAGGCTCTGAAGGCAGACTGGTGTTTAATGAGCACGCCTGGCTTGCAATCGGCGTTCTAAACCAAGCCTCATTCTTAGCCGACTCATGATTCTCTGCTCCTTTCAAGTCACATTTTCTCTTTGCTTGCACCCAGACTTGTTAGGCACGGCTGGAGCTCTGAAAGGGCTTCCTGGCTAACACACTTCTTCTGGGTCACAAATATTTTAAACTTGCTTATTTATGATAGGTTTCAGAGTAGCAGCCGTGTTAGTCTGTATCCGCAAAAATAACAGGAGTACTTGTGGCACCTTAGAGACTAACAAATTTATTAGAGCATAAGCTTTCGTGGGCTACAACCCACGAGACTCTGACAACCAGATGCCTAGCTGCAGGCTATTCAACCCTTATCAAAAGTGTAGGTTACTTGCATTTCCCCACCCTCTAGTCATATGGGCCATGAACAGAAACTGGGTTACGAGAAGGTCAGCACCATCGCACAGAGCTACTAGCAGCATTCTGATTTCATCCCACAGATATTATGCAGGAGCTGGATGGAGAAGGAAGTCATAAAATAGTTCTCTGCTAGGAATGGCAAGCTAATCAGATGTGTATTCTGATGGGGGTGCACTAGCTACTCCTACTTAACAGCCGGAAGATGTAGGGGGCAAACCCTGGTTTCTCCAGCCTCAGTTCAGTGAACACTGGAAGTAAGTAGAAAAGAAGAGGGGAGCCGTTTCCCTAGCTGATACTGGACGCAGAGGTCGTACTTCAGACTCCAACACAAGAGACGCGCAGGAGGAAGAACGGTGCTCAGAGCACAGATGGAGGCGTTAATGCCTTTAACACGCTCGCGTTAAGAGACTCATTTGCAGAGCGTGGGTAGAAGAATTAAAAATTCCCACCTCTGCACCACACACTGAGAAATAAGCGAGACCCAGAGGGCTGAGCAGGAGAAGAGGAGCAGGTGCTTTCCCATCAGTACCTTGCATCCAGGGGAGAATTTGGGGTTTGCATCCTCCCACACCACCACAGATGGGAAAGGCCTATTAGACCTCAAGCCCATGGCCCAGCGAGCGCTGGATACCTCGAATATAGGCACATGCATTATCAAGTATGCTCAGAGCCTTTGAAGGGCAGTACTGTGGCAATATGAGAACAGATTCCTTAGGCTTTTAGTCCATGCATCCGAGCATCAAGGAAAGCCTTTCCACAGACCCCCTTTGCATCTGCTGCTGAGGACTTTTTGGTGTGTGAGAGAAGAGGTGGCCCACTAGCCTCTGCGAGGTCACAGGCCCCTGCACTAGCGTAACAGGCCAGCTTCCACTTCCACCAATAAAGAGCCAAGTGCTCCCTCTCGCTTGCTATGAACCGTTGCAATCATATCTATGGCTGAACAAATTAAGCGTGACGCTTCTGGGGAAGAAGGCAAGATGGTTGCCTTGGAAACCAGGGGCAGAGGTAGGATTCTGCAGCCACTTCATCACTTTCGATTTTCTTTGTAAGTGCTGCTGCAGGGTCATTGAATTAAAGTTACCAAATGCAGTTTATGAGCATTAAGCCCTTCAGTAACAGCGCAGGGCAGAGGGTTAGCGATCCACAGGGAACCAGAGGCTCTGTGCAGCATGTCTGCACTGGGCCATGTTTCTACACCAGCACTTGTCTGAGAGGCTTACAACAAAGCCTGTTTTAAAAAAATTTCATAAAGATGCACTACCAGGCTGGTTTTCCCCAACCAGCACTGCCCTGGAGGCAGCAGGCTCCAAGGCTCTGTCGTTATTACTCATGGGTCGACTATTGTCAGCTCAGACTGAATAATTTGCCCTGGCTGGTGGGCTAGGAGAATTTTAATTCATTCCAGTTCAGTTGATGGTTCATGAGACTGCAACGGAGAGCGGCTAGTTTTGAGAGAGCTGCCGGAGTGCGGAAAGGGCAGGGAAAGGTTAGCATGTCCCTGTTGAACTACAGACGAAACAAACCCCAACACTGTAAATACAAATGTAATGCAAGAGAATTAATTTAAGTTTGGGGGAACGAGGGGAAGGTGAGGAAGGCGTCTGGCAGAAACCAGAGAGTCTACGGCAGGCTCCGTTCCCATTCACAGATGTCATAGGCCTCTACTCACCCACTCCAGGTCATGTGGTGCGAGGAAGCTGCCATGTTAAGGAGGGAAGCAATAGCCTTGGGAAGAAAGTGTGGAGGAATGGCAGTGGCTGAGAGGGTGGACAATAAGTCTGCACCAAGTGTTACCAGGCCCTTTCTACCTCCATCGGCTCTGCCGTGTTAAGAGAATAATACCAGGCACTTCCACAGTGCTTCATTCGATCCATCGTTGGTTCTCACATCTCCGCCCGCACCCAGGGGGCAAGTAACTGCCATTTTGGAGCTGGGGAAACAGTCCCAGAGAGGAGAATTGGCTTGTCCAAAGTAACAGCATATCTGCTGAAGAGCTGGGAACAGATCCCAGGTCTCCCAACTCCCAAGACTGTTTCAACCAGATTGCTAGTTCCCTTAACAGCATGCAGCTTCCTGCACCACAGAGCACAGAACAGAACGAGGACAAGGATGACTCAGGGAACACTTCTCCACTCTCACGCACTGATGGGAGCCTTGTTCTAGCTCACACCCGCCCAATTCCAAGCTGGAGAAAACACTGGCCTGGACGCCAGAGGCTATTCCTGCAGTCTTGCTGGAATGCCCAAGGACCTTTACCTTCCGCATGGGCAATCACCAGTGACATCAGTTCAGCATCTCAACCAAAGGATCAAACTTCTAGAAACAGCGTACCAGGGATAAGGAGAGATGCCAGCTATCTCAGGCTTGAGTTGGGATCTATTCCCAGCTCAGCTGTGGGACTTTCGGGAAGTCACTTCAATTGCTCGATGCCTCAGTTTCCCACATATAACATGGGGATAAATATCAACTTCGTGGGCCAGGGGCCGGAGAGAGGAGGTGTAAATATCAAGCTGTTACTGATTGTGACGGAAGGTGTTGGAGAGGGCGAAGTGTTATTCTAAAGGTCTGAGAAGACAGAGGGCCAGCCCTGCCCCTGGGAATTAAAGCTGATTATTTTAGGAATGCACTTGAAGAGAAGCTGTCTGCCAATCAATATATGGATGAACACCCACAGACTCGCCACTGGCTATGGTCAATTGCATTTAACTTGATTGCAGCTTATTTAGAAGTTGGGACTAAGTCCTTCCATTTAATTTGTTAAAACAAAGCCAGGAGGCGTGAATTCTTCTCCAAGCACATTCTTTGCTGCCATGCCAGCATTCGCAAGAGGACGACGGACAGACCCGCCCTGGGCCCAAGGGTGTCAGTTTGCGGTGCCCGTTGTAATTATTGGGATTCACAGCAGGAGCAGGGAGGCATTTACTAATGGGGGGGGGGAAGAGGGGTGTTGGGAAGCCTGTTAAGAGGTACTGGCTAAGCCAACAGAAAACTAAGACTAATCCTTGGAAATACCAGCTACTGTATTTGCAGGAAGAGAGGCTCTTTACCCTTCCTCTCTGTACTGGAAGGGTTAAAAGCCTCAAGAGCAGCAGTTGTGCCCAGTTAGATGAGAAGACTGCCATTCGAGCATGTGAGGTTTGCCACGGCCCTTTGCGCCCAGAGCTTGCTCTACTTACTTCTCTCTCCTGCTTGCTCTGACTATCTGCAGGGTCTCTAGAGAAATCTCTCTTCGCTTGCAGCCTAGCGAGGCAGACTCAAAAGCTCTTTGCCACAAGGGACTCAAGTGTACAGAGAGTCGGCTAAGCAGCTCAAATACCTGGCAGCTAGCAACACATGGGAGTCAGCGGCCCAGCCCCACGTTTGAAGGGCCCCACAATCCTGCAGTACAAAGTAGCAGGGACAATGGCAAGCAGTGCATTAATGCTCTTCAACCTCTATTAGCCCATTTCACAGACAGCCCAAGACATGCTTCAATGCAGCACTCATTGACAAGGCACTGGTCTGACTGCAGGAGCCTAGCACCAGCAGTGATGAACTAGCGAGAGAGAAGAACGGGAGGGGTCCTGAGAAGGGAACAGCAAAAGCATTTGACACTGAAGGAGTCAATGGTGGAAAGGGGAAGAGTGGCTGGTGGCAATATTAGGGTGCAGCAAAAATAAACTAGCATGGACTTGCAGGAACCACTGACCCAAGAGTCATGGTACCATAAAGTCAGATGCTTCCTGCTCATGCAGAGTTCAAACCCGTCACCCCAAAAACAGTCCCCTCTATGGCCCAGGACTAACCCGAGTCTCCTCCACTGCAAGTGCACATTCCTATCTCAGGCCCAGTCAGACAACCAGCATGCACATGTCTCAAAAAGGGGACGGTCTACCCTGCTATTAAATTAACAGGCACACTGACCCTTTAACTGACCAGGCAGCTGTCTCTTTAAGGCAGCTGCTCTTCAGACTTTTGCTCTTTCTAGGCATTGGGTTGATGTAGCTCTACAGAATACAAGTTCAAATCCCTCTCTGGTTCTGAGCCAAGGTTTCTGCAAGCCCCCTGCTCCACACTCCCTCGTGACATTCACCAGGGGATCGAATGACAGCATCTGAGCGACAGCTTTAGCTTTTCCATAGGAAAGACAAGGGGACACATGCTTCTGGCCACAGTCAATAGGAGCAGACCACGCCTAGCGCCTTGCAGGATCAGATCCTGGGCTTTACAGGGTTCCCAAAAGTGTTCTTGGGCAAGCTCATATGCAAGAGCTCTGCTGAGCAGCTGCATCCTAGCCCTCAGGAGCACTTCCTAGTCAAACAGGAGACAAGCTCTCACTGCCTCCTCGCTGAAGCATCCTTAGAGCACTTTTGGTTCTTGTACTTTTATCCAGCCAGGAAATCTCTGCTCAGAGGCAGCACGTTTGAACAATTTGTTAAAAAGGGCAGACAAAATATTCCCTGTCCTGGAATCCTTCCTCAATCTCTGGATTCCATATTGAGCAACCACCGCTCAGGGTCACTTCTGCCACTACACTGAAATCCAGTTGTTCCATCTCCTGGACGTAAAGAGACAGAAAACATTAATCCAAATCCCTACTTCAATATCCTCAGCTTCAAGGATCCCCCCGAGCCCACCTCCCCTGCCCACGCTGCTACTATCTGGCCCGTGAAGCTCATTATTTGTGCTAGAAACACATTTTAAACACCTTCATTATTTACCAGTTAACAACTGAAATGCTCCAGCAAGACGCTTAAAGAAAAAAAGAACGCCAACTAGATTTACATGTAAGTTGCCAGAGCTCCAGCAGAGTTGGGGGAAGGATATCTAGTGACTTCCAGGTGTGCTGTCAAAAGAAAAAATAAGTTCACAGCGATAGCACAGGTACATTAGCATAAGAAGCAGAAAGAGAATGACTAATAGGAAGAAGCTGAACACTCACTTGTGCTGCCTTATCTGCTGTATTGAAAATCTCTTGGCTGGGTCATATTCAAGCATCCCTGAAAAGGAGGAAAAAAAAAAAATCCAGGTGTGATTCACAGGCGCTCTCAGCCAATTTAGAGGAAGGAAGCACAAAGCCCCACCCCTCCCTTTCCCCCCACAACAGCACCCATGGTTTCCAGTCCCCCTGGCCACGGGAGTTGAGTGAGGCCTTCCTCTTTAAATGAGAGACAGCAGCATGGGATAGAGAGAGGGTCAGGAAAGTCAGTGTTTAACCCCCAACTCCACTGCCGTGCGGATCTGAGCAAGGCTGTGCCCCACCTTCAAAGTGGGGCTAACCCTTCCCTCCTTCGCAGTGTGAAGACGGAGGTCAAGTTCTCTCTCCCATCCCCAGCCAGTGAAGGGTTAGGGTCTCTAATTTTACAGATCAACAACGTTGGTCAAACTTTACCCAAGAGGAGCCAAAGGCTTTGGAGTGGTGCATACACAACTATGCAGCAAGCCAGAGGCTGCATTCTAGGCACAGATCTCCCTGAAGCCCCTCTAATTGAGGACTCTTGAACAAGGCTCTTCCCTGCTCGCCAGACCTCCTGTAGTCTGCTATCACTTATAGGAGATGTGGGCATGGGAAAAGGAGCTGGCCAATATATTCTCTCGCACCCAAACCATTCAGCAGAGAGGGGGATAGATTCCCTTCAGACACAGGTTGCCCCCCATCCCCAGAGACTCATTTATTGCAACCTCTGCCCTTCAAACTCTTTAAAAAGAATCACAGTTCAAGGGGAAGAGAAATAAAAAGTTCTCACACCACTCCCCGGAAACTGGCCAATGAGGCATTAACCAGTCCAGAGCCCCGCACCTCCATTAGCTGCATGCAAGATACAGGCATTCCCCATGGAAACCACCACTAAATTACTAATCCTCTGAACACCAACAACATGCTTGGTGCTGTACATAGATTACAATACAGGGACATGATAGTCTAGGAACAGAAGCCAAGGGAACGATAAATAGGGTTCCAGGCACCATATGGTGGGGGCTGCAGCTGCTGCCGCACTGTGCCTTTTTGGAGTGAGGAATTCCAAGCAGTTCTGTTTTCAAATGAATCGTAACAGTTCAAAGAGCAGAGGGTTAACACCGAGAACCTTGCAGCAGTAGGGCAGGGAGGAGGGATTTCGAAAGGAGGAAAGGACTGCAGAGGGCAGTGACTTCAAGCATTAAGGAAAGGGTGGGAGAAGGCTCTGAAATGAGAGTGGAAGAAGTGATGGGAGTTAGACAAGCAGAGCAGAAAGGGTAAGAGGAGACTGAAAGTTCTGCTCTGGTCTTCTCTCCAAGGTCAGGACAAAGGGTATAAACTTGATGCAGAAGGCAAGGGAGAGTCAGAGTGGAGGGACATAGTCAAAATAACAGCAGAGAAAGCACTTTTGGCAGTAGACTGCTGGGCTGACTACAGGGGAGTTGGGCAAGCCAGAGAAGAGGCTGCTGTAGTCCAGAGAAGAGGTTGCCAGGGCCTAGATTAGAAAATGGGTTTCTGTGGTACAGGTGGACAAAGGAATGGATTTTTGTGACTAGGTACGGAGGACAAGACACAGGACTCAGCAACAGCATGTACATGTAGCATAGAATGAGAGGGCCCCGAATGACAGATTTTACTGCCAGGTTAGATAACGGGGAGAATGGTTTGGTTGTCGGCAACAACAGACAAGGGATATTCTTTTGTATCAAGTAAGGGACACAACAACTGCCTTCAGCCGTCACTTGCATGTCAGTTGATTCACACACACACACACACACTTTTTTAAAGAAATAAGACACGTCCTGTGTGTAGGAATCATTTTTTTGCGAGGCTTAACCCAAGAAGAGAGATTTTTCCAGCAACCAGACCAAAGGTCACCTAGAAGAGGCACTTGAAACCACAGAATGTCCAGCCATGAGAGACACACATTTGCACTTGCCTTTAAAGAAGAAAGAGGTATCTCTGTTCTGAGTCTGAAAGTAATCAATGCCCCAGGAGCCGCCCCCGCCCCCCCAAAACACCTACCTCTAGAAACACTGAGAAAGGTTAGCAAAGTATGCAATGAAAACTTAATCCACTGCTTCACAGCCAATGAGATTTTTAAACAAGGTATACACGGTGGCCAATCCCATTACAGTTTTTGCTAGGCCTAACGGGTTCTCTGAGCAAGAAGGGCACTTTATGCAGAGAGGACAAGCTAGCGGGTGGGCGGGGGAGATCCTAAATTTACTTTCCCCTCAGAAATTGCAAGGTAGCATTGGGTGACCATCGTGCCAGAGCCACCCGGCCATAAAGTTTATTCCAAAAAGATGGGGGGGGAGATCCCAATAATTAAAAGTGCTCCTATGCGCCACCTCCTCCACTTCCCCTCCCCCACAAAAAAAATACAACCATGAATTACAGCTAATGCCATCAGGGTTCAAGGCTCTAGGCGGAGCAGAATGAGTATTTTTCATTTGCTCTGCTGAGACAATAACACTGATCAGTAGTAGGCTCCCCTACAGTTAGCAGAGCAGGGCTGAGGGGAAGCTATGCTAATCGCCCCCCGGCATGTGGGCATGCACCCTTGGAATGGATACCTCAGATCAGTTTCTACTGGGCAGGTGTCAGCCTAAGACAGTGTTTCTCAAATGCAGCCACCGTGGTCACATGTGGCCTCCAGGGGCTTTTCTTGCAGTGGCAGCCTCCTGGGCTGTGATGTGTGTGTGGGTGGGGGGCTGGGGGGAAAAGCAGTGGCCCATCCCGCTCCCTGGTGCTCCTAGATGCACAGCCTTGGTGTTGGCTGCTGGGGTTTCCAGCTGGGCCCTGCCCCGCTCTGGAGACACCTGGGGAACAATGCTGAAGGAGCAGGCAGCTGGTGAGTTCCACCTTCCCAGGGGTGGTGGGGCTCAGGCTTTGGGCATCAGCCCAGGGGTGGCATGGACGGCAGGCTTTGGCTGCAGGGCTTTGGGCTCCAGTCCCAGGCTCTGGCCACATGGCTTTGGGTTCTGTCCCCCGACTGCCTCCCCATACAAACCCCCTGCTGCCTCCCCCGATCAGGGCTTAACTGGTCCCCAGACTTGCTAGGGCTGAGTAAGTCTGCTGTGAAAAGTGATACTTGTATGTTTGTTAATATCACTTTTCACAGCAGACTTACTAGCTAGCAATAAATAAGTTACAATGATTTGGATGTATAGTTGTGCATATTTATTTGTTTTTCCTAAAGGTAATTAAGTATTTTAGAAAAAAGTGAGAGAGCGGTCACCAGCAAGAGTTGGTGGCCACACTCTGAGGCCACCAAATAATCTGTCCTGAGAACCCCCGGCCTAAGAGCTGGTATTTTCCGTCAGAAACAGGCTGAAGCCACGCCCCAATCCCAAGCGCATTTTGAGGAGAAGGGCTCACCTTGCTCAATTTGGCGATACCTTCAAAGCTCCATTAGCCTATTATTTCTGCCTCTCTCCAGAAGAGTTCCTGGAAATTTAACCAATTCCTTCTTTCGGTGGTACGTGCAAAGAAGTAGGTTTTACTGGCAAAGATGAAAAATCCATTCAGAACCAGTCCAATGGGCTTTTTAGCCTCACTGAGTTAGGTTCATCCCTTGTGTAATGGCACTAAATCACGGAGGAGTTTGGCTCATGCACTTGGGGCACTAGCGTAGTGATTCTCACTCATGCTCTCCCTCTCCAGGCCTAGAGGGTCTGACTAGGCTCAGACACAATTAACTTAGCTGCCAAATTAGAGCCAGAGTCTTAATAATGCCTACCCCTCCCTTCTCCATTGGGATATCAGCTATGTTTAAATTATTAGAGAGACAGGGAGTGTGAGGTAATATCTATTATCGGACCGACTGCTGTGGGTGACAGAGACAAGCTTTCGAGCTCCACAGAGCTCTTCTTCAGGTCTGGGAAACGTACTGAGGGCTTGTACACACTAGCACTTATTTCGGTATAACTTAAGTTGCTCAGGGGTGTGAAAAAGCCACCCCCCTGAGCAACACAAGTTACACCGACTTAAGCGCCGGTGTGGACAGCGCTATGTCAGCGGGGAGGTGGAGTAATTATTCTGATGGGAGAGCTCTGTCCTGTTGGCATAGAGTGTCTGCACTAGGAAGTGATATCTCGGTGCAGCTACATCGATACAGCTGCACCGCTATCGCGATTCTAGTGTAGACTAGCCCTCAGAGTGTCACACCTAAACCCAAGGTGGAACAGATTGTTTAGCACAAGTAGTTAACAGACATTTCAAGGGACCATTCAAGGTGAAGCGGCCCATTAACACCCCTCCAGTCATGGGGGGGAAAAGCAGCTGGGGGTGTTGTTGGTGGGTTATAGATTTTGTAATAAGCCATAAATCCATATCCTGGGGCTGACATCTTTAAGTTGTGTCACTTCCCATGATCATTTTAAAGCTGTCGTGGGGCAGTGCCAGAGATTCACAGGCTTCCTGTGCCTTAAGAAGCAGTGTCTCAGGAAGTCACCAGGTCACTTGTTTCATCTTATCACTGCTGTTCCTAGAGAACAGCTCCCCCATGATGTGAAGACAATTCCAGCTTCTTAGCTACCGTCAAACCTGTTATCAGCTCAATATTGGATAGAGACTTGATCAGGGGACTCTTTTGCCAAACCGGAGCTTCTTCGGGTGGGTATTTCCCCTTTCTTCTATAATCAGACATGCATATGTTACAGCCCAGCAGCTTTCTCCCTCCCTATTCATCTTACAAAAGTAGTAATTGGAAAAGCAGTTAAAAAACCCCACACCTAAGTAAGATTATTAGATGATCACTTCACAGCTGAACTGCCCATGCTGTTTTATTTAAAAAAAAAAAAAAAGAAGATGATTGGGATGAAGGGAGATTGTACGTGAGGACCAGAGACACTGAAATCTGATACTGGCTGGCTTATTTTTTTAATGCAGTCAGAATAGGGTGACCAGATGTCCTGATTTTATAGGGACAGTCCCGATTTTTGGGTCTCTCTCTTATATAGGCTCCTCGTACCCCCTACCTCCCGTCCCGATTTTTCGCATTTGCTGTCTGGTCACCCTAAGTCAGAAGGGGATACGGTCAGGTAAGACTCTCTATCGTGGAGACTTTTTTAAAAAAAAGAACATCACATTTCAGGAGGGCATTTCTGGAAACCTGTCTGTCATCAATTTCAGCAGAATTTTCTGCAAGCCAAACCATGCAAAACTGCACAGGACAGCACATCAAAGATCCCAGAGACAGCGGGATTGTCTCAAAGCTGCGGTGTTTTTTCAGAGCAGCTACGGGTCTGAGACAATTTTGCTGGGGTGCTGTGGCTTTTGGGAGGAAGCATCTTCAATTCCAGCCTGCTCAGATCTGAATAATGCACAAGCATCAACTCAAAGACTGCTTGGAAATTGCCAAGAGATTTACAGCTTTTACTAGATGGAACAGGTACAGGAGAGGATGTGGGCAGGCAAAAGAGGAAGTGTCTAAAATAGGTTATAAAAAGGGGGACTAATAGCACTCGTTACAAGCAGCTGTGGTGCAATAC
Organism: Emys orbicularis; assembly: GCF_028017835.1. Taxonomy (NCBI): domain Eukaryota; kingdom Metazoa; phylum Chordata; order Testudines; family Emydidae; genus Emys; species Emys orbicularis. The sequence continues at coordinate 12,159,625 of NC_088706.1, read as the reverse complement.
GTTGTTCTCAGACAGGGTACAGAAATTAAAGGAGCAATGAAGGTAACTTGAGCCAAAAAGCCTTTAGTTAAAGGGAAAGGACCGTATTTTGGGCAATGCTAGAAGAAGAAAATCTAATCAGTGGAAATTAAAACTCATGGATTAATCTGTACTCATATATAGCAGTTGTGTGGCTAAAGCCCAGCACCGGAGAGAGACTCCATAAAGGCAAAACATCATGTACTATTCACCAGTCAAATCATCTAAAAGTGTCTGCCCACAATAACCACACAGATATTCTCTACCATTTACGGTAAAGATTTCCATTTATTTGGGAGGAGAGATGAAACACTGGAGCAGTGAGATTCTTCGGATGGATGCCCAGCTCTCAGACCTCCGCTCCCACAGCATTTCAGATGGGTTAAGCGTGCCCATACCCAAGATATCTCTGATCCTATGCCCAGCACAAAATACAGAACTACAGATAGCATGAATCCCCTTTCCAGTAATGCCAAGGACAACCAGAGCACATAAGACCTTAAATCTGTCCTGCTTCCTTGCCACTGACAACCACCAGTGCACCTTTATATAGTCCTGGACAAGCACAAAGACACAGCAGGATGTGGTTGAGTAACTTCTGACAGCCAGGAGCCTCTTCAGGTACATGTTAATAGGCAAAGGAGGCAACAGCTGTAATTCAGGACTCCGAGGTTCTAGCTGGGAGTGCCACTGACTCAGTGCCACACCCTGGATGAGTCAACGCCCTCATCAATTCCTCCGTCTCGAAAATGGGAACAATAGTATCTATCACAGAGGTATTGCAAGGGTTAATACACATGCAATTCTGGTTGAAAGGGTGCCCTCTGCAGTACATGCAAAAGTATTAACCCATTAATGCTTAAGGGCCCTTTTTGTGAGGGAGCATGAAGAGAAGAGCTCTGCTCCCTCCACCTCCTGGGAACACCTCTAGAATCGCCCCTCCTCAAGCTTGGGCTCCCCTCCCGCACACTGTGAGGCCAGCAGAGTCTCCCAAATGACAGACACAGGGATCTAATACAAAGTGACACTGGACTAGTTTCTAGACACCAGTAGGTCAACTATGGACTCTTATAGCTCACATTTCTATAGTATTCAAGCACCTCAGCTTCTCATCACCCTTGTTAAGATCATGTCCTTTTTACAGGGGGGAACTGAGGCACAAAGAAACTCACCCCAAGATCACACAGGCAGTCAATGGCTGACCTAGGAATTGAACCCACGTCTTCCAAGTGCCAGGCCAGTTCCCCAACCATTGGGCCGACCTTTCTTTGGAGCCTGGCTGTAGAAGCATATTTCAAAAGAGGATTTGGCACACAGAAGATTTTTAAAACCTCATTTTTCTTGCCCAGAAATGAATCTTATTGGGACACATAAGTTATGCAATGGTAATGTCAGAGCTTAAGGTCACTTGGGGAGGCTTATACCTTGACGAGCTACCCCCACAGACAATGGGGGCCTACTAGCGCTCTAATTTCCATCAGTGAAAGTACCACAGATTCATTCCCCTCTTGAAAAGCAGCATCCCAACTAACCTGTACTAAAATAGTACAGTACTACTCTTGCTAGGAGTTTGAAAGAGGCCAGTGAAGGGGCTAGAAGCCCCTGAAACTCCTGGCCTTCAGCAATCTTGCTTTCTCTCTGGAAAGATAAAGGCTGGTAAAGACAAGCTCAAGGGGTGAGGGGAAAAACCACACAACAGCTTGAGCAGCTGCAAAAAAGTAGTCAACAGAAAAACAAAGCTTTAAAAAGCATCTTCTTGTATCTGCTTCCCAACCAAGCTGGCACCCCGCTCAATGCAGCACTTCCAGCCAGAGGGGAAACAAACACTTTGCAACATACTGTAGCCTTCTTTACGATGAAAGCAGGATGAGTGCTCGTGGCTCTGCTATGTGCTAGAAGAGTCCTCTTGAGGCAATGGAAGGGGGAGTGCGCTAAGCTATGGGTATCTGCTGTTCATTCCAAAAGCTATCAGACATGCACTGGCAAGCCTGCAAACAGAGCACATTTGAGTTCAATTTCACCAGCTGCAGAAGATGCAGGAGCATACCAGGAAATGGGGATGTACTGCATAGAAAAATAAGGGCCCGTGGCAAAAATCCTCTGCCTTTGTCACCAGTGCTACCCACGAGGGGATGTGGCAATGCTGAACTCTTGGATCCCTGCAAGCTGGGTTACACTTCATGCCTTACTACTGCAGTTTGTGATGCCCACGGTATCCCCACAGCAAAAGTGGGAAGGGACACCACAGAGTGAAAATCACCTCATATCTATTTGGTACCTTGATCCCTATGGAAATGGAAGGGGCTCAGAGTAACTCAAAAGCAACGTTGAGAGGCTCTAGCCAGCTCTGAAGCGAGCCTATTGCTGCAGGGAGTAAGCATGTGGAGTGGGAGGGGTGGAAGAAAATTGAAGAGGTCCCCAGGACTTCATCAAGGGGACACAGGAAGAATGCTTGGTGCAGACAGGCAGGGCCATCTCCTGCACAGAAAGCTTATCTGCTTTAGCAGTTGCCCATTAGGTAGCGTACAGTTGCCAGTAACTGAAAACAGAAGGCAGCAGGAGAGACATTAGCTAGGACAAAGGGAGCAAAGAAAACAGGCTGCCAACCTAAAAAATCTTTTGAGGTCATGGGACCTCAGGGATGAAGATGCCTTTGCTGTTTAAAAGTCGCATAAAGAAAGGCAGGAGATCTCCAAGAGCAACGACAGAACAGATCATTAAAAGGAAAAGGCAACTAAGCTAGGACAAAGATTTAGCAGTTATTCAAGCCACATGCTTCAGAGCACAAGCGACTGCACCTGGACTCAGGAAGAAAATGCCACACCCACCACACTGGAGTTCAATACCCAGGGCACTAGAGAGGCTTACTGCCTACCTCACAAGCATCCAGCAGTTACTGGAGATCCAGCTGGTATCAGACCGGACACCAGTCTAGATGGGCCAGTGAGTTTGCTCCAGTTGGTCAATTTTCATGCTCCTATGAGAGGGGCTGCTTTTCTGAGTTGGCATTTGCCGACCAAAATGCCACGTATAGATCTGGACATCACTCACCAGCACATGTGAGCATGACACGAGACATGCGTCAGTCACTAGCTCCAAGCCTTAGACAGTCGCCACATTAGTCTCGGCAGCATAGCCAAGATGCCAGCTGCGCTGAGAGCAATCTCTAGCTATGCCTTACATAACTGTTTCTGAAGCTATTACAGCTGATTAACGCTTTGCAAAATACAGGGAAATAAAACTTATTTCACAATCAGTATGGAGCCAGAGAAGTTAAAATCGTCTCCAGATTACTTGGATGGTGGGGGGGTCAGCAACATCCTAGAAAGGAAGATAAATAGGGGCTGTTCGAAACAACGGGGAAAATCATCTCCTCAAAATGCATTAAAAGCTACAACCTATACAGATAGCACCACCTACTGTACTACTACGGAAATGCAGCTGAGAACAGTACGCTTAGGTCTCTAAAAATGTCAACAAGATTATTTGGGAGTTTGGAACTAGAACTTTCAGGCCCCGTGAAAGGTGAATGCTCCATCATGTAAGAGATTCAAGTTTGTTTTGTAGTTGTCGCTTGCAGCAGACGACCTATCCACACCACAGACACAACCAAGTCTGGGAAACTGGTTATAACACAGTGGGGGCCCATGACAGGTTACAATTTGTAGCATTGATGACCACAATTATGAAGTGCTTCAGAAGGCAGCTAAGAGTCCATCTAACTACAAATTGCAACAGTGTTGGAACCAGGCCAGAGGGGAACAGTGTTGTAACCCAGTACTGTATTTGTAGTGTGGGCAGGCTTGCAGTGCTCAACCACTAACCCACCCATGCTTTCCTTCTAGGCTACTTCTGGGGCTTGCGCCAGAGGAGCGCAGATGTTCAAGCGTGATCAGAGTCGTGTCTGGGGTTCGATCACTGTTATTCTGCGTCTTTCCCGTCACTGACTACTATCAGTGTCTTTTGTACGGTAAGACAGAAGAGACGACAATAAGCCCATCCTATGGAGTGAGTGGTGTCCTGAGACGTTGCTCATTGTATCGTGGTAGCACCCAGAGCCCCAGTGCCAGACCAGCACTAGGCACAGGCCACGCTGCTCCTAAGCAGACACCACTGATTCAGCTGCTATATTAACATGCAACTGCTCTCCATGTTGGCATCCTATTTTATGCAGGAGCAAAAATATCAACGATCATCCCAACCCTCAAAAGAAGAGGTTACACAGTGCAGTAACTGTGGTTCTTCAAAATATGTCCCCCCGATGGGTGCCCCATTTCAGGTGCACATCTGCTCTTGATCAGAGATTTTCTCTTAGCAGCGTCTGTTGGGCCTGCGGATGCGCTCTATACAACCTTGTGGAACATGTCAAGGGGCTATTGAACTGCATGGGCACACTGCCCTCAGTTCCTTCTCTATCCAAATGTCCAACAAAGAACAGTCCAAAGCAGGGTGGATGGAGGGTAGGTAGTGGAACACCCAGAGGGGGACACATCTCAAAGAGCCACAGTTACTGACCTGTTCTACGAGTCCCTATGGGTGCTCCACTTCAGGTGACTCCCAAGCAATATCCCCCACCGGAAGGAGGAAGCTTTGGAATGGAGTCTAAGACTGAAGACAGTACAGCAGCACCAAGTGCTGCATCAGCTCTGATGGCATGGACTGAGGCATAGTGTCTAGAAAAAGTATATGCAGAGGCCCACATAGTATCTTTGCATATCTCAGACACTGGAATGTTCTTGACTAGAGCTGTGGCAGCTGCCTGTGATCTGGTAGAGCGCTATTATCCTTTTGGGGGAGCGGAGCACCAGCTGCATCATAGCAAGCGACGATACACCCAGAGCTCCAACTCGGAAGTCTCCGAGTAGAGATCGTGGACGACGGGGATCTCTCTACGATGGAGACAAACAGTCTAGTCAATTTCCAAAATTGCTCAGTCCTATCTACAGAAAAGGCCAATGACTGTGATACATTTAATGTATGAAAGGAGGTCTCACGCTGAGATTGATGCAGTTTGGAGATAAATATTGGTAGATGAATGGGCTGGTTAAGATGAAAATTCGACAGCACTTGAGCTAAGAATTTTAGCTGAGGCCGTAAGGAGACCCCGTCCTCGAAAAATACAGCAAATTGGGGTGCCATCCAGGCTCCGATCTCCCCTACCCTGCAAGCCAACGTGATAGGCATTTGAAAGGCCATATTCACAGATAAATGAAGCAAGGAGCAAGTGGCTATAGGTTCAAATGGAGGTCCCAGAAGTGGAGGTTCCCTAAACCCTTAATAAGTCTAGAGGACAGAGTGAGCAAATATTGAAAACCCTTCTAGTGGGGGATGAAATGCTAGTATCACAGCCAGATTAATCCTAACAGAGCTAATTAATACCTGTTGGATTTGAAGAACACATGGTAATTCAAGAAGGCGGAGAGTGAAGAGCTCTACATAGCCTTGGTGTGTGGCACTAGTTTGCACAGAGCGCATGTGCGGGCCGAACAGACACTGCTACCGAAAATCTCCGATCAAGGGCTCAAGAGGCACATGCGCACCTGAAGTGGGGCACCCATAGGGGGCACTACTCGAAGAACAACCTTCTTGCATCAAATGGTTGGAGCAGTGAGACTAGGACTCCCGAGTTCTGCTCCTAGTTCTTCCACTGATTTGCGGTGAGTATGGGCATGTTGTTCTGCCTCAGCTTCCCCACCATTACTCCTGTTTCCTGAAGGGGAAACAGGCCCAGAGAGGCAAAGGGACTTGCTCACATTCACACAGCTAATCAGTGGCAGAAGGGAGAAGATGAAAAAGCTTTGCACAAAGCACAGATACTCCCCACAACGGAAGGTCAAAGTATTAATCTCAGAATTTATTTTACATAGAAGCAGTGCTTTAAGAGCAGGAATATCCCACAAGTCAGTGGATTTGAAGCCTGCACACAACTACTGTTTAAAGTTGATTCCCACCGTTACTTTATTTGTTCTACAGTAGTGCCAGAACCCACAAACAAGGTCAGGGCCCCATTGTGCAAGACGCTGGACACACAATAAGAGACCATCTGTGACCACAAAGCTTACTGTCTAAACAGATGACAAAGGGTGGGAAGGGAAACAGAAGCTCACAGAAGGCAAATATCTTTCTCAAGGTCAACCAGCAGGTCAGTGTCAGAGCTGGGAATGGAACCCTGGTCTCCTACGTCCCAGTCAAGTCTCCTATACATTGAACAGTGCTCTCTATCACGGGAAGCTCAGCTGATGACTATACTGCTCACAAAGTTCTTCCAAAAAGCTGAGCTGCAGAAGGACGAGCAGACTCACTCTTCAGGCCTGTACGCTGAGCACCACGCAGACCCTAGAGGAGTCTCCCTCTGTCAGGAGCACAGCAGGAGGCAGCTCCTTCGAATTAGTACACTTAATACCAAGTGAAGCATTTCATATGGCAAGCCACAAAAGACAGTATCATTAACACCCTGTCTCAGGCTCCAAGGGAGGAAGTTCAGAGCAGACGCTGACAAGAAAGCGAGAGCAGAAGCTGTGTCCTCAACGGGCACCATTATGCTTATGTCCTGCTCTATAAGGCTTGGGCAAGGATCTTCACTGAATAAGCTTGCTTCAGAGAGACTAGCATTAAAGCGCGGATGCTGCTTTAAATCCACCCTTTGGTGGGTCTGCGCTCACGGTTTTCAAATCTCTCTAAAGCGCATGAAATTGGAGTCATAGTATAGGACTTGTTGCTATAAAGGAGATGCTTGCAGTTCATTTCACTGGATTAGTCTATAGCGCCGCAGAACATTCAAACCCTTCTCTTACACTCTGAAAGGGGCAAAGGCTGATAAACAGACTTCTCTACAGTCACCAAATGCTCTGAGTGGGGCACGTCTCCATCGGTACGATATCTGCCGGGTATTTGTGGCATCCACAGTTTTACCCCTTATCCTTCAGGTCATTGGAAAGAGACGCTCACCTCTAAGTAGGTCGGAGAGCGGAGGACCACAATCCTCTGGAATCGTGTAGTCCCCTTTCCCGATGTTTTCAAATAACTTATAGATATTATCCCCCTCAAAGGGATAAAGACCCGTTGTAATGTTGTATCTGTAAATGCAGAAAGAACAGCGTGAGGATGAATATATGGAACACAAGTTCTAGTTCTTCAACAAGCAGATAAATCAGGAAAACAAGAGAAACTGGATGACAGATGCTGACCCGAATGCATTCCTAACTTCTCTCTTGAGACAGCTTTCTTTCCGTAGCTTCACACAGATACACGTGAACCAGAAACTTACCAAGCTATTTTTCCTACAAGCTGGAAAGGAAAAGGCTTTTTTAAGCAAATACTTGTGAGGTGCTCAGATACTGCAACAACAGGAGCCCCAAACACACCTGGACAGACAGGGATTGAGAAATGTCTGGTATAGAACTACAAGCAGAGAGACTGGCTCAATTTCTCCAGCACTCTGGGCATTTGCTCCTGGATCTACCCACCATTCAAAAGGGAGCGGTAGCCCCAAATGCTCACACAGCACCCCCAGCTGCAAGTCCCAGAACAACATGGTGCCCGAAGCAAGTCACCCAGGGTTCCTGTGCAGGTACTTACAACGTGACCCCTGCTGACCAGATGTCCACTTTAAAGCCTGAAAAGGTATCAAGGCCATTGGCAATTTCTGGCGGCTGGAATGCTGGCGACCCTTGGCTCGTTCTGCACGTATCGTCCTCTGCAAACGGATGCAATGCCTGTGGCAAGAGACAGACATTTTAGTGACTCTCACGCTACTATCACAAACTCTTCAGAGATCAAGGATTATATCCACGATAAAACCTTTACCCTTGTGAGACTCCAGGCGAGTCTTTGTCCATCTTGTGGGTCTGACTACAATATACCACAAATAGTAGTATATATTACAAGCAGAACTGGTAGGGTCACCTATAGTTAAGATAGGCTAACACTTCCTAGACTAAAGAGCACATTTTCAGTTGCTTATAACCTTGCCCGACTAACCGTTTGGAACAAAGTTTTCTATGCTGTGTGTTTATCCCAGTCTGATTTTTTAAGTTTCAGGTAAAACAGTTCAACCATTTCAGAGAATGAGATTGTTTTGCCCATGTTAAAAATGTTCTTACAACTCTTTTGTTGAGAAACTCTAGTACCTAGATTCTTGGATGTGCCTTTTGCTGTCCCTGTGAAAAGTCATCTAAACTCAGGCCAATTATCAGACTCTGAAAATCCCAGTTTTCACCTGGTCTAATGTGGGAAAAGTAGTATGCAATCATGTAATGAAAGTCTATTGTAACTATAGGTGAACTAATAATGCATAGCACAAGGGGTTGAACTAAAGTGGCACAGGCAACCTCAATTCTGGAATTTCCTAACTTTTGAGTGCTTGACTTTTGCAACCATAAAGTTCTTTTGATGTACCTTTTTTGGACACACACACGCTCGTGTCCCTCCAAGTCTCCAGTGTGTATGTCTACAGCTGGTACGCTACAGAGGGAGACAGGAATGGGGTTCACAAGCCACTCTCACATACCTCTGCCACTCCTAAATCGGATATTTTTAGTGTCCCATTGGTTGTTAGCAGGAGGTTCCCAGGTTTTATATCCTTGTGGACAATCCCTTGGCTGTGCAAGTATTCTAAGCCATCTATGAGCTGGCAAAAGTACCTAGAAAAAGTCAGGGGGGGGAAAAAGATACTGTAAGTGATTCAAGTGACTAAAGCTCCATATGCGCTATTGCCAATATGCATAGTGAGGAAGAAGAGCAGTGCTCCAGGACCACATAGGTTGGGCCTACATTAGTCTTTGCTGCTGGAAAACTAGAGATTTAGGTCCATTGTATGTTTAGCACAGAAGTGACTACCTGCTGCACTTAGGCATCAGGGCACCCCCCCACTGCTCTAGAGCAAAGCTCTCTTCCCATTCTGTATATTGCTGCAAGTTCACCTGATTGGCAGCATAGTATAGTTGCCAAGAATTTTTTTTGCTTTGAGGCAGCTCAGCAGGTGTTTAAACACGCAGAGTTCCACGTGGTGCGAGCCGTGCTGGACTCCTACCTTCCTTACAATCACTCTTAGCAAATAGCGCCCTGTAGACATTACAGGTTGCACCTCATGGGGTCTCAAAGTGAGACACAGAATTGCGTTCCTTGCACTTTCATGCAGTGGGTTATCCAAAGCAGGGCACACAAGCAGGTGTCCTTTGATTTGACATCCACAGATGTCAACTCTCTTTAAAGTATATAAAGTGACAGAGCCTATTCACCTTTGCTGCTGGGGTGCACTGGGGAAAATGCACATCCAACCTCTGCAGGAACTCTGACCTGTAAGTGCTGCACCAAGGCAGTCCACTTCTGCATCTAAGCACAAACCTGAGGTGGCTTCTCTCAACACATCGCTAATTTGTTTAAAGTCAAGGTACGGGGCAGAATTACTCGCTGGAAGCTACAAGGTTTGGCAGAAGCAGAACGAGAAAGAAAGGGAAGTATAGGATTGACTGTTAAGAGAGAGCCCTTAGGAGAGTTTAGGGCAACTGAATTGCGCCTCATTTCAACCCCTACTTCGCCCCATAGCTAACGGTGCAGCAGCACCTGGCAAGCTGCAGACAAGCACTAAATACCCATTAAGTATTAAGGTTTCCTTAGCTGTGAGCTTCAAGGGAGCATGGAGTCTTAGGCCTGGTCTACACTGGGGGGTGGGGGTGGTTGATCTAAGATACGCAACTTCAGCTACGAGAATAGCGTAGCTGAAGTCGACATATCTTAGATCGACTTAGAATCACTTACTTCGCGTCCTCGCGGCGCGGGATCGACGGCCGCCGCTCCCCCCGTCGACTCCGCTTCCGCCTCTCGCCGTGGAGGAGTTCTGGAGTCGACGGCAGAGCGATCGGGGATCGATTTATCCGCATCTACACTAACGCGATAAATCGATCCCCAATAGATCGATCGCTACCCGCCGATCCGGCGGGTAGCGTAGATGTACCCTTAGTGTGCCTTTACCAAAATACACAAAACAGCAGATCAGACTGGGTACTGGACAGATTAAGCATCAGCAAAGATCAGTAATTTCTTCTCTGGTATTTAACTCTCTATCTCCCTTCTCAGTTCAGAAGACTGAAGTCTCATTAGTAAAATGCCCCAGTTTCCCTCGTCCTTGGCTGAATGGCTCCAAAGGTCTTTCCATACTTGGCAGAGCAGCCTGAGAAGAAAGGATTTTGCTTAGGTTCCAAATGCCCCACTCAGGTCGTGCAGGGCAGGATATTAGGAGTCGCACTGCTGCTGCTCTCCATTTTCTGTCATACTCCCGTAACATGCCCCCCCAATAAAACAAAATCACCATGAAACAGCAGGAGGATACATTTTACCTGCTGCAAAATCTGGATCTAACTTATCAGCAAGTTTTATGTTTAGTTCTGTGCCAATTGATTAGCGATGGGACTTTTATTTCCCTTCTCCAAACTGGAATCTCATTTTCAGAGAAAAACTTGATCACACCAGAAAGTGTTCTGAAGGAATCGACCTCTGTCAGGCCACCGAGATGCAACAGGGACTTCCACTAGGTGCAGCTCGACAGCACCCAGCACGGCCTCAACCGTCTCTTTGTAGCTGCTAAGGCGCACGCTAGGCAGAGCTTCAGAAAAGGGATTAAGGAGGCATCTCAGGCTGCTAAGGCACCAAAAACCCACAATAGAAAAAGAGCTTTTGCTTCCCAGAACCTCCCCCCCCCCCCCTCCGCCCCACCCATCAGCTTTTAATTTTCTCCATGGATGGTACCTGATGTACTCTTTGCTCATAACAAGTTTTGCTTTAAAGTGCAGCCAGCAGCCTAGGTGACAGAGCAGAAGAACATCCACTTGAATTCAAGAGCCATAGCAAGGGTGGGAGAGATTGATGGACACAACGTGGGTTAAGAACTGAAGCTGCACTTACCCGTGAGCCTGAAAGACTGGAAACCTTTTTTCTGGGACACTGTCAAGCATCTCCTGCATCCCACACACACAATATTCCATCACCATATACGTGAAGGCAGAGTTAAGGAAGCACCGAGGTTAAATGCTCACCCAGGCAAGCACTGTGTGACGACCACAGTTCCGATTCTGTGCTATTGGAGAGCAGCAGTACAGGTGGTACCCTTGCATGGTACGTGCACAGTTCATTGTGCCACAAAGCCCACGTTTTGTTGGGTCCTCCCATTCTGCCTTTATTAGGAGAGCGTTTAAAAGGATGCCAGGGTCCAATTTTGAAGCTGGGGAAAGTATTTCCTCCTTTTGCTGCTTGCCTGTTTAAAGGGAAGGCTCACAGTGGAGGCGGCTCCATGCAGCAGTAACATTCCTTAGTTAGGTCTTGAGGCATTCCCAAAGAAATGGCCTCTCCTTCATTTCCCTCGTCCTCTCCCTCCAGTTCTGATCCTAGGGAAGAGGAGGTGTCATCATCTAACCCTAATATTGGTGGCTATGTCTGATTTTTGCCTCTCTCTTTTGAGACCAGCACTTTTGATGGGGCCCCATGATTCCTAGAGCACCTTTGGCCATGCTGAAAGATAGCTGGGCTCAGATTAAGAGACATGGAATTTGGGGTGGGGTGGGGTGGCATTGTTTTAGGAAGAAATCAAGCAGCTTTGCTTTCACCTTATGGCTTTTGTCCAAACCCAATAGAGACAGGGATATCAGAAATGGGGCTGAGGAATTTTTTCCAGAGTCAAGGTCTGGGTTTCCGTGGGATGATCTTTCCTTTCATTTGTCCCACTGCTCCTTTGATCTCCAGGTCCGGGCACTCACAGGCCAGGGCTGGGGGAGATAAGGCTAATATGGGCCAGGGTTCCTCTTCAGCAATTTCTGCCCAGAATGGCAAATCCCAGGGAATCAATGAGAACTGTGGTTAGCTAGTAAGAGGGAGAGGGGCTGCCACGGGAGAACCAGTCTCCACCACCTAGTACCCCACCAATACCCAAGGCCTGATGGACAGGAACGGCTAGTAGGAAGTCCTCAGAGAGAAGCAACGGTCCCGGCCCCTTTCAACGGGGAATAAAAGTTTGGGGCTTTTGGGTGATAAATGAAATAAGGCTGGGGATGGCCTTAGAGAGGAATTGCCCATACACCACTGCTTGACATGCTCCCCACCGTACGGGGAGAAGGGCACTATCCAGCTAGCTCAGCTTTCCCCGGCCCAGGAAAGGGGGGCCTTGGCTTTCTATTCTTGTGCTGGGCAGATCTCACTCTCGAGCACGAGCTGCAGGATGCGCATGTTCTCTCTACCAGCCTACTAGCCATGTTAGGGTCAAGCAGGACATGTGCCACTGCAGCGCTCATGAGGAAAAAAGCCAAGATTCAAGTGGCTCAGCCCCAAAAGCCAGCCAACGAGTGTCAAAGATCCAGGCTAATTAAAGCCCAAAATACACTAGAAATTTCACATTGTAGGTGTTGGTTTAGAAAAGTTTTTGAACCAAACACCCGGGTGCTCTGCAGTGAAGAGGTCTGTCCACCCTGTCTGCAGCTGCAGAGGCAGAACAAAACTGGCAGGTCTTCACCTGAAGGTGTGTATCCCTAAAGCAGTGAATGACAGGTCTAAAAATCTGCCAGCAGGCTGAAGTCCCAATGCAAACACTGTGGACTTCACTATGCTGAAGAAGCTAGAGATCCCAGGACACCTTTCACAGGTCTAGGAGTGGTTATTCCCAATGCCCTGGACAATATTCCCGCTTGAAATAGCAGTGTATAAAAATCAGCTATGCAACGAAGAGTGGTATTCTTCATTTCCTGTCCCAAATTTACAGGGTGTTGCCATGTGCTGTTTAAAAGCGGCAGCTTATTACCACAAAAGTAGTAGCATTTCCAGGGTGGGAGAAAGCCGCTTTGGGAGCCTCTATATACTAAAACATCAGGCATTATAAGTGGCTTTTGCCACACAGACACTGACATTTGTTCCTCTCTCCAGCACTAGCTTTGCATTTGTGAGTTACCTAGAGGATAAACAACTGAAGCAATTTGGCTGCCAAAAGCAACAGTCACCTTTTCTTTTCTCCTCTCACTGGACTCTCAGAGGCAAACAGAAAACCCTATAGGTGCTTGCATTAAACCCACAGATAGCCTGAGACATCGGGTGGCTATGCAAGGGCATAGCATCTTTGAGATGCAGACAAGGAAGCAACATGACTCTGGGAACAGGGGCTCTAGGAGTGCAGAGCATTAGTTTCCCCATTTTAATCACTCCTGGCAGATGTTTTTTGGCCTAGGCCAAAAACCAAGTTGCTGATCGCCACAGATGCCATGACAATTGTTCTGGGGCTACTGACGGCCACAGGAGAGACTGCTTGTTTTAAATGGGATCCTTACGAAGAAGTTGCACTTCTGTAGCACTTTCCATCGTAGGATCTCAAAGCACTTTGCAAGCCTATGAAATCAGCAATACTACATATCTCATTCAGGGCTTTTTTCCAGAGAGGGAAACTGAAGTAAAGAAGATATGTGACTGACCCACACAGCAAGTCAGTGGCAGAAGTGGGAAGAGAAACCAGATCTCTCAAGTTTCACTCTCTTGTTCTAACCACTGAGGAAGAAACTGGGCTGGTTGCATCAAAGAAGGGAATAAGTGGGAAGACAGCAACTTTCCCACCTTCAAACGAGCAATGCAAAGCTAGCTCTCACTTCATGGGAGTCTCCCAGAGTGAACTCCAGCTATTGTTCCTTTTTAGAAAGGACAACCTACTTCCAGTTTAACTAGCTGCCAGACTGTGCCTTCTTTTCCCTCCTTCCCCCTTACCTGGCGCTGATCCTTCTCTGGCTGACTAACTAGATTAGAACCCAGACATAATTCAGGTGGAAGGTTTTACTGAGTATATCTATTACAGGCAACCATGAAAAGGCTGAAGCTCTCATTTCTTCCACTCAGTAGGGCTCTCCTCCCACACACAGTTGCATTTATTGATAATAGAAGCCATCAGGAGAGGGTGCCAGCCAGGAGTTTGCTTATTAAATTGGGTTTATTTTCTGCTTGAATGAGGCCCTCCATTCATCTCCAGTGCTGCCCTCCCATCAACAGCAGATCTGCTCAATGGCCTGTTAAATGCCAAAGTCTTTTTTTAATCCATTCATCATAGCTTTCCCGGTACCAAAAATCAATGAAGCCTGTGACCAGCCAAGCAACTTGGTGCATTGCCAAGCTTAAGCATGGCTAAAGCGTACATTTCACTTCTACCACCTTAGTGACCTCAAAGGTGGGTGACACTGGCAAAGCCATGGTGGAGCACACGTTCAAAATAGGTCTCTGCTGCTCTTCTGGAAACTCACTTTTCAATAGCGAAAGCTTTCGCTTCAAGAGACAAAGATGGTCTTTTATAATGGGGGGGGGGGAGAGAGGGAGGAAGAAGGGAAGAGACACCAAGAGTTGCTCAAATTCTAAACTAAAAAGGATGATTCGGATGGATAATGTTTGTAGGCATCACATCTAACTTAAATCATTCCCCTCCCTTCAATCCAGTTCCCCAAAACCTCCAAATCCATGATGAGGCTTTGTTCACATGAGCTTAGCCACCGCCACGTTCAGACAGTTTGTGCTAGAACAACAATTTCCTTGACCTGAGAGATTCCCCCATCTGACTGCAGTCAGAGAGCCATGCTAGAACCCTGCTGGCAACAGCCATGGATAAAATGTGACTATGACCTGGTCTACGCTTAAAAATTAGATCAGCCTAGCTAGGTCGCTCAGGACTGTGAAAAACTTTGCTCTCTGACCACGTGAGTTAGGTCAACCGAACCCCCCGATGTAGACGCATAAGTCAATAAAAGAATTCTTCCACTGACCTAGCTACTGTCTCTTGGAGATGTGGATTAACTACATCAACAGAAAAAACCCTCCCACCAGTGTAGGAAACATCTGCACTGTATCGTGCAGCTATGCTACTACAGCATTTGTAAAGCAGATCTAGCATACCTGTCATGATGCTAATTCCCTTGTGGACAGAGCCTTAGTAGGTCTTGCTATAACGTGGACCTTTGGAGGCTGTCTACACTGGGGAAATTTTCTAACTGGTTTTAAAATGAGTTCAGCTACTTATCTGGTTAGTTCACAGTAAAATCCTAAGTAGAGATAAGGCACATGTACTGTTTACTGCAAGGTATCTAGGAGAGGGGTTAGCACTATACCCCCAGCCATGGCTGACCTTGCTTAGCTTATGCCCCAGTAAAACGAAAGTGCTTTCTCTCCACTGTTTTAACAGTGGGATAGCTAACCCATGTTAATTATCCTGTGATAAACACATGCCTTTGTCAGTGGAGACATAACTTCTCCAGTGTAAAGACCCTTTCTGCAACATAAAACTTTGCCCAATGGCTGCCCTTGCTTAGTCTCTCAATGTAGCTGCCTACACATGGAGAGTAAGCAGGCATGGGAATAAACTCAGAAGCCTCACAGGAATTTAGAAATGGGAGAAAAGCAAATCCAGTGGACTGAACAAAAATAAGGCAGCTGGAGCTTGGAAATTAAACAGTCAATTCCAGTGTTACCCAAGAGCATAGTGCTGGTGGAGAGAGGTTTTCAAAGATTATTAGGGTACAGAGAAAAAGGAAAACAAAGGGGGGAAAAAATCACTCTCTCTGCCTTTGCTTATTGACACAAGCATTTCTGAATGACAGCTATGAGCTGTCAACACCTTTTACAAACACACGAGGTCTCCCTTGGGCTCTTTTTCCCTTCTCATTCGGAATTTCAGCTGCTTATTAAATTAAATGGCAGCTTTCTATGGACAGTAATTGAATTATCCAATAGTAACTGACCAAAGAGATAAAAATTAGGGCAAAAGTTGTGATGCAGTTTTTAATACTAATGACTTGGTTGCAAAGGCTTCGATCTAATTAAGTGCAGGATTAAATTAGCTGGCCACTGATGTACTGTAAAGGGAGCACTCCGTACGTAGAAGCCATTGTTGAAAATAAAAGCAACCATTTAACATGGAAGACAACAATGGTTTGACTCAATAAGGTCAAATTGGTTTAAGCCAAAAGGCACTTTGTTGGAGTGTAGCAGCCTCATTAGGAACTGTCTGGCTGCTCACTTTGTTTTGGTCTCCTTTTCAAAGTAAAAGAACAGTATATTGAATTAATTAGTTAACGTTTGTGCAGTGCTTTGAGGATGCAGCAAGCCATAGAAGTGTCAAATATTATTTTGATGTCTCGGTGTTTCTCTTCAGAAATCACAACCCAAGGCTCAGTTTCAAAACCAGAACGGTTTGGTCTTGAAAAGTCAGGTTGCAAATTCCGTGGGAGTGGTACGCTTCCCATCTCTCGTGTCTATCATCAGGTTTAGTCTGTTTAAAGCCATGTCTACACTGCGCATCTTACAGCGGCACAGCTGTGCAGCTCCAGCCGTGCCACTGTAAGGTAGGCAGTGTAGCTGCTCTTTGTCGGGGAGAGCTGTCCTGCCGACAAAATAAAACCATCTCCAACGAGGCGCGGTAGCTTTGTTGGCGGGAGAGCGCCTCCCGCTGACAAAGCGATGTTCACACTGGTGCTTTTTGCCGGTAAAACTTTTGTTGGTCAGTGGGGTTTTTTTTCCCCCCACACTCCTGACCGACAAAAGTGCAGTGCAGAGACATAGCCTAAAGCAGCGTCAAAGAACGTTGAAGGGATCTGCAAAAAATACAAGGTGGTTTTAATCAGTCTGGAAGCTAGTTCTGACCTGTTAAGAACAACAAGCAGCAAACTGCCTCTAGAGAAGGACTCCAGAATTCAGTAGTACACACTCCTGCACAAAGACGGTAGAAGTGCTGGCAGGCATCTGTACTCTAGAGAACAACTGGATGGTTTAAAAAAAGGAAAGAACACCACACCTGAGGCCATGAGGGAACAGCATTACAAAAAGGAATTACTCCATTTTGCTGCACACACAGTGAGGGATCTGTTTTCAAAGAGGAAGGCACTATTAGCTAGTAGTAAGGGCAGGAGGTTGGTAACTAGGACATCTAGGTTCTATTTCCAGCTCTGATTTACTTTGTGACCGTCAACAAGTTCCAGTCTTTGTACCCCATCTGTAGACAATACTTCTACTTGACAGGAAATGTGGAGAACTTGAGGAAATGTGCTTGGATGGAAAGTGCTACCGAGCTGCAGAATGTTTGTTAACACTAGTGAATAATTTCAAGCCCAGGAAATACTCAAATGGGTGTTAACCAACTAAAGCAGAATCCTTTAGAGACACAGAACATCAAAGCTATGAGGATTTAGAACCGGCACAATCTAAGTAACAAGCATTAAAACCTTCATATCAACACCTGAGTGAAAATCAAAAGGATATATTTTCTGCTTCTCTTCATTATATAACACGTCTACCAGCTGGATGACATTTTTGTGTCGTAATCGTCGCAGGAGCTGAATTTCCCTGGGGGAAGAAAGAAAAATAAATAAGTGTATTTCCCTACTATTGAGTGAAAATGATATTTTTCTAGAGTTGCTTGAATTGTAAAGTAGTTTTAGACCACGCTAATCCCAGCTGCTTCACTCAAGATTAGCGATAAATTCTGTTTGACAGAGAGCTTTGAGCTTGTTTTTTGGGTTTGTTAACCCAGGGTTAGAACCTTAAAACGTGTGTGTTAGTTGACTAGAATCAAAGGCAGGCGTCCTTTTCAGTTACTGCTGCCTGGCCACTCAATACTCCTGGTACGGGCATTCTAGTTCACCAGGGCACAAAGGCAGAACTATTCCCAAGGAACAACTGCAGCTGCCCTGGTGCACCAAAATCCAGAAACTCCACATGAGTGCAAGCTCCAAAGCCTAGTGTAGTGGCTGGACCTGGCATGGCATTAAAACACCAATAATAGAATCCTGTTTAGCTGTAAATGCTATAGAAAAAACAGTCAGTTGCAGATTATATGCTGCTTTCTTCTACATTTAGATAGCACAGTCACTTGTTAGAAGCTGGGAATCCAGGTTTTAGCCCCACCTTTGGCTGTTTTTCAAAATATAGATACTCACCACCACCACCAGAAATGTTGCATCACATCGCCCATCCCATGCAAAAAGAGCCACATTACATACACCTGACCACCCATAGTCCCATACTTCCTCCACAAACATTGGAGAGGAATTAAAACAAAGCCTGGGGAAACAACACAAGTAATACATTGAAGAGCTGACCCTGCCCAGTACCTACATATTCCAAAACTTTCAGTTACAAGTCAAACGATTGATTCAATTCTGATTTACATCTGCAAAGAAAGCTAGATGTCTAAGAAAACTCTAGTCACGCAACTTCACCCTGCTACTAGATCTTACAATAGATAAATCAGGTGCTTCTAGGGAGGGAATTCTGACCTGAGGAGGGGCACTATCAAGATAAATCCTAGGTTTAAAATAAGCTTGTGTTACTAAACACCAGAGTTCATTAAAACAGATGATTTTTTTTTAAATCTCATTTACTTTCACCATCTATTGTTGTGTATTAACTTTCAATTTCCACACACATAGTCCAGAATTTGGTCTAGGTAACTCCTGCACGCTGTAAAGCTATAGCAAAGTGCAAAAAAGTTAACTCGCTTAGGCAGGATCATGCGCAAGGATGGAGATCGCCATGACTGAGGGCAAGACACTCCACCTGTTTGGGCCTCAGTTATTCCTGCCCCTCTTCTGAAAAACAAAGATAATACTTTATAGAGTGCTTTAATATTTACAGACGGCGTTTTACACACAGAGAACTCTAAGTACGTGCATTGTTTCTAGGCAGTTTCTCTTGCATCACATGCATTAGTCCAATGCTGTTGTGTTTGGCTCCCAACACAGCAAGAGGATGTTTAATTGAGAGTAAGGAAACGGTGGAATTGTTCACAAGATCCAGTTGTGCTGGCACACAGCGTTGGGATGAACTGCGGCATCTGTCAACCTAAAGGCTTGTTTTTCATTGCAATTTTCTTTCCAGGGTACATCTGGTAGCCAGGGTATCCATCAAGTTTGGCTAGGCTTATTTCACTCAATGTTTTATAGAGGAACACTGGGGGGGAGGTCCCCTCCCCATGTGTCAAGTAAGGAACAGCTGAGCAACTGCAAGCTCAATAACAGGAAGAGCAATCTAATGCTATGTCACCCCACAGAGGAAGCTGACCAGAGGGTTCCACTGGCATGTCATCCAGATAGAACACTGCTCGCTAGCAAAGGAAGACAGCGCACAGGGACATCCATGCCCTGCAGACTGCTTGCCTTTACAGGAGATGTCTTTCTCCAGCAAGTGACTACAGATGGACTCTGCATCCTTTCCAGTCAATAGTTCAGGGTAGAAGTCACAAAACTACCCTGAATTTTATAATATGCAGGAAGCAGATTCATGAGTTTTTCCCAGATCAAGCACTCTTGCTAGAGACGCTAGAAGGCTAGAATTCACAGCTGGCCTCTGCATCTGAGCCTCTAGAGATGGACCATGAATTGTACAGAACATCTACCAAACTGTTTGGATGCCCAGTTCTAATAAACCTTTTTTCTCTGCACTTCATGATTCTGAATGTATGAACACCATCATCTGTGGTTACATGAGCTAGGATAAAATTGCTAGGGCTATCAATGCATTTATCAGCAGCAAGAGAAGCAAGAAATAGAACTGTGCTGTGTCACAGCATAGGGCAACATTGCATAATTAGGTGCATTACTCCTTTTGATGCATTCTACATCAGGCACTGTAACAAACAGGATAATAGACTAGATGGACCATCATTCTGTTTCAGGGGGACAATTCTTATGTTCCTCATTTAAGGGAGCATCAACTTGAAATCTAGTGTTTTCCAAAAGGAGTTAAAAAACCAATTCTAAGTACTACACCTTACCTTAATTCCTATGGTCAATTGCTGTTTTATAGTCACTTTTAAGACTACTCTTTCCTTGTTCATCATTCACACAAGGCTTCCACAAAACACAAGAAACTAATCAACTGACTGCATGATTTCAGGCAGATGCCAAAAATCAACTAAAGAAATTCAGTCTCATAAAATTTAAGGCCAGAAAGGACCAATTAGATCATCTACTCTGACCTCCTATCTAACACAAGATCAAACTGGAGTAAGATATTTCCCCCTCTAATCTGAGAGAGAGAGAGAGAGAGAGATAACAGCTAAGATCACTGGAATAGTAAATAAAACAAAATTTCAAAATGCAAGGATGACTACCGAGTGTCCCATAAGGTGTCCTGACAAAACAAGAATACTCCATTAGACAGTTAAACAGTAAAGAGTGCAACATGAGGTTAATCGGTTTGCAATTAAACATTCTATACTTCAGAGCAAGGTGTCAGCACCTCCACAGCACCCTTCTCAGTCACTGCCAATGGGTATCCACATGCACGGAATACATGGGGATGGGGAAGGGACAAGGACTTGTTACTTCAACTCAAGCTTTTCTTGGTTACTATTCCATATGAGAATTAATCAAGGAAGGTTAATTATGCAAAGAGAAAGCTTACACGTGCTACCGCTCTTCCTGGAGTGGTTATTCAAGGAGATACACAAGTAATCAAGGCTGCGTCTATGAAGGAAATCTATCGTTTTCCTGTATTACCATAATTCATTCCCCATCTCCCCCCTTGCTTTAACACAGGAGAGTTAGCTATCAAAGGTGCCTTGAGACTGAGCAACATCGTCACTGTCCAAGTGCATTACATCTCACACCGCGCATTGGATCCATAGCCATAAAAGGGAAGACAGACATCTCAGACTGCCAGGGGAGTGGTGAACCACAACATCATTGCAGCAGCCCAGCAAGAGTTGTTTAGGGTTCAGGTTGTTCCAGAGGTCTCCACTGGACTGGAACCACATCCTTCACCTGTTATTATCTATGTACTAAAACTGCAGATTCAAGAATTAGGTACAGGTGGATCATGCTGAATAAAAATCTAAATTCCTCTTATGCAACAGAAAACTATCTGGGCAGCTCCATAGTGCCCTCGGCTGAAGTTCCGATTCGTTCCAAATTAATGGCAACCATTCAGATGGGTTTAAAGTGTTTGCAAAAAATATTGCATTTTAATAGGACACTGGTATCTCAAGCCCTAATTTTAGTTTCTGAAGACAAAGATTTGTTACAAAAACATAAAATGGCTAAGTTCTTTTTTTTAAAGTAGGTTTGTTTCCATTCAGACATATTCCTCCCCCCGGTAGCATTTGAAGCCCACACAAGGAAACTATTGTGTTAACACAGGAGGGCCTGAAAAGTGAAACCAACTAGAAACAGAGTGAATCTGACTGGCCTATTTTCAGTAGCCACAGCAAGCGAAGCACAACAGAAGATATGTACAATTTTTTTTTTTTATGTCAATATGTGGGAATTTTTTTTAGAAGTCTAAAAAACACACGGAGCAAGAAGATTGCATTCAAGTTCAGTTTTCACAAGCTACAGGGTTAGACAGGAAGTCGAACTTTTAGCCTCAGGCAGAATCTGACACTCCCTTCCAATTCAAATATTTCCCCCACGTTAGAACATAATCCATGTGGCTGGGCTTTTGTACGCCAAGCACGAATTTTAAATAAATAAATAAATAAATAAAGTCGTCAACATAACCGGGAAGGCAAATACAACTTCAAGTCCTTGGGTTTCTTTTCTTTTATGCTGTAGAGTTATAGTATGTGCAGAGTTCTTATTACAAGCAATACGCTAAGATAGCAAATGCTCAACAGCCACAGGCTTTGGGTGCTCCAGAACTGCATAACTATCTGCAGAGGACGGCTAGACATTTCTTAGAAGTGGGAGATAATCCACCTCCTCTCCACAGCAGTAGCACCAGCAAAATAACCTTGGGTGCCTCCCCCTGCCCTCTTATCAAGTGGATACTACTTAGAGATGGAATCCTGAGACTGCCTCAATGACCCCCTCCACCCATTTCTAGCCCTAGTCTTTTGCTCCCTAAAACCAGCAAGGGGGGAGGGGGCTTTGTGCAGGCAGCTTGCCTGTGCAAAAGGTTTAACCTCCAATCACTCAGTAGCAACACCTGCTGGCAGATTAGCTGTGGCTTTAACAGAGTTTTGAAAAGGTACAACAGCCCCAGGCCCAGAAAAAAAGGTGTTACAAGCGAAACAGACATATGGAAAGTAGGGGAATAAAGTGAACAGTGAAACCTATCTAAAGGGCCTCAAGGTTAGCCTGGACTCTGTCTGGAAAGAACATTTGTTCTGCTAACAAGTAGAACTAAAGCTATTATTCTATTCCACATTCCCCAGGTTCATGGAGCATCTTCTCTGGCAGGGGGAGCCAGCCACCCATGTCTCCACTGTGCATGGGCTATTACAGTTCACAATGTGGATTTGTACACTGAACCTGTTTTCAGCACAAATGTACCATTCAGGAAATGCCATTTAAACTAGACCCAATACTTTGAGAAGAGGAGCAGCCCACTTCTTTCTGGTGTTTTCACTGGACTACAAAGGGGACACCCAAAGTTGGACTAAGGGCTCCACAGGCAACTTGCTAGGAAGCAGAGAGCCAGATCTAAGCTGCAGTGTGACAGTTTGCAGCCACCATCACCCTGGAAAGAGGTGCGGCCTGAGAGGAGTAGAGAATGGAACGCCACTCTGGCCAAGCGCAGCACTGCATGCTGGGATATGGCATTGCAGACCACACCTCCATAGTCATATCACAGGTTTCCATGGCCTCTTATTTTAAATGGGCAAGTTTTAGTTTGACCACTTATGGTTGAGGTGAACTACCAGCTGAACAGAAGTACCACAAGTTCCACCCAATCTAACTGTATAGCTAATGTCAATGAGCCTCTTCTGGAGTGATCCAATGAAGCCAATGAGTTAAATGTAACAATTCAAGCTCCAAATAATCTACAGCATGGGCAGTTGATTTGTGTTTTTCCACCCAAACTGGATGACAGAATTATGCAAAATGATGTTTGTCTTCTCTAGAAGAAAATAAGCTTTTCCATTTTTGGATATTCCGCTGCAATGTGATAGTGAACATTTCTGATGAACCTGCACAAAGGCCCACAATATGCCACAAATTCTAAAAAGAAAGGCAAATCTGCAATAAATTGGAACTGACACAAAGATGACATTATCCTCCCATGCATTAGACAAGTTGCTTGAATAGCTCCAACTAAGTCACAGAGACAATATGGCCCTCAAGCTGTAGACAGAAGTTGACAATCCAGGGGATTTTCTTTAAGTAGTCTGCATTAACCTTTCCAAGTCTATACATGGTAATGGTAAAATGAGATCGCCCTTAGTCCTATTAAAAGTTTGGAAATCAGCAAGTTAAGACTTCTCTGGACATTTAATTTCACTTGCTGTAGGGGATATTGGGTAGAGTCAATAGACATTTAAAAAGTCTTCACCATGCAATGATTTAGAAATTATAACTCAACCACCCCCTTCCCTCATTTAAGAGTCAAGCTCTTTCACCCCACTCCAATACTAGTATTCCCAATCTGTCCATTAACATGGCCTACAGCTAAATCACCCTGTGCTTTGACCCTGCCAAATGTCCCAAGTGAAGCAAGACTAGATCAATATTTGGATGAGGATAAACAAGAACAAAGAACAAACAGGGATTTGCAGGAGGTGCTTAATAGCTGTCAACTCACTCTCAGCACTGAAGTACCCTGGCCTGGTGGTCTGGGAGTGTGCACACAGGTGGGAAGGGACTCCATGCTGCTTAGAGATACGCCAACCAAAAATCTGCAGGCCCTCATGTCCAAAGTTAGGCACCCAAATCAAAATCTGGGAGCCTAAACAAGTGGCCTTATTTTCAACAGTAACTAGCACTCAACACCCAGGGATGGATTAGGGTTTTGTGGGGCCCCTGGGCCAGAGCAAGTGGGGGCCCCCGCCCCCTCCACTCCCCAGCACTCCTGCTGGGTAAATGGGATCAGGGCACAGGGGCTTGCTGGAGTGCCAGGCAGGCAGAGCAGGACAAGCCCCCGCGCCCCAGCCTTGCTCCCCAGCTGGAGCACCAAGCAGACGGAGCAGGTCGGGGCGTGGGGTCGCCCATTTTCCCAGGGCCTCCAGGCACGGGCCTTGTTGGCTTAGTGGCTAATCCACCGCTGTCAACACCACCTCCTTTTGGATAAGGCACAACACAGATCCTGATCACCCATCACTGTAATCTGCAACCGTACAGAGGTCTGTCTCTGTGGAGTCATTTGCAAACTCTGGGCTGAATATCTCACCAATGCACTTTTAAAATAAAGTAATAATACCACCACCACCACCCGCTAGCTCTTATAAAGTGCTTTTCCTCACTACAGAATAAAGAAATTAGTCCCAGTGTACATCCCAACATTTCTAGTTACATCCCGCCTAAAATTCCCCAAGAGATTTTTGGACACAGTATTCTTTATATCCTGTTCTAAATTGCTGTGCTCTGTCAAACAGCTAATGGGTTCCACCACCCCAGCGGTGACTGCATTTCATTAGCAGAGGATGCAATTCTATGTTTCTGTATCAGTCTGTATAGTGCTTTGGGATCTTTTCAGAAAAGCAATAGAGTTAAGATTATGAACAGAAGTTTTCCTTTTCATGACCAACCTAGCTGTAACACAGCTCTTTCATTGACAGCACAACCCAGAATTCAACACGTGGCTAAAGGACAGTTACTATGACAGCAGGTTTAATTAATGGGCAGCCGGTTTAAAACAAATAAAAGGAAGTTCTTCTTCACACAGCGCACAGTCAACTTGTGGAACTCCTTACCTGAGGAGGTTGTGAAGGCTAGGACTATAACAGGGTTTGAAAGAGAACTGGATAAATTCATGGAGGTTAAATCCATTAATGGCTATTAGCCAGGATGGGTAAGGAATGGTGTCCCTAGCCTCTGTTTGTCAGAGGGTGGAGATGGATGGCAGGAGAGAGATCACTTGATCATTACCTGTTTGGTTCACTCCCTCTGGGGTACCTGGCATTGGCCACTCTCGGTAGACAGGATACTGGGCTGGATGGACCTTTGGTCTGACCCAGTACGGCCATTTAGTGGGTGGGATAGCTCAGTGGTTTGAGCATTGGCCTGCTAAACCCAGGGTTGTGAGTTCAATCCTTGAGGGGGCCACTTAGGGAATCTGGGGCAAAAATCAGTACTTGGTCCTGCTAGTGAAGACAGGGGGCTGGACTCGATGACCTTTCGGGGTCCCTTCCAGTTCTATGAGATAAATAAATATATGGAGATATACCTGTTTTTTATTTATTCATTCTTATGTTCTTCTTATGACATTTGCCACAACTTTGGAAGCTGGCAGCGCAGGCCCCTAACACAAGTTTAATACAAAATGTTTTGTCAGGGTGCATTTAAGCCAGGTTCAGATTAGTACAAGTCTTCCTGATTTATGTAGCTTCCCTCCCTTCTAGAGTTCACAGTAGGTTTCTGATCTTGCTCATTTCCTGGGCTCAGCATCTGAAAAGACAGACAGGACAGTTCCAGGAACAGGGGGCGAAGTGCCTTCCGGATCTCCCTATTAAGTTCTCCACAGCTAGTCTTTTGAGTGACTTAGCAAGTTAATTGCAAACCTTTATTTTCTACAGCATCCATTAACTTGCCATGTTTATCATCTAGTTTTATTTCTTTATACTGTACAATGGCCAAAAGACTGCCTAACTTATATAAAGCTACAGCCACATAATAATAAAGATGATAAAGAATCAGGTTATCAGTCAATGTATTAATGCTTAAAGTCAAGTTAAGACTAGTAGCTACTAATATTCCATAAAAAACATCTAGTAATCCAATGTATGTTACCTGCAACTGACAGGCTTTAGGGCTAGTCTATACTGGCAACGTTAAACCACCTCCACAAGGGGCGTGGCTCCCAGCGCTGGTGCACTGTCTACACTGGTGCTTTACAGCGCTGAGACTTGCTGCGCTCAGGGGGGTGTTTTTTCACACCCCTGAGCAAGAAAGTTGCAGCACTGTAAAGTGCCAGTGTAGACAAGCCCTTAGAAAGAAAACCTAAAGTACCCCCTTCCCCTCCCTACTGCTATCCAGAGATAAAAATCTCAATGCTAATGCCCCAGAACAATCCTGAAACTCCCCCAAGGGTTCACAAGAACGGAGTTGCATGACGTGCATGGAGATCCTCACGTGGAAGGTGCTAAGAAAGGGAAGACAGTTTTTTACCTTGAAAGGGTTATAGCACACAGTGTCTAGCAGACCTCAGATTCTCTCTTTCAGGAAAATATGTAAACATTGCAAGATGCCCGACTGATGCAAGCATGCAGAGAGCAATGCAGAACGTCAGAGCCAGCTGCATTTTTTACATTCCAGCCACCTAGGGATTGCTCACTGAGATCAAAAGCCAATAAGAAAAAAATTATTCTTCTTCCATCAGATAAGACAGGTAATAGCACTGAAGACTTGAACTCTGCTTCAGATGGCTGCGCTGATCCAGACAAAGCAGCAGAGAGGCATGGAGAGAGATATTGCCAAGGCAGTTTCAACAGCTCGGGGGGCAGACTTTCTTTGCTCAAATTTAAACCCCAACCGCACAATACCCGAAAGGAGTCTAGCAGTGGCTCACCCACCCTCCCCCCAAAAGCACAACTGCACAGTGGAGGATCATAGCTTGGGGCCCATGCTGCTGCCATGCAGACAAGCAGTGCGACAATGGAGGAGACTTGTCCTGGATGTCCTTCAGCACGATAAAGTAATCGCAGTGCAAACCTTGGGAGTCACATTCCGTTCGGGTTGATTACTAGTGATGTGTTAAGCAAGAACACAAGAAGGACAAGCGAGGGCACTGGTAGCCAGTAGTTACTTCGTCCCCTATACCGACCCCCTCAGTTACGAGTCATTAACCTTGGGCTAACGTGCAACACAGGTTAAAGAGTGGTTTGTGTCTTTAAAAAAAAGACACCAAGGAACCTTGCAAACAGAATATTTTGAAATAAGTCACTTTTATTCCAAAATAGTGTTCACAGGGGGGGGAATTATACTGGAATAATTACAGTGCAATAGTTATTCAGCTACAGTGACATCAGTCAATTTCCCCATGCAGAAAAGCCCTAAGATTTTATCCTCTCTCACCTTCCAAACTTCTGTGCATGGTTACAGTAAATGGGCCCTGTTTTGGGGACACAATACAACCAGACTATTGCTTGCTACAAAGCCAGCTACAGAGAAAAGGCATCTTCAGAGCAACATTGTGTACTGTAGCTTTGTTGAAACTAGAAAAGTGAGTAATTTGTAAAAATCAAAATGTTGCAATGGTTTCCTAATCATTTTCCAGTGTCAGAATTTGCCTGTATAAGCCTTAGGTAGACTCCAATGAAGAACACAAAGGTGCATCAGTACTACTCGCTGAGAAGAAGTGGGAACACGCTAGCCTTACACTTCAAATTTTGGGGTTGGATATGAGAAAGAGCCCTGGTTTTGTTATCTGGGCAGTGTCTAGGCCAGGCTTGAGTTGATCAGAGCTGTAGGCCACGTCCCAACTCCAGTTGCTCTGAGATTTAGCTTTGCTAAAACAGTATATCCAGTAACCTACTTTTTTAAATTGTGTGCACTGCAAAGAGCAAACCAAGGTCAAGTATCATAGGGCACGTCTTCAATGGGAGAAAAGGTCTGTTCTTAGGTTGATGTAAAAAACACAAGGTAAGACTTGTTAAAACTACACTTGGCTTCACTAGGTTTTTACCTCACGTTAGTTATCATGCATTAGCTAGCATGAGGAAAAATAACCCCCCATACCATCATCCCTGTCCCCAGTGATGATGCACCCTTACTTGCGACAGTGATTTCACATTTTTGCTTCGATCTTACGGTTTATACTGCTGTCCAGGACTGTAGTGTGAGAGCATTTTCCACATAAAAAAAATCAGAAGCAACAGCCAAGGCCCTAGTGAACTTTCAGAGTCTCTCCTCAGTTCCCCCATTTTCCTCCTTCTCACGGGGAGGTGGTGTCTGGTTAATGCTTGCAAAGCACAGATCTCCTCTGACAGAAGTCATTCAAAGGCAGGAAAGACTTTGTGATTGTTGTGGAAAAAGCTATACAAAATACTTTCTGTACCCTTCCTGTAGCCTCTACCAAACTGTTGTATGTTTCTCCCCATCACCAGCCACCTGGAACTGTTAAAAATGTGGTTATATTTCAAGTGTCGTGATTCTGAGGATCAGCATTGTAAGGTACCCAAGCAACCAACCTCAAAAGCCATAAGCTTCTGCCTGAATACTACACCTGCACTAAAATACATAACTCACCAAGAGCTTAGGCAGCCACTCTCACTCCTTATTTGCAATTAGCCAGCTAGTAATAGCAATGACCCATCTACAGTGCAAATGAACCACTTAGACCTATTAATGACTCAGATTCTATTAAGGTACACCAATAACTGCCCCTAACAGATCTTTCCAAAACACCCTAAGAATCAGACGTGCAATCAGCTCTGCTTAAGCAGTGCTTCTTCTCAAAATCATGTAATTAACCAAGACATTTTCCTGCAATTTCAGGGCAGTTATGGGAATTCCATCTGGGCCCTCTGTCTTTTACCACCACTACTTTAAAAAAAAAAAAAAAAAAAACTAACCCATGACCGCAAGATGATAAGGTGAAGCTCAGAAGAGTCTGTTTAGTTTACATGTAGATAGATTTGCAAAGTGATTTAGCAGCTCTAATTATAGTCATGACCAAAAGGCTGAAGTAGATTAAATTAGCATGGAAACTGCAGTCAGCATTAGTGTAGGTCTAACAAGTTTCTTCATAATGAAGGGAGACAGGTTGAGAGCTTAGAATAAACAAGTGGAGAAGAGGGAGTGAAGCCACATTTAAAAGACTGCTTGCTGGGAAGGTTAGAGAAAACTATCAATATTGAAGAGGCTCTTAAATGCCTGACCCATGCGATTCACTCTCTCATACTTTCAAGTACTGCTACAAGTATTAAATAAGTCTGCCTCGATCAGGTTAATAAATATGGTACATTCCTACAGTGCCTTGCAGCCTGAAGCACTCCATGAACTGCACAATAAGGGCATGGCTATACTGCATCTGGGAGAGTCTCTTCTAGCTTGGGTCCACAGACTTGTATTGGAGGGGCTCAAGCTAGTGCTCTAAAAATAGCTATGGAGACATTGTGGTTCAGGCAGGGAAGTGGAGAGGGAGAGAGAGAAGGGGTGGACTTGAGAACCTATGTTCCAGCCCAAGCAGCAATGTCTATGCAGCTATTTTCTTTAAAAGGTACTGAAATGCAGCCACCTCTGGAGTGGAGACCAATCAAACAGGCCACTTCCCAGAGGAATAGTTATTCTTAAATTTAGCTAGTGGTGTGATCCAAAGTAGTAAGAAGAGACAATTGCCAGACTCTGATCACCTCCAAATCCACTTCTGTTTCCAAACTTCACATGGGAGAAATGTCAGTAAGGCATTTGATCCATCCTAGCAATGCTTGCACACTTCATAGAAACAGTTAATGGCAATGGGAAAGAACTTTAGGGAACTGCAAGATCTCTGTACCTGGAACTCCCACCGACAGGATGGGCATAGCTCATTCTGTCCTGCCCCTCAGCCAGGGCAGCAGAGTTCCCTACTCTATGATCTCCTTGTGCTTTTACATTAGTTTTAAAGTTTCCAAGCTTCCCTTTCAGTTGCTCTGGCTCCATGTCTCCCTCACTTGCTACCATTAAAAAAATATTTTAACATGCAACTTAAATGCATCACATAAGTTTTAAGTTGAGGCCAGATAACCAATGTTATCTGAAGTAGGTGCATGTGGGGAGGGATTCCCCTCCTCTATGGATACTAACTAGGCCAATCTGACCCAGGCTTATGAAGAAGAGAGAGGGTGAATTTTTGCTTTTGGATTGAACCAGTGGCATATTTTTTTTTTAAAAAAAGGCATGAGGATATAACCAGACCACCTTAAGAAGAATTTACACACCCCTTTTCCTCCATCCCCGGACACCAATCAATGGGGCTGGGCTCTGTTCAAATCATAATACAGAGGTCCCTTCTGTATGCATCCTATTTATCACTACTGCCTGGGAACAGTGGTTTATGCCACAGAATTTCCTCTTTAGTGTCAGATTTCCTGAAACCAGTAGATTTGAGATAGGTCCCTCAAGCTGTGAATTTGCTTTGTTTTTGAAGAAGTTACACATGCAATATCCTTATACCTAGCAAGTTCATGTGGGGGTCACCTCTGCTTACTGTCACCATGACAAGGCAGACTGCAAGAATATGGGTTCATGCCAGAATATAACCAGGGAAGGGAAAAGACACTGTCTCTTCTAAAGGGAAGGTTTATGCTATCCCCAGTCAGACTTATTAGACTTGCCCCAATGGATAAGAACACTGACCCAGCTGTCCAGTATCTTGCTTCCAGCTGTAGCAAGTATTTGATACTTCAGACAAAGGGAAAAACCCTGTAATGCAGCTAGCTAATTGTCTAGTGTACATGATGGGAGGGGAAGGGGCAAGAAGGTGGTGGGAAGGGCAAATTCCTTCCTGACCCCATGCTAGTAAACAGCATAAACCTTTAAGCATGAGATGTTAAGGTCCACTCTACAGTTAATCACAAGCAGCTAATGTGTTTTTAAACCCTAATATCCCTGATCACACCAAGAGCAAAAATCATGCTTAACACTTTAAAAACATGACATTTTCCCAGCATAGACAAGGTCCTAGGCAGACACCGATCTAGGTGGAATGTTTACCAATGCAACCAGGGCCATTCCACCTTCTTAGGAAGAAGTTTGCAGAAAGTCTTGAATTCAAATCCTGCTACCTTCTAGGGTATAATTTAACTTAACCTCCAAGTAATGAAATTCCACAGATGAGGACCTTCCACTGAGGATGCCCTGCCCTTAATGAGTTCTGTTGGGCATCCCTGAACACAGGGACAGGTGCTGTTTTCCAGATAACTAGGTCCTACCCAATATAGGGTTTTAAAGGTAAGGGGCAGGACCTTGAAAGGGACCTGTTGGATGGGGATGCCCACAGAGAGTGTGGCATATCAGTGTGATGTACTCCACCACTTAGCACTATCTGCTGACTCGGTCAATTTCTAGGTGATCTTCAGGGGCACGCCAACACAGAGCACATTGCAATACTACATCATTCATAATAAGCGATAATGAGCCCACATATAGACTGACTTGACTGCTGCTAGCGGACAACTATCTTCTTTTGCTTGCCCCTAGAGAGGTGGGAGGCCACTGCTGCTCAGTTTAACACTAGCTTATCAAGCTGGAGCTACAGGCAAGCATTGCCTTCAGATATAACAGAAAGCAGGAGAGAGGCAAATTACGCCTTTCCGCTATCTGGTCCACAAGGTCTTTCCGTTAGTTTATAAATAGGTTTAAGCTTGTTCGGATTTTGTTGTAAGGGGTTGCCAGTATTGATGGAGAA
Source organism: Emys orbicularis (assembly GCF_028017835.1). Classification (NCBI taxonomy): domain Eukaryota; kingdom Metazoa; phylum Chordata; order Testudines; family Emydidae; genus Emys; species Emys orbicularis. Next base: position 12,128,344 of record NC_088706.1, on the reverse strand, counting down.
TGATGAATCATACATTTGTTTTTTTCCACGAGTGCACAGCTACAGATGGTATTTATCCACATGGCTTTTGTGAGCCAATGAGGTCCCAGCAGATTTTGCTTTGAAGTACAAGTTAACTTTTCTTTTTCCTCTTGGCAAAACAAACTAAAGTTTATTGGCAACTAACCCAAAAGTTAACTAAAATCAGTTTGTAAAAAAAAAGATGTTGCTGTGGTTTTAAAATCTATCTGCAAGGACACAAGAAGATTATATATTTTAACATTTCACTCAGTGGAGACAATAATAGACTGGTCAGTGTTAATATGATTAAAAACAAAAGTCACTTTTCAATTTTCATGCACTAATCTAGTGCTATAGCTTTCAGCCAGCAAACACGGGAGTGGAACATTTACAAATGTGCAAAGCTTCATTTTCCCCCTCCCAAATAGATGTACTATCAATATTGAGTTTTCCGAGCACAGGAAAAGATTCTAACGTAAGCTGATAATTGTTACGATTCAAGGTTCTTTTGACCTCCTCTTTGAAGTTTTATTTCAGTATTACCCTTGGAATTAACATACACCTGCTAAAACACGGTAATCAAATATATGAAACATCCCTGCAGCCACAGTTTAGACTAGGCACCTGAGCCAAAGTCCACTGAAGTCAATGGAGTTTGGATCGGCCCCCATAAGCATTACTGAGCATTGCCATGTCCTAGAGGAATAAAGAGTGAATTGCTCCATAAAGTTGCAAAACCATCCTCAGAATCAGGAAAAAAGACAGACCGCACTAAACCAGAAGTGTCTAGATGTAAACATATAGGAATAATTTCTTAAATTAAAGATGAAAACAAGTAAAGAACCAAAACTAAATTTCTAATCTAGTCTCCATTTTCCTTTACAGATCTACCTTTATATTTTTTCTGGCTACTATTAAGTTTTTCTTGTCAGCTGAGTAAGAAATGGACTTTTAGCAAACATGAACAATCTTATGCAGAAGATGAGTGGAGGATCATACATATTAGAGATGCAAGAGACTTCTGATCTCTAAGTCCATATTCCTGAAAATGCAGGTAAAATCCTGATAAGGTATGTATTCAGATACTTCACTTGATCTTAGTCAAGCAATACTGAAGGGTCACAGTAGAGCTTGGTAGACTGAGGGTCTATCTACATTCAAAAATTTTATCGTGTTTGAACACGACTGTGAACAATCCAGTTAGTGGTCAGCTTAGACCAGAACAAATCATGTTCAGCATCGCATTCTCTCTTGATCAGAAATAAATGTTTTTGAATGCAATACAACTTTTGTAATCTAGACAGGTCAGAACACATTTCCACTAGATTTAGAATGGCTTTGCATGTGACCGTAGTGATAGAAAAACAGGTCAGCCTCAGAAACTCAAATTCTCCATTTATCCGAGGAAGAAATACAGCTTGACGGGGGCAGTGCAAACTTTCTCACACTGCCAGCTGCATGCCTCAACCTAATCTCAAGGTGAGCCTGTGAATGAGAGGAGAGTTCAGACTCATTAATCCTTGGTTTCTCCCAAAAATCGCTAACAAGAGGAGTGGAGGGGACAATTAATGACAATTGTGGAGATAGTTCGTGAGACCTGGGACGTTTGCTTTCTAGACAGCCATTTGGCAAGTGTTTACATCATAAATACAAAAAAGAACACATTTTCCCTCCTGTTACAGGAGCTTCCAGACAAGATTCAATGTGACTAACCAGGCTGCACACCATCAGCAGAGCAGGATCAGTCACTTCACAAAAGCGTTTTTTTAAAAACCAGTTACCATCATACACAATCGGTTACACCATGAAGGATTTCCCCTCCAACCAAAGCAAAGTATATCTGCAGCAAACTGCTTTTACCTATCCCCAGTGAAAGCCTCACCACTGAGAAAAGCGAAGCCTTGCAGAGATTGGCATTAGCCCCCCTTTTTGGTTGCTGCAGATGTGGTTAATGCAGGAAGCCTTGAGACTTCTTTTCCAACCCCCCAATTCATCACTGCAGCTCACCACCCTTTGCTTTATTGTTTTTCTGCCCATTTTTTATGCTTCTAACATTTGGATAGGACCGACCCAAAGGCATGATAGTTCAGTATACAAGGAGCCCAAGCTTGGGGACAACTGCAGGAATATTACTGCCTGTGACAGTGGGGGCTCAGAGGCCTGCAGAAACAGAAGCCCTCATCCTTCAGGAAGTGCACATCAGCGCCTGCTCGATGACCAGTTTGAAGCTGCAGAGACCTCAGAAGCAGCTGTCGGCCTTCTAGGCCCCGGGCCACACTGCAGCACAACTGCGGATTCATTTTGGGAGGAGGAAAGAATAGAAGAGGCAGCTCAGGAACAACGCCGCTGACCTAAAAAACTTTGCTCTGGTTGAATAGGTTTGACTGATTAGCCCCCTTTTGGAGAGGGAAACCCTGATCACACAGGTTCTCATGAGAGAGAGGGGATAGGACAGGCTCTATTCATATGAACAGATTTAGCATAGGGGGATACTGTTTTGTATTGCACGATCAATATCCTCTTCCCAAGCTTTAGTCCCTCGCATGCTCCCTCTCCCCCAGCGGCCCAGGCCATGTTGTTCGTATAGCGCCATTGCCACCATCTCCACCCTCAACTGGGATATCAAGAAATACCCAAGGCTGTTTCTGTGCCTCTGTACTGAGCTGTATTTGGAGGCCTCTGAGGGGATAACACTGAAATACAGGTATGAAGTGTTCTGACAGCCACTGCTAAACACAGCGATCTGATCCCGACAGCTCTCATCTTCCCAGAAGTTTAAAGCACCAGAAACGCACTAGCACATAAGCCTGCACAAACAGATCAGCTATTCAGAGCTCGACAGATTTCTCCCAGTTCTAACTTGTGTGTGCATCTCTGGGAGGAATCCTAGAGAAGGGTTAAGACAGTGGGATTCTTTTTCCTTACTAGCTGCAGGCACTGACACACCCCACACCCTCTGTCAGTGTTGAGTGTCTGATGTTTCAGACACATGCTCATGGAGCAACCACCCCCATGAGTTCTTCTATAGACACACTAGCCAAAGGTTCCCACTACTTCACGGCTGAATCCAAGCATCTGGCTTCACACAGGTTGACAGAGTAACACATGCAGGCCAGGCACCAAAGCCTTTTCTGACTTACCTAAAGAACGAAACTTGCAATTTGTCGGTGCATTACAAGCCAGCTTTAGACAGCCACTAAGCGCAAAATGCATGACCTACTGCAGGACGCTAACAGGTGCCCAGCCCCATTATAGGCTGCTGCCCACAAGACAGGGTTGACAGGCTCTTGATTTGTCAATCAAAGCAGCAACTGGTCACATCGCTTGCTGACCTACCCATTTCAAACCCCGAGGGGTTTGTAACGAGCAAGGTATTCAAACCAGAATGTGATTGCTGAGAATGGTAAGTACCGTACAGGACGCCTGGGATATGCACAGAAAGTCCCAAGCACTTAATTAAGTGAGAGACTATTAACATTTAGTTTTATTAAACTTGTGCTGCTGGAGACAAGTAAGCATCTGGTTTTCTTTCACCTATTTTAGCATCCCTCCTAAGCTCACCTTTTGTATTAGCTGGGGTAGCAGCTAACCACAACACTGTCTGGCAGAAGAGGCCACACCAAACCTTTCCCCACACAAAATGGGATGCCCACTATTACCCAGAGAGACAACCATTACACACAGAGGAGTTTAGACCCTCAAGATCCCCACCAGGATCTATAGGAACCTTAAAAGATCATTTGCCATGAGCAGAATGATGAACAAGAGCAGGGGAAGGGCAAATCGCTCAAAAGACTCAAATCAACATTTGAGGTCACAACTTCTGGGCCCATGAAGCTCCTGTGGTAGGAGACAAAATTAAAAAAAGAGTTATTCTTGCCACGTAAATGAATCAGGAACATGTATTAACCATGCTACAGCCTTGGACATTAGCCAGGAACCAAAAACAAAACAAAACAGGGTGTAGACAGGATTAAACTGTGTGTTAACAGTCAGGGACTCACATGTTGTAACCAGGTCCCTCTGCATCATTGTTTTATGATGGGATTTCAGAAATGGCTCTAACTTCACCCCAATTGCAGCCATGCTAGGGCACCAGGTTACAATATAATTGTGCCCAACTATAATAACATGGTTTGATTAGGAGTATCATGGCTCCCATCATATTAGAGGACAGAGCTATGGCTAGCAAGAAATCAGGGCTGGAGCATGGTCAGCTTACTCTTCACTGTGAGGACAGTGCCTATATTGCAACTTGGTGCCCAGACAGAATATGTAGGACAGATGGGCCCTTAAGACTCAAGCAAGTGAGGGTCTCTTAGCACTGACAAGTCAACCGTACTGCAGGAGTGTTCTGTACAGGATCCCCAGGTCCCCAGACACCATGCCAAGGCACTTTCACCCTCACTCGCAACATCATACATTTAGAGCCCTTGTTCTAGCTGGAGCAAAGACCAATAACTGTGCCATCATGCAGTGATTCTGTGCTGGGGACAAACACCCAGCAGAGATTCAACTGGGAGCACTACACTCATTGACACTTCACCTCCAGTAAACACAAGAATGTATGGACAAATGCAAGGTTTCTACAGTTCTAAATCTCCAACTTACTGCTTGTGTCACTCAGCTATTACTTTGCCATCCAAACTCAGCTATGCTTGAATTTGAAAGTCCAGTTGCAAAGGGCCATATTATCTGCTAAATGTAATGCATCTATGTCAACCCTTATCTTGCTTGGAGGAGCCCTGTCTGCATGCACCACTGGGGGAATGGAAAGGGAGAGAGTAGTGTGTGGTGGTCTGGTCCTGATGGCAGAGAAAGAGAGAGATTTTGCTCGCAAATGGCATTAGCTAACAACCGGGCTGCTTTAAGGTTAGATAACTAAAGTCACAGCCAGATCAAACTTTTGCCCAGCAGCAGACTGCCCTATGGTTAAGGAGACAAATCAGGAACCTCACCATGTACATTCGCAATAAAATCTGCGAGCCATTCACAACCCTTTGACCCCTCCTCCCCAAAATAGAAAGCAGTGATGTAGGGGTAAGGTTGGAAATACAATCCCTGCACTCTATGAACAGCGCATGTCTCTCATTATGACGAACACAAAAGAAATCTCAAGGCAAGTTAATTTTAGACCCCCCCAGGATTAACAAGTCACAATCTCCTTGATCTTATGGGGTCACACACTACAGCCACCTTTGAGAACAGATGTTTAAGGACTATTTCTGATATCCTTTGACATTTTGGGAATCTGATCCACTATGCAAAGAGAGGCAGTGCTCTCCACTGGGATCGGTTGATTACAAAAAAAGTTGCAAGGAATTTTAAGTATTAACTTTTTAATGACTGTTGTGCTGGTGAATGGTGAGAGATCAACATTTATCCCCACAGCTGGTAAAGTACAAGAGAGAGCACTCCAAGCCTCCCTCCCCACCCCCCCACCCCCCGTTATGTGCCTCAACCTCATCTGGAGGGCGCCATATCTCTAGGGAGAAGGGAGCTCAGTCCCTGTAGCCCATTCTATCTTGGGCCTCTCTGGTGAGGCCAAGGAGATCAGCTAATGCTAGTCACAGACATGACTTTTGTGATGTGGACGCCTGCCTAATGGGAATTAGGCCAAGACCAAACTTAGGTCAAATCGGCCACTGAGCAGCAGTCAGGCAGCAGCAAGTTTCAGGACATACCAAACTGAACCACGTGCAAACTGTTAATCAGGATGTTAGAGGCTCTGTATCCTAGGCTAACTGCTCAGAGCGATTCAGTCCTTTTTAAGCATTGTTGGCACATATCCAAAGGGACAATTACTCCTCAACTCAGAGCAATAAGGGGGAAGCCTGACTATTAACTATGGGCTGAATCACAAAGGGTCTGCAGAGCAAACAACTGCAAGTGTGCCAACAACACTGGGCCAATTGTGTTCCCACTGAAGTAAACCGTGCAGGATTAGGAGTAGGCCCCAATATATTTAAAGTTACAACTCAGACTATAGACAGCAGACTCATTCATTCTGATAATCTTGGAGTAAGGAAGTGGAATCTTGTCAGGTCGTGTCAGAGGTTAGTTTTAGTTCAGAATGGGTAGTAGTCCACTTTCTATAGCATGTGAACAGCTCACTGGGGTAATGAGTTTAAATCACATTTAAGTAAGGCTGCTCAAATCTGACTGCAGCAGATTGAAGTTTTAATGGAGTTTGGCTGGACAGCATGACTGGGACCAAGCCACATTAGAACAGTGTTCAGATGCAGTGCTATCTGGGGTTAAGTCACTACTGGGATTTGGTCCCCACCCATGCTGCCCAGCCAGACCATCCCATATCTCTATATGCTGCCACAACAAGCCTTGAGCACAACGTTTAAATTGGTGGAGACTTATCACTTATATTGCAGTAGCGCCTAGGAGCTTCCACTAGGGCAGGGCCCCATGGAAAGCTATGCCACTGACTCAAAGTTTGATCTAAAAGACAAGATGCAACAAGCCGATGAAATAAACGAGTGGGGGAGGGAAGAAAAGGTGATAAAAACAGGCCATTTTAGTACAGTTATAGAGCTAAAATAGACCCTTGCTAGAAGACTGAAGTGAAAGCCTGACTCCGATAGAGTGCTTTGGAAGTATGGCTAGTAATAGCCAGCTGCAACTGAATAGACAGCCCACGCTGGTCTCAGAAATTAAAATCTCTTCTGGCCAGACTGCTCTGATAACTAAACCAGCTAGATGAAACTGAACAAAAACATCCACAGAGAAGCTAAAAACAGTAAACAGAACACAAGAGATTTCTACATCGAAGTTCCTTTCAGAACAAGACCTCTTCCACAGTCCCCCCCACCCCATTAAGCGGATAGGTTAATTCAAGGAATTCTTATGAACTTGGAGGGAGGAGCTTTTAAAATAAGTTTTAATTAAGGAGAAGGCAGCCTTTCTGGTCTTTTGGAGATGTTCTTGATGTAACTGAAGAACTTGGGGGGGGGACAAGAAACACACTGCAGGAAACATTTTATTACACATTAACCAGCAGTTTACTTTTATAATGAACTGGAGCCAGCACAACAAAGTCCCCTGTTTGATTTCATTATTATGCTGTAGCTGAGCCGGTTCACTCTGTACTCTCAAGGTTAGAAGGTAAACCTGGAGAGCTAATTGACAGAAGGCCTAATACACAATGAAGTATCATCCAGCTAATCTTAAAAAACACAACACAAAACACACACCCCTCCAAACCAAAACATGAAGAGTTCACTAGGTCAGGGCTCGACACACAGCATGCAGCCGCTGCAGACGTAACACCAGAAACATCACAAGAGACTTCTAAAACATCTTGCAAGTGTTCCTCCTGCTTCAAGATAAGCTGTTAGAATTAATTAATTGCTTTTGGCAGCAGAAGAGTCCTGGTCACTCCAGATAAACAATCATATCTTGCATGGCTATACTGAGCAGTTTGTTGCAGAAAATGCAGTGGTCTCTGAAGGGTCATTGCACATTAAGTGTAACATCAAGAAATGGTAAGAAAAATGAACAATGCTTGCTAATGAAACAGAACAGGTTTATCCCTACAACATACTTTAACTACTTTGCTGGACTGAGCTGTTTGTGCACAAACATCTATCAACACATAACTTCGCTCTTGCTTAAAGTGCTTTAACCATAAATCTTGAGTGACATTTAAAAAAAAAAAAAAAGTGGGCAAGTATCATCCCCATTTTACAGATGGAGAAACTGACTGAGACAGAGAGATAAGTGACTTCCCAAGGTCATACTTATGAATACCAGATCCAGGACTAGACCCCAGGTCTCCTGATGCACACTGGGTGCAAATGCACTGGATCATGCTGCCACCTATATAACAGGTACCTAGAATGCACAATCCCTAGGGCACGGGCTATTAAGTGCAACACACACTGATAATACTGCATATGTACATGACTATGCAGAGTTTGTTTTAATTATACAACCTTGGTTAGATCAAGTGAGCACAATGCAATTAGCCATGTGCCTCTTTTGTATAAGACTTTAGAAACTAAGGTTCTTTCTGCTCTGTGACATTAGGGAACCCCTAACATGCCAAGTTTTACACAAGTAGAAACATTTGCTTCACCATGCCTCTGAGATGAAGTTTTCTTTCCCTGTTCCCCACTGTTGTGTGGTATTTGAGAGCCCTCTTCACCCCAGAGTTGGTTGCATTTTAAGGGGAAGCAACTCTCGCATGTATATAGTTCGTAAATCTCTTTCAAAACGTAAGACTATACACAGTGTTGTACAAAATACAGAATGCCAGCTGGAAAATACTGACCAAAGTTAACCTTTTGATTATTACCTATAGGAATCTCATACTCACTTTTTAACATTTGCCTCCCCATTGGGGATCCTGCGCAGTTTCTTCTTCTTCAGGATTTTGACAGCTCTCCTACAGAGGGTTTCAGAGTCCAACATCTCCTTGACTTTGCCATAAGACCCTTCTCCAAGTAAGTCCCCCATTAGGTATTTGCCAATGAGCTTGGCCCTTTTGCGCCGTGGCTGGTAGATGACTTCCGTGGAGTCAATGCGATGGATGAACGTGTCCATCCCCACAGACATCAGTTCACTCTCTGCAAACATACTCAACTCCTGCGGTTCCTGCACATCCATCCTGGATTAAGTTCCTTAACCTGTTTTCCTTAAGTGCTCAAGGTTTTAATCCGGTTCTTTAATTTCCAACGCTCCCTTTTACTCCTTCTTGAAATAAAAGTTATCCAGAAGATTGTACGAACGTTAATTTAAAAAAAAACACTATGAGCTGCTTCCAGCCAAGGAGGGTCCTACAAATTCCAGTGCCTGGTTCCAACAACTCAATGTCTCGTTACTAAAAACAAAAAAAGTCTCACCAGGTACTGTCTCAGTTTGGGATTTGTTTTACTATTGACCTGATCCCACCACTTGGGTTCTTTCAGGTCAGCTTGCTCTCGCTTGACCTTCTACTGGGCTGCAAATTGGTTCTTAAGTGCTAGGTCATCCTCTAGGACTTTAGAACCACAGATAAACAAAAAGATGGTCAAGTCTTTTTCATGACTTTCCATTACTAGCAGATCATGGTTCCCAATTCCAAACTGCGAATTGCGGGGTCATTTACTCTCCCCTGCCACCCTCACCTCCCAGGTATGAGCTCGGATGATTTTCTCAGCCGTTGGGTAGCTGGAACGAAGTTTCTTGGAAGGTGATTTCAACACCTATTCTAATTTCTTCTCTTCCCCCCCCTATGAAAGTTTGAGGCCTTGTGCGCCTATCAATATCTCCCAGGGGCATCCTTCAACCACTTGGATTGTGCCTGACACATGATGTGTCACCACCACTGGTCCAGGTGTCAGGTAGGCAGACAACACAAATCCTACTAAAACTTCACCCAGCCTGTCCACCCCTCCTTAAAGTGTGATTGGAGGAGCGGGCTCTTTCCCCCTTACAAGACCCCGAAACACACCCTTAGTGAGTGGTCACTCAGGAAATGCTAATGCTGCTGAGGCTTTTCTTCCCATTTACAACCCCCCAAGCCTCCCCACAGGTGTCAATCAGGAAGAACTGATCCAGCTAATTTCTCTCCCCCCCCCCCCCCCGCACTGTCACCACACAGCAAACGCCCAAAAAGGGGCAAAAAATGAACTCCCCCAGTATACCCAACCCAACAGGAGTCAAAGGGAGCTGACCTCCCCCAGCCAACCCCAAGAGGAAGCTGGCCCTTACCCCTCCCAAACGCACCCAGCCTCCCCCCTTAACAGGGGATCAGTCGGGGGGAGTGCACCGTCCCCCCCGGCAGGAGATCAGTTAAAGGGGGAGCTGGCCCTACCCTAACCCAGAGATCAGAGAGAAGCTGCGGTCACTTGTTCTCTCCCACAACGGCCTCCCCTGAACAGGGGGCCCCGCTCCCCCTACCCAAGCCGGAGCTCTGCCGGGGGGGCCCGATCCCCCTACACGGCCCAAGGGGACCCCCCTCAGGGGGCACCCCGCAGCCGCCTCTCCCCTGTTGAGGGGCCCCGCTCTCCCCACTCCCGCCTCACTTCCAAGCGCTCCGGGCCGCCTCGCCCCCGCCTCCTCCAGCCGCCGCAGCTAACACGCCGCCGCCATTTTGTTTACCTCCCTCCCCCCCTCTAGCTCCCGTCCCGCGGCCTCCCCTCCCCACTCCAGGGCCTCACGCCTCCCTAGCGACCGACGTGCCCGCCCATTGGCTACGCCCTCAGCCCCGCCTCCGCGCTCTCCTCCTCTGATTGGCCAGTGCGGGTCGACCGGGTTTCCTTGCTTCCGATTGGATCGTTTCATTTAGCGTTCGCTCCCCACTCCGCCTCCGGCTGCAGCGGAGGGTTTTAATAGGCTGGGAGAGGCCTTCAGTCATACCCGTAGGGTGGGGCTCGCGTGGTGGACCTGTGGGGCGGGGGAGGTGAAATAACAGAGCGCAGAGGGCAAGGGTCAGAGGGCAAAGGGGAGAAGGATTTGGGTATTACCTAGAGAGAAAGGTGGGCTGCCCTCCCTAGGGGGCCGCTTGTCCAGGGAGCTGCCCTGTAGGCCTCTGGGCTGGGCTTTGCTAGATCCCTGGCCTTGGGCTGCTGGCTCTCCCCATCCTGCCTCACACAGGCCTGCCCCACATCCAGCCAGCTCGCCTGGTCAGCTCTGTGTGCGGGGACGGAACCTAAGCAGGGCCGAGGTGATGCTGGCGGGCAGAGGGAAGCACTTGCGGCTTCTGAAGATGCACACCCTCAGTTGGGAGACTCAGCACCTGGGCGAGGCGCGCTGCTGGATTCCCCGCTGTCCTATCGCATAGCAGCATCTGCACATAACACTTTCTACCATCTTCAGTCGGCTCGGAGGGTCTGGCCCAGCCTGGTGGATGATGACCAGGCCTTTAGTATCCCATCTACCTCTGTCTGGCTCTGGACTATAGCAATACAACACTTGGCATGAAGCTATAAGCCCTTAGGAACTGCTGGTTAGTGCAAAACACTGCAGCACATCTGATCAACATGGGGTACTGCAAGCATATCAGACTTGTTCTCTGCTTTCTATGCTGGCTTCTTATAGAATATCGAGTGAGCTTCAAGGCACTCCATGGTCTGGGCACAGGGTAGTTAAAAGGGCCTAAAGCTCTGGAGTGAAAACCATGGTAACACCTCCGCTCCTGTGGCACAATGGAACTTTCCACAATAAGGGTAAAGCACGTCTGTGCAGGAGACAAAGCTTTCTCAGGGCCCAATCCAAGACTAAATTGTAGAACAAATTCCACCAGGAATTAATAATCATCCCAAACATCACCACCTTCTGTTCCAAGGGCAAAGTGCACTTTTCCAACCTGCCTTCTTGAACATAAACCCAGAGCAGTGCGTATGTTAAAAAAAATCAAACCCCTACCAAAACAAAACCCTGGATTGCACACACAGTTGTCTCACTGAGAAAAGAGCAAGAACAACTCGCACGTCAGATATTAGTCATATCGCTTAATGCATGACTAAAAAGTGCTCAGGTACTATGGTGATGAAGGTGGTATGAGAACCTATGTAGAATAGATAGCCTGTCTAAGGGCATTCCTGTGGACTGCGTAAGGCACTTGGATATGTACATCCATTTGGCAGGAGTCTGGAAGCCACACCTTAATCCCCGTTAAATAAAGAATGTGTCAGTAGCCAACCTCAACTTTGATACAGAGGGGACAACAGGTCCCAGCATGAAATGTAGCATCTGCACAGAACAAGATACAGAGTTACCAACTCTTGGCATTTGGGTGCTTTTCTCAAAGCCCCTGCTCCAGGAGTCCTATGATTACATGAGAATCTCAGCTTTCATTTTTTTAAAGTAAGTTTGTAGCCAGAAAAAGTCTGACAACATGACCCCTAAAGGCTACGACACCAGAAGAAAAATAACAAGAACCCCACAATTGTTAATTTACAAAATCTCTATTTTTCAGGCCTAGCTGATGATTTTTTAACACTTGGGATTGCAATACTGAAGATATAGCCCTTCCTGCTGGGATGTGCATTGCCTCCATGCTATAGATGAACATCGTTCTCTTCTTATCCTGACTACTCTCCTGTGACTCCATCCTCTATGGTCTCCCTGAGTTGTAGCTTCCCAGGCTATGCAGGATGCTACATCTTACCTTCTTGGATGCACCAAAAACAATAATTCCATCATCCCCAAACTCAAGCCAACTCTACTGGGATCACTGCAGCACTTAGTGCCTTACTTGTTTTTAAAACCCTCCACGGAGTTGCTCCAGCCAACCTTACGAAGGTTGTCTCTCTATATTTCCTCCCCTTTTCCTGCTGGCTGGCTAAGATTGAACTCATCTATTCCTCCAAACAATCTGGCCACTGTTGGCGTGAGAGCCTTCTCCTCTGCAGATCTCACCATCTGAAACACCCCATATGCTGTTGCGGTAATTATGCATATGAACATAGGTGCACAATGGAACACACTTGTAAGGTACTTTATTTTTAAAATGTTGTCCTATAAACATCCTAAAATGTCTTTGGGACCAATGCGATGACATCAAGGTATAGTGTGTAAATAGGATGGCCGACCAGCCAGCCAGCAAGTCTTTCAGTAGCACAGTCAGTGTTGGTACTCTCAGGCCAGGGCTGAAAGCCTTGTGGCCTTCGGCTCAGGGAGAGCTTTGTTTAAGTAAGGACTAAAGGCCTGATTCTGCTCTCACGCTGCTGTAGGTTAGGAGTAACTCCAGTGAAGTCAGTAGAATTACATTGGCATGACAGGGGAATCAGGCCCTTAGGATTCAGCCAATAAAATGCATGGTGCTGCTGGGATTTTTGTCCTTTATCATGTGCCTGATTTATAGATGCACATGTAATTAAAATAATAGACTGGCGCTGTAGACCAGAACCCCTCCACGGACAACCTAGGGACCTCCGCTCTTCTGACTGCTGTGCCCTGGCTCAGTGGCCTGTAGATTGGTCTATGCCTTGCCAAGAGGGAGAGCCAGGCACTCTGGCTTCACGAGCTAGGAGAAGGTGGGGAGGGCGAGAGCGCTGGTACTGAGTCATCTGGGGTGGAAGGGTGCTTTGCGTTGCTCGGAAAACATCACTTGCTGGCTGCTGAGGAGCAGGAAGAGCTCCTCCAGTGCTCCCAGGTGAGGGACAGGCATGCTGAGGTGAGGGTTTTATACAGGCAGCAGGAGGGCGGAGGAAGATCATCTTCAGACAGGGCAGATTTGACTCTGACTCCAGATTTCATAGTGCGACCAGCACCCCAGCCTCCATGGAGTCCATCAGTACATCCTCTAGCTACCAGGCATTCAAGTAAGAACATCTGACCAGGTAAGTACAGAATCGGGGTGAGAGAAGGAAAACGTTGAAATGCCCTCCCCGTACTCTTTCTCCCACTGACAAACCCCTCTAATCCTTTTCCTTTGCCAACCCCTCTTTTACCCCCTCCCTGGTGAAGAGGGATCTCACCTCCCTCCTCCCCACTCAAACAGCCAAAACCATCCTAACTCTGCCCACCCCAAGGCACCCCTGCCCCTCTCTTTTCTTTGCCTGTGGTCATTGACAGTATTACGCACACAAAAATACCCTCTCCTGGCAGACATCGCATGGCTCTGTTCAGGAGCAGTTGGCATCAGCCACACCACACGAGTCCCAGCTAGAAGGACCATTAGCGTGTCCTGATGTGGCAGTTTCCTTGTTCAGCACCAGTTGGTAGTTCTCAGCGCTGGGGTATCGCCTGGCCCACTTCCCTTCCCTTCCTTCCTGAGGCATTGTACTGGTTGGTCCTCGGCCCATCCGCCTGCAGGGAAGCTGCCCTCCGGGGTGCGGGGTCCAGCTCTTCCAACACCCTAGAAGGGAAAAGCAGGTGAGAAGGCTGCTCCCCCAACCCCACCCCTGTTAGGAATGGCTAGCGGCTTGGCACTGCCTGTTTTAAGCATGATGCAAACTCCCTCGAGTCCAGCTACATCTTCCCCAGGAACCTGTTCTGCTGAGCTGTACGTTTGGTACTAAATTTAACCTGTGTAAAACCTCAGCAATGCATGCAGGGGATCTGGTTACAGCGGCTCACTCAAGCAGGATACACTTTCCCTCCTCTTCTTTCTAATTCCTGGCCTGTCCTCGTCTTTCTGCTTTTCACCAGCTTGATCCCTCTTTTCCGTCTCTCCCTGCTTCACTTCACACCTCCGCCCATTCCCTGTACTCTGCTGTCTCTACTCTCTGCCAAATACTCCTGATGTGGCTGCTTCAGTTGCAGCTCACTCAGCCTAGTATTTTGCTCAGGGCACTGTCTTTTCACAGCGTCTAACTGTCTCCCTTCCCCCTTCGGGATAATCTTGGATGGTAAATAATTAAAGTATAATAATAATAATGACAACAGCGCAACACCTTTCGACACAACGCCCTCCATAGATTGCATGCACGCAGGGAATACTTCGTCAGCGTCTGAAATGCAGCCACGTTTGCGGTAGAAGGCAGCAGCTTGTTAACAGCATATGATGCTACACAACAGGAAGTGAAGAAGAATTCTGTATCTGATTTTAAATGCAAATAGGGAAGGATTTAGGTCAGCAGAAGTTAGTTACCTAAGTTGGAAACTACCCCGGGACACGAGAGCTCATGAATCATAACCTTACAGTTCCTAAAATCTTCTGGTGATCTTTATTACCTTCACATGCTTGGGACCTTGGTTTTACATTTCATTCAAAACCAAGCGCCTCCTAGCCCTGTACAGTAGCATTGATTCAGCACAGACAGCGGGAAGAGCGTCCCAGGCTGCATCCCCCACACCACTTCCTACAGCACCTTCTTTAATCCGTGGAGGTCTCCTGTCTTCAGACTGTCCTGGCCTGACCCTTCTCAGCATGGGAGAGCTGTAATGATCTCAACACATGGTGTTACCTCTGCTGGCTCTGGTGGGTGGGCTAGTTTTGTTAGGAAAGTTTGAGGGTCACGGGGCAGCACAAAGAGCCAGCCAACTTGCATGATTTTTACCATGAATCGCACAATTTTTGGGGTTTTTCTTAAAGCCGTTAGCTGCTGGAATTGGGTGATCTTTAGAGCCCTCAGTATCATTGTAGGGCTGGGATGATGGGCCAGGAGCAAGATGACTGCTTAAAGTGCCACTACTTTATAAAGACCTTTGGTTGTAAGCTCTTTGGGGAAAGGACCACCTTTCTGTTCTGTGCCTGAACAGCACCTAGCGCGCTGGGGTCTTGGGCCATGTTACCACAATAATGTAAGACAAAAGCCCTGCATATGGAAAACAAAGCACTTACTTCCTTATCTTTATCCTGATGTCCACAACAATGAACATCTGGATTAACCCTGGCTCAGAGACTGATGCCAAGTGATGGACCTTATTTAGCAATCAGAAGAGACTGGTGGTGGGGGATCGGATGGCTCAAGAATGCGGATACTAGGCTACAGAGCACTTCACCTCTAAGTCACTACTTCAACTCCAGCCCTAACAGCAGTGATCAAAAGTTACTGTCATCTGAAGGCTGCCTTGGGAAATTCCAAGGGATTGTCAGTATCTCTTTGATATTGATTAGCTGCTTTTAATACAGGGGCATCAGCTCGGATGTCGTTGGGATCTCCTTAGCTATTTCTATTTGGGTCAGTGTGGATCAATGTTTTTGGAGTCCAGTCTGGACAATGACTATGAAACTACATTTCACACATCTAACAGCTGCAAAATGCAGAGAGAATCTGAAATGATGTTAACTTACCATCTCGAGACATGGATTCGAAGTTATATCATGTAGAAGATACATGGATTTTGCTTTAAGATTATTTACAGCTACCATTATTCCAATATTTTTGAGTCCCACTGAGTGCCGCTTCACTA
Source organism: Emys orbicularis (assembly GCF_028017835.1). Lineage (NCBI taxonomy): Eukaryota > Metazoa > Chordata > Testudines > Emydidae > Emys > Emys orbicularis. The sequence continues at coordinate 12,112,546 of NC_088706.1, read as the reverse complement.
AGAAAATCTCTTATTCAGCAGGATCTTCAAATGTGTGGATTTTCTTCTTTCTGTTGTAATTGACAACCTGCCATCATTGTAGGTGAAAGGGATTTGTGGAGACAAACGCAGTTATTAGCCATGTTACTAATAACACTGCGCTTATTTATACAGACATTTTAAAGAATCACATTTACTTTTCATTCTGGATGCCGTTTGTTTATTATTTGTATAATGTTCCCAGCCTCCTCACCCATTTGTCAGCCTCTCTTGCAATCTCCAACTTATCTTGTCATTAATCATGTTTATGGTGTGCCGAGGGGTCAGCCAAGATCAGGACCCGATGCATTAAGTGCTGGACAAATACAGAATAATAGCTCGTCCCTGCCACAAAGTGTTTACAATCGAAATCTTGTTCAGTGTTTGTACAGGCCCGGCACAAGAGGGCCTAGTCCAGAGCCAAGGCTCCTAGGCACTATGATAATACAAATAATAAATAATAATCAATATTCAAAACAGGCACAGGGTGGGGGAAGGGATAGAGCATACAAGCAGAGTGGTCAGTGGGATGGCAGCAAATGCCAGGTTAGTTCCATGATTTTTTAAAATATTTATTCCATACAGCCCCTCATGCATGGTCTGACCTTCCTGACCTCTCCCACAAGGCTCCACTTCATTCACATTTAAGCCCTCTTAAAGACACACTTTAGCCAGTCATGTTGACATATATAAATTGCCTATTGTTGTTCCCTTTCCCCCTAACCCCTGTCTGTTTGTCCTTAAATTGTGAGATCCTTAACACAGGAGTCAGCCATCCCTTCTGGAGTGTTTGGAAAGTGCCTGGCACACCCTGGATGCAACTGTAAGTAATAGTATTAATACCTAGCTCTTAACTAGCACTTTTCATCCATTGATCTCTAGGCACTATACAAAGGAGGTCAGTATCATTCTTCCCCATTGTGCAGATAGTGAAACTGAGGCATAGGGAGATGAAATAACTTGCCCAGTTTCTCTCACTGCACTCAGCACAGGCAACTAAAGTATACAGTTCAGTTTAATTTTCTGTTCCTAGTCAGTTTCACATCCCCCCACCCCTTCTGTACTAGCCTGATGGTGGATTCCTAGTCAGTTACAGATATATATATCCTGGTTCTCCCATAGTGCCCAGGTGGTAGTGTATTTGAGTTCACAACACTAGGGGGAAGGTTTCAATAACAAAAAGAGGGATTTAAATTTAAGCAAAACATTCTGAAAACATTTTTGTCCCTACTGGGTTTTTGTAAAACACTACCCCCCTTCCAATCCCCCTAAGCCAAATGAAGAGTGGTCCGTTCATTTGGATGCTGACTGAGGCCCGATTGGAGCAAAGCACTTGGGCGTGTGCTTAAAGATAAGCATTGAAGTCAGTAGGACATATGCAGCTGCTTAAGTGCTTTGGTGAACTGGAGCCTAAGTGGACAGTATCCCATGAATTTGGGTGCTGGTGAAGTCAAGCTCAGGAAGAGAGAGTATTTGTATGGGAGGTGGATGGTCCCTAGCCTTTGTTTGCCAGAAGCTGGGAATGGGCAACAGGGGATGTATCACTTGATGATTACTTGTTCTGTTCATTCCCTCTGGGGCACCTGGTATTGGCCACTATCAGAAGACAGGGCTAGATGGACTTTTGGTCTGACCCAGTATGGTTGTTCTTATGTTCTTGTGTAGCTTGCTTACTACCATATTGCTGACAGCTAACAGCGTTAGAATAGGGGTAAAATTTTCATAAACACCTACGTGATACAGGGCCAGATTTTTAAAGATATTTCTGCACTTAAAGATGCAGTTGGGCACTTAGTGGGGTTTACAAAAGCATCTGCGTGCCTGACTCCCAGAGAAATCAATCTTTACAAATCTGGCCCCTTCTGCTTATATTTTAATGAGGGGATTTGCACCCAGGAAGAACATTCGTTCAAAGAGGGGTATAGAATAAATATCATCAGGGACAAATTCTTCCATAGTGTAACTCTTTAGTGGAGTTACAACAGGGATGAATGTAGCTTATGTGGTTCTTTTAAGGATGTGTTGCTTATTCCACATTCTTTCCAGATGCTATCATTTGCTTCTGGTCAGTGGTTTACAAAACGCAAGAAAAAAATGTTGAAATCTTCCCTACTTTGACACGCACAATAGTTTCATTTGACGAAGTGAAAGACTATTTTAGGCTTTTAACAGCCAGTTCTAAAATCCCCATGTAGATTTCACACTGGATTTGCTTTTGATCATATAAGCAAGATTGGCTTGTATTTACTCTATGTGCTCAGATTAGATAGCTAGAAGGATATGCATAGGGATGGGTGGATGGATATCGGTAGCTAGATAGATACATAGGGGGATACAGCCTTGCCAACTTTCATTATTTTATCATGAGCCTCAGATTATTTGATATTATTCTTAAAGTCCCAGCTCTGGGAGTCATGTGGCTACATGAGAATCTCAGCTTTCATTGTAGGTTTCTAGCCTTTGTGCTTGCAGAGAAAAGCTTGAAAACGTTATAAAAACAGAAGTAAATAAAATGTACCCCAAATGTAATTTAAAAATAAATCTCATGATTTTTAAGCCAATCTAATGATTTGGTTGCCTGAAGCATTTCATAGCATGCCCTGAGTGTAGTGAGACTTAGGGGTTAGTTGGGCAGACATTATAGTGTTCAAAAGGCTCCTCCCGGGGGGAGTGACACTACTACCCATATTATATCAGAGAGGACGCAAGTGCTGAGCAGGATGAGTTCAAACAGCTGCATGAATGATCTCAAAAATAGTGATAAGGATCCCTATGCAGTTACATGCTAATTACTTACTAATCTGGAGATCTGACGAAAGAGAGGAATCTGTTGCAGTACATTAAGAAAAGTCGCTTACCAAGATTTCAAAAAGAATCGGCTGCTTAGATTATCAAGAACAGCATCTGCCATGACATGTGTGAGGATACAAAGTTGCAAGTGTTCCTAAATCCTCATGCTTCATGGTGTAATGTGGTTGTTAGCAGGGGTCAGGAAGAAATTCCTCCCCCTTGTCTCACAACTGTGGGGTGGATCAAGATCATGGCTGGGAATCAGGAGACCTGGGCTCTCTTTGTTGACTCACTGTGTGTCCTTCAGCGTGTCACTTCCCCTCTTTGCACCTCAGTTTCCCTACATGTGAAATAGGGCTAATAATACCTTTGTAATGATAACTGTTTGTATTATGATAGCACCAGAGGACCCATCTGAGATCGGGGCCCCATTGTGCTAGGCACTGTATAGACTCACAGTGAGAGACAGTCCCTCCCCCAGAGAGTTTGTAATCTCAATAGACAAAGGGTTGGAGAAAGGGAGGATTATAATCTCCATTTTACATCTGGGGAATTGAGGCCCAGACCCACAAAAGGTATTTAGGCTCCCAACTTCCTCTGAGCCTAAATACCTCTGTGGATCTGGCCCAGAGAGATTATGTGACTTGTCCAAGGTCACACAGAGAGTCTGTTGCAGAGCCAGAATCATAGACTATCAGGGTTGGAAGGGACCTCAGGAGGTCATCTAGTCCAACCCCCTGCTCAAAGCAGGGCCAATCCCCAGACAGATTTTTACCCAAGTTCCCTAAATGGCCCCCTCAAGGATTGAACTCACAACCCTGGGTTTAGCAGGCCAATGCACAAACCACTGAGACCTGAACCCAGCTCTCCTGAGTACTAAGCCAGTCCCTCAGCCCCAGGGCCAGCCTTCTTAGACTAGGTTCTACTGCCTGCTGATGCATCCAACGCTGGCTACTGCCAGAGGCTGGCTAGCAGACCAGGGTATTACCACCCGTAGTTACTATTATCCCTAAAGCACTATAGGAGTGGGAAAACACTTTACAACCCAGTACAAGTACTCTGTGGGCCCAGAGCTGTGAGGTGCCGAGTGCCCGCAACTCCCCCTGAAGTTGATAAGAAACTGAGGAGTTCAGAATCTCCAGGGACCAAGGCTGTGGCAGAGACTGGAGTGTGAGTCACAAGTCATGTGACAAGTCACGTGACTGTGTGTGGCTGAGGTTTGGCAGCTGTTTTGTAGCTCCGGATGATATAGGGCTGGATCCTCGGCTGGTGTCCATCGACGTAGCACCAGTGCCTTCAGGGGAGCCATGCTGATTTCCTAGCTCAGGATCTAGCCGGTAGAGTGTGTTATAGACAATGAAATGCCTTACAGTGGCAGTCCTTACGTTCCTGGCAGGTATCGCTGTGAGGAGACTGGAAGTTCGTTTCCCCTCTATCTCCCCCACCTTGATCAGGGATTTCATTGAGGAGGGGTATATCAGTAACCCTGTTATTAATTTAAATAGTTTGCTCTGCAGCTGCTCTGCCGATCCCCGGCATATTTACTCAGTGGTCTCTGTAATCTCCCGCAGCAATTTCATCTCCTTCAGCACATGTTGTGTCAAGAATTTCCCCTTGGGACTGAGGAAGGACAGGTGATCAGCAACCATTCATTCCCCTTATCTGCTGTCAGCCTGTAGCCCTGCCCCCGGTAGTGTTAACATTCTTCCACTAGGTGGCAGTGCAGGCACATGAACAGGGCACCATGCTGGTGGGTCCACATGGCCAACATTTTCAGAAATGGCTACTGATTTGAGGGCCTGACTTTTTGGGTGCCCAGCCTGAGATTCCCTAGGCTAATTTTCAGAAAGTGCCAAGCAGCAAGAGCTCCCATTGACTTCAAGTGGAGTCATGGGGGCTCACTGCTTCTGAATGCCAGGCCCTAAGTATGTATGTCTCAAATTGACCACCCAAAAATCTGGTGGTAACGGTCATGTCATCTCTGGGTATAGGTTAAAAGTCAACATGAGAGGCAGAGTCACCCTCAGGGTCGGCTCTAGGCACCAGCGCTCCAAGCATGTGCTTTCCAAGGCACTCCGGCTCCGTTTTTTTTTTTGCTTGGGGCGCAAAAAGCCGGGAGCCGGCCCTGAGCAGAGGTGAGCTGCGGCGGTGGGAGGCGCGGGGAGGGCCGCAGGAAGTAACCCGGGGGTGGGGGGACAGAGGAACTGTCCCCCACCGCCGCAGCTCACCTCCGCTCCACCTGCTCCCCTGAGCGCGCTGCCACTGCTCCGCTTCTCCCCCCTCCCTCCCAGGCTTGCCCCGTGAATCAGCTGTTTTGCGGCAAGCCTGGGAGGGAGGGGGGCAGAAGCGGAGCGGCGACGGCGCGCTCAGGGGAGCAGGCGGAGCGGAGGTGAGCTGCGGCGGAGGGGGGTGCGGGGAGGGCCGCAGGAAGTAACCCGGGGGGGGGGGGGGCAGAGGAACCGCTCCCCCCCAGCTCACCACCGCCTCCTCCCCCGAGCGTGCCGCCACTCCGCTTCTCCCCCCTCCCTCCCAGGCAAGCCTGGATGGAGGGGTAGGAGGGGAAATGCAGTGCGCCCAGGGGAGGAGGTGGGGCTGGGGATTTTGGGGGGGGCGCAGGAAAATTTTTTTGCTTGGGGCAGCAAAAAACTTGGAGCCGGCCCTGGTCACCCTACTGCCATTTAAGGGGTGCAGTCACCCAGATCTGACCATAGATTCTAAGGCCAGAATAGACCATTGTGATCATTTAAGTCTGACCTAACACAAGCCATAGAACTGCCCCAAAAATATTCCTAGAGCAGGAATAAGGCCATATGGCCTTACGAACGATATGGATGAATTTCAGTCCAGATTACGGTAATAGGCAATCCTACCGCACACTTCTGTGCCATGACCTCTCAGCAGGCCAGGGTTTTTTTCCTTATCAGCTGAGGGGATGGCTGGTTGCTGCAGTGTCCCTGGGCCTGCAGCTAGACATTGTACATCCCAGCCCCCGTGCGGACACACAGCAGCCAAAATCTCTATGGGCAGATGTCGTCAATGAGCATCACCTCCAGCACAAGATCGTGTTGCAGTAAAGAATCAGCTGCACAAGGAGGCCTGCAGTGATGGGAGATGGACCCAGGCAGAGTCCCGGCTTCACAGAGGTATTACTGTTAATTCAGGAAGGAAAGGGGCCAGAGCTAACCCCCTGTCTTGAGGTTTTTAATGGAACCACTAGCTCAGGGCTTGTCTACAATGGAAAGCTACAGTGGCCCAGCTGCAGTGTAGACGCTACCTACGCCAGTGGGAGAACCCGTCCCATCAGCATAGGTAATCCACCTCCCCAAGAGGTAGTAGCTAGGTAGACGGAAAAATTCTTCCATTGCGCTAGTGCTGTCTACACAGGGACTTAGGTTGGCTTAACTCCATGCTCAGGAGGGTGGATTTTTCACACCCCGCAGTGACATATCTGGGTTGACCTCATTTTGTAGTGTAGACCAGGCCCAAGGCTTACCCAAAGCAGTACCCTTGGGAAAGGAGGCAGTGTGTCTAGTGCAGGGATCGGCAACCTTTGGCACGCGCCTCGTGAGGGAAATCCGCTGATGGGCCAGGACAGTTTGTTTACCTGCAGCATCCGCAGGTTCGGCCAATCCCAGCTCCCAGTGGCTGCGGTTCACCGTTCCAGGCCAATGGGGGCTGCGGGAAGCGGCACGGTCTGAGGGATGTGCTGGCCACTGCTTCCCGCAGCCCCCATTGGCCTGGAACAATGAACCGCGGCCAGTGGGAGCTGTGATCAGCCGAACCTGCAGACACTGCAGGTAAACAAACCGTCCTGGCCCGTCAGTGGATTTCCCTGATGGCTGCGTGCCAAAGCTTGCCGATCCCTGGTCTAGTGGTTAGAAGAAGAGCACCAGGACTCCTGGGTTCTACTCCCAGGCCTGTGGCTGACTTGCCACATGATTAAGGCCAAGATCTTTCCCCTCTCTGTGCCTCAGTTTCCTGATCTGTGAATGCTGGGGTAAGGATGCTTGAGACCGGGAGGACGTGAGGATTAATGACTGTCTGGATAGATTTGGAGATCCTTAGCTGGCAGGGAATGCAGAGGGCCATCGTTATGAACAGAGTCACCCGCTGATCAGCCCACAGCTCCCATTTGCCCAGAGCTCCCCGGCTGCTGCCTACAGGATGTCCTCGTGACCATACAAAGCCATGTGTGATTGTCTCTTTATTTGGCACCAGTTCTAAAGAGTTGGAAAGCGATCACCCCAGTTTGGGTGAGTGCCGTGATTCCCCTCCCCAGAGAGAGGGGTGGGTTCCCAGAAGCAGGAATTGAAAACAATCCATGGCAAAGAAACCCAAGCAGGGAGGCAGGACTGGGGTAGCTCCCCGATGGCTCTGGCTGCAGTTCCATAGCGCTTCCCTATCTGGGTTGCATCAGCTGCATTCTACTCCCCGTCTGTCTTCTCCCCTCTGCCAGCTGGCAGGAAACAAGCCTTCCTCCCACCCCCAATGAAGCCATGCCAGGCCATCCCGTCTGTCCCTCTCCCCATCAGATAGTGGGGTGTCAGGCTCCCAGTTTAGCCTGTCATGCAGCTGTCCCGATTGCTGGTATTCTTGCTAGGGGACTTTCCCAAGTGGGTGCATGCTACACACTTACAGGAAAATGTTCGGCACTAACTGCCGGAAATCCCAGAAATGAACGGAGCTGCCTTAAAGCCATAGAGAGTGGAGGCCTCCAGTTATCCAAAGAGCAATGTCAGGACAGCGTTGGAGTCTCCCATACACCATCCCTCACCCCGGTGCCATAGGGCTGGATCCACTGACTTCAACGGGCTTTGGATCATAGAATATCAGGGTTGGAAGGGACCTCAGGAGGTCATCTAGTCCAACCCCCTGCTCAAAGCAGGATCAATCCCCAACTAAATCACCAACAAGGGGACCAATGACTGAGTTGGACACCTGGGAACTGGAACGAAACCCCGCAAACTCATGTCACACAAGGCACCAAACAGCCATCCAATGGGAACAATGTTCAGTCACCGATGACTTGGGCAGTGAACTGTCCCCATGCCCTGTGCTGTCCATTCCCGCTCCATTTGTTTTATTGGCAATGCACATCACAGAACAGCAGCAAAGCCAACATTTCCAAGCCAGTAGGGAATGGTTAGCCCAGGGTAGGACCCCGCAGTCTCTCATGGTCTAAGAAGTGATGGTCTCTCTTCCACCATCTGTGGAATGGGCAGTGACAGATCTCCTTGAAAGTGCCTTTGCTGGGGGATGGCCACAGATGGGAGTTCTCCCACTAGCTTTTGAAACCCTTTGCTGAAAGCTTTAAACAGCTTTTATTATACATGTTTGGAGAGGAAGCTGCTGGGCTGGTTTGGCGTTACCTTCCCGCATCTCATACTGCGCAGGGGGAGATCTCCCTCCCCCAGCCCAGGGATCAAAGAGCAGCTGAAGTCTCTCACACACCGTGCAGTGCAATCTGAGAAAGCAGCCAGGTCTCTGTGGGTCCTTCTGAGCAGGATTCTCCCCACCCACCTTCCTGAAACAAGAACCCAGCCTAACTACAGGTCTGGATTGGGGCCACCCCTTGGTATCTCTCTGCAGATGCCTCATTCCCACAGCCAGGAGGAGGGTAGGGGAGGAGCAAAGCCAGCTGGGCCTACTGCTCCTCACCCAGATGGAAAGTCAGGGGATTTCCAGGCTGTGGAAAAAACAGGAACTGGCTTTGTGTGACAGAGGTCAGGCCTCACCCTGACACAGCGGGGCGAAGGGCCTGACCTTACAAGCGAATGACTCTCCGGAGTAAGGACTGCAGGATCGGGACTACACAGGACAAACATCCTTACCTCCCTGATAGTGGGCATGACCTTTGAAGGTGCTGCTGAAGCCAGTCACATGTTAAACCTACCCCCATGCAAGAGGCCTTTGTCTATTTCACAGGTTTCTCTCCCCTCGGCATGACAGAAGCAGAGGAGTTAGAGCTGGAAGATACTCTGTGGTCCCACCTAGTCCATTTCTTCTCGGCCAGCACGATGGTCCCTTACAGCACATTCCCCAGTGCTTGGCCCCAGTCCAGTTTCAGATGTCGCAAGCAATGGGGCTCCTTCCATCAAGCCCATGTGGAAGATTTCACCACCACCCAAGGGCTCTTCCCGTAAGGAAGCGTTTCCCAATGATCACTGTAAAAAATCCACGATGCCACCATTTCACCCCAGTGCTCCTAATTACACCCTCCAGTTGGTTTGTTTCTCTGAGCCTCTCTGTATAGATCTGACAAAGAGCTGCGAAGTCGTGCAGAAAGGATGATCGCCTTCCTCAGGAGTTTTCCCCAGATTTCCTAGGATCACAGTTTCCTGCCAGGCCATTTCACAGTCCAGAGATTTTGGGTGTTCATGAAATAGCCCGTTTTGAGAACTGATCTTTGCCCGAGGGACAGGGTCCTTCTCTCAAGCCAAAGAGAAAGGGAGTTCTCCCTGGCTGCTCCCCACTCCAGATACCCCAGTGGGAGCAGACCTAGGCACAGAATAGAACAGAAAATACAGCAGATCTCTTGAAGGCAAAACCAAAAAGCCACTGAGCAGTGAATTTCTAGCACATAGGAATTGTCAGACAGAATCAGACCCCAGGTCCAGCTAATCCAATATCCTGTCTCTGACAGATGCTACAGAGAAAGGAAAGGGTAAAAATCCCACAGTAGACAGATGAACAATAATCTGCCCTCCTCATTGGTCTCATCTTGATCTCCGAAAAGGCGAGGCTGAAGAGTTTAGAAACACCTTCTGGACTCCAGTGCCTTTCTGTCCCAACCCACTCACTGATTTATATGTCCAGTCCTCGGGGAATGATGTACTTGTTGCCAATGGTGCTCATTAACATTCCTGAAAGGAGCACCTCCTAATCTGCCCATTGTGATTAACAGGGACAGTTGGGGGAGAGGTTTTAATTTCATCCTTGCCTGAAGACTCCCTCCATCCTTCATCACAGGAGGAGAAATAGATGGTTGCAGAGACATAGATGAGCAAGGAAGCACAAAGGGGCTAGGGCTGGAGAGAAAGGAAGTGAGTGCCCAAGAACTTGGCTAGGTGTTGAGTGCTGGGGGAGCGAACCAGCTGGGGGGGCTGAATTCCTGAAAAGGTGGGTACAGTGAGAAAGGGGTGGGAGTCAGGGGAGGAAGCTGTAACATACGCCCTCCCCACAAGGGAGAAGATGAACTTCTAGCGAACCGCCTTGCGATGAAGATGAAATGACTATTCAGTGGAAGGTGCAGTTCCTCACAGCTGCTGGGATCCGGAGCACATTCTGACCCTCCCAGCAACAGAGGAGAGGCCGGTGAGGTGGCCTGGGCTTGAGTTTTCTTCTTGTGATGGATGGCTGCAAATGTGAAGATGTATGAAGTACATCAGATCTGTGCTGATGGGGGAGCTGTGGGAGGTGGGTCCCAGATTCTTCCACTCCTCATGGGGGAGATGGCACGGATTTTACCTTTCAGAGTCTACCTCTTTAACCACTGCAGTTTCTTATTCATTATTATTCGCCCAGCAGTAACACCTAGAGGCCACAACCGGGGATCAGGCCCCAGGGATCAGCGCTAGGTGCTGCACATACACACAGAACAAAGGATGGCCTCTGCCCAAAGGGCCTCACAATCAAGTATAAGACGAGACATCAGACCCATACAGCCGGGGGGGCGGGGGGAGGAAGAACCCAAGGTAACAGGGAGGTGATTATGTTGAATGTCATAAGTAGCGGTCACAGCACACCAGCTGCCTAGGGATTGTCAATTATGGGAGGAGACCGTTTAATTGCAGAGTAGACTCTAATATTTGTGCTTCCAGTATATGTATTTATTCATCTCTATATTACATTAAACAAAAGAGCTCTGGGACTCTTTAAACTCTTAAAAATACATCTTGGAACAAACAGACTCCAGCAATCATTCTCAAGGGACACAGCTGGCATTCTTAAAGCAGAAGCAGGCAATGTATTCACTGCCTGTCCTAGCTACCAGTGGGGAGAGATCTGCAGTCTAGCAAGGAAGCATGGACTGTAACACATTTCCAAGGTGCTCAAATATCCCAGCACGAGCACTGGGTGTGGCATAAGGACCAGAAAAGAATCACACATTCAAGGGATATGGTCTAACAGTCAAAGCCCCCATGTTTGGTCCTGGAAAGAAAAGATTTTACAAAGCCAGAAGCTGCCTTGAAATTATTTTGATGAAATCACACACAAATGAACCAAGTTATTGGCTATAAACATTCGCCAGCAGCGTTAGAATCCCTAGCACAACAAACTCTGTGCCTGGGTCTGAGACGCAGAAAGTGAAAGTGCCCTGAAGATACCGTCTTGAGCCTTTCATAAATACACATAGAAACAGAAAGGGAAAGTCACCATCTGGATTACTTCTTGCACTTTGCTCACGACAACTGTTGGTGAAAAATAAGCGACTCCTCCTAGGTGTTATTAGAAAGAGAGATAAGTAAACAAATCTTCTCTTGACGCTGATAGCTTAAAGTCCAATTCCTAAACTGATCCCAGCGGGAGAACGCAGAAAGGTAGATTGGGGGTGCCAGGACCATTTTGCAACATCATGCTCAGTTTCTGAGTGTTTCACTTACTGTTTTTCAACGTCCAATTAAAATGTGAACTGGTCAGTTTCAAAGCCTTTTCCCTTTGGGGATCTAGATTCGTGTGTGTCTTGTCACAAGCAGAGTGTAGCCAGAATAACTTCCCCAGTGTGGAGAGCTGCAATGGGATAGTGTCGGGGCAGCGAATTCTGCAACAACTGGCTACATTACGCAAGACTCTAGCCAGCTATTATCTGCTGTACACTTTAATTAGCACTGAAAAGCTGGCTATTCTTGGGGGTGATCATATCAAGATGGAGTGGGGGCATATTGCCAAGGGATGGTGTGTGTGGGAAGATTGCACAGTTTCTGATCTGGCTGTGCCTGCTGCAGGTGAATTGATCCCCCTGGCCCTGTCTCTCCCTCTGGGCCGGCAGGGATGGAGAATGCTCTGCAGGTGGCATGCTCTGCTTCTGGAATAGGAGAGGGGGCTTTGTGTCACTCAGCAGTGGCTGGTGAGGGAGCAGAGCTGATAGGCTCCAAGCCCACGCTCCCACCCACTTTCCTGGGCTGGTGGAAGAATGGGCTTGGAGTTAAAACAAGGGCTGTATGGAGGAGGTAGAGGCTGACCTAGTGGGGGAGAGACAAGGAAGTTGGGAGGTTCTGTTACGTTTTGTTGTTCTTAACTCTGGATAAAATCCAGCTCAATAAAATCTGGGCGCATAACCCCCGAAGATATGGAATGGAAACAGATGTCAAGGAAATTGCACATATAGACAACTGAGCATGTTTAATTAAATGCACACTCAGGACTCCCAGGCAGGATGATGAGTGGGAGGCAGGCTGGCTTCCTCAAAGGCTGTTATGATAAAAAATCCTTTTGTTCTCTTTACCTCCTTTGAAGTTAATTTCTTTTGATGGCGATAGAGTGGCTCTTAGATGGTGTTTGGTGGTGGCTAAACAGAACTTTACAATGGGGATGTTATTCCTGCTGGGGTTCCCACTTAAACTGATCCTGCTCAGTACCCCTCCTGTTTCAGCATCGCCCATGTGTGTGGGTTTGAGAATTTCAGTAGGGCTTCTGGTATCTTTTTGAGAGTCCTTGAACCTATTTGGAGGAATTCCTGGTGACCCAACTGCTTAACATATGAGCTGATGAGGCCATGGTCCAGAAAACCCTAAAACTTTATATAGAATCCCTTCAATCATTGTTATGACTTCGGGGAGGGGACCTGTAAGTCTGTGACCCCAGGCTCTAGGAAGCTGGGCCCCATTTTAGCTGCTGAAGTTGGGGTTTCACAATTGTGGGGTTCAGTGGCTCCTATTTGTGATCGGCTATCCCTGTTAGTAGGTGTGATGGCTGTTACTGAGGCCCTCCAGAACTAAAAGCATGAGCTGCTACCACTTGAACTAAAGAGCCAAACCCTTTAGGTGGCTCTGAAACAGACTCAAATCCTCTATTGGACATAGAGGGGGGACCTGCAAGATACATTCACTGGTGAGTTCCACAGGGAAACACTGCAAGTGGATGAACCCATCTACTGTGTCATGTGTTACCTGAATTTGGGGCAGCTAGTAAGCTTAGGGAGGACTAATGACCCACCAGAGTTTGGCAGAAAGCAGCACGTTTATTATACTGATAGCTAAGCTCAAAAAGGGGTGTGTGTGTCACATTCACACTCACATACTCACGCTCCCAGGACAGGCACAGCACTGGAGATGTCAGGATAAGTGTCCCACAGCGCAGCGATGGACGGTGCAATGAAGGTAAGTCTTCCCGAGGCACGATGGACTGCAACGCAGCGAACCACTGGCCAGGCGGTCCGGGCGAAGGGCCTTCACTGGAGGTACAAGCTTGTGAGTGCACTCCTGAACACGTGGCCCCTTCCCCTTTTAAGGACCTGCTCCTCATGGCCTGCGACTAGAGATGACTTGGCTGTGTCTGGTTGGTCACACTCCACCTCAGCCAGTGTCCATGCATTGGGTGTGTGAGCGCTGCCTAATTAGAGTCCCAGACATCTTGTCTATCTAGGAGCTCTTCTGATCTTCCAGCTGTTTAAGCAGCCCCTTCATCCCACAAGCATTCCAGGAGGGAGGGGGAGGGGGAAAGCCACTTCACAGGTATTCAAAGAGGGAGAGGAGACAAAGGGGGGCGGGGGAGTGTAACAGACCTTTTGAGCATACAGGTTATAGAGAGTATACAGATCACTGCTGCTCCTACAACACTATGGACGGTGGGTGAAGCAGGGGCAGGGGGAGGCTAGCCCCTGGCCTGGCCCAGCCCTTCTACCGGAGTCCTCCCCCTCCCAGCCTGCCCCCCCCACGCTGGGCAGCCCCAGCAACTCCAAGTCCAGGCCATAGGATAGCCGCCCTTGCCCCAGCTCCACCCAGCAGGCTTCCCAGAAGAGGAGGCAGCCTGACAGGGCTGGGGCAACTAGCCGCCAGCAGCAGGAGAGGGCCTTGGGGCGGAGCCAGGTGGGCTTTTTACTGGCTGTGGCCAGTGAACACTGGGCAAGAACAGGCTGCGAGCAGAGGGGAAAGGAGGGCTTTCCACATTAGACAGAAGTAGCATGAACGTGGCAACCAGCACACATTGGCGCTGCCAGGCATGAAAGCCTTTTCATTCACCACAACAGCAAGTAAACCAACACCTGACCCCACAACAAACATAGAGGCTCCTTGTTTTACACTGTCTGGGAACCCTCCTGTTTTATTCATGCTCGCAGCCCTTCTTCTCACTAGCTTATCGCACTGGACGTTGATATGGTAAAGGCCAAGCGGATGGCAGTGGTTCTGGGCTGTCGGTAGTTTCTAGCTGAAGAGATGGAGCAAAAGTGGGATATCTGCATTGTTGTGCTTGGATTAGAACAGTTAATGCCAACATAAAAATAGACCCCTGTGGAATGCACTTTTTGCATGAGCCCATAGGGGTTTATTTTTGTCTAGGTGTCCAGGGAATTAAAAGTGGCAAAGATCCATCACAAGGGACAGGAAGGAAACCAAAAGAAGACCATTGGAAAGGTAGCTGGGTTCATTTCCAGAACAGAGTTTCTTTCACTTCAATTCAATGACTCAGCAGATCTGTTGTCAATTCACAGAATGAGAACACTGGGTCGGTGTGGGACAGAAGCAACCGTAGCTCTGCCGTTGTGACGTCCCTGGAAATCCAGTCCAGTTCGAACAGTGCTTAGCTACCTCGCAAGGTAGGTTATCGCCAGCCCCATTTTGCGAGTTGGAAAACCGAGGCATGCTGGGTGCGTCCCCGCAGCAGCGAGTCTCACAGCCCAGCCAACAGACTCGGGCTCACGTGACGGCACCGAAAATTGTAGTGCAGCTGTTTGGATGGCTGGAGCTTGGGCCCTGAAATCCTCCCGGCTCCCTCACTTCAGAGCCCGAACTCGAACGTCTCCACAGACCCGGGCTCTGCGACTGGCAAGCAAATTGCTTGAGGTGTCAGAGCTAGGAATAGAACCCAGCAGTCCTGTCTCGTCTCCTTTATTCTTACCCACACCACACCGTCAGGGAGAAAAAGAGCAGGAGACCGTCCCCCATTATTCCTACAGCCCCGGTAGCTCTCTGCAATGTCAGCCCCAAATACCACAGCTGACACTTGTGGCACTCCAGCAGGCAGGACAGTGCAGGGGGTAGCCATGGGGAGCAGGGGGTTGCACTAGGGGTGGTAAGTAGCAGGGGGTGGCAGTAGGCAGCAGAGGACAGGGTGCAGGGGGTGGTGGTAGGTAGGAGGGGGTGGCGGTAGGAGCAGGGAGTTGGGTAGTGGCAGGGGGAGGGATAGCTCAGTGGTTTGAGCATTGGCCTGCTAAACCCAGGGTTGTGAGCTCAATCCTTGAGGGGGCCACTTAGGGATCTAGGGCAAAATCAGTACTTGGTCCTGCTAGTAAAGGCAGGGGCTGGACTCAATGACCTTTCAAGGTCCCTTCCAGTTTTAGGAGATAGGAGATCTCCATTAATTTAATTTAAAAAGGGGGTGGCAGTTAGCAGTGCAGGGGTGGTAAGTTGGGTAGCAGGAGGTGGTGGAAGGTAGCAGGGGTGAGGGCAGAGAGTGGAGGTGGGGGTAGGTAGCAGGGTGACAGTAGGGAAGGGCATTGGGGTGGCGGGAGGGAGGTAGTAGGGGGTGGTAGGTAGCGAAGGTGGGGCGGGGGGCACTAGGGAAGGGGGGCAGGCGGTGGCAGCAGGAGGCGGGGCGGGGGGCACTAGGGAAGGGGGGTGGTAGAGGCGGGAAGGGGGGCACTAGGGAAGGGGGGTGGAGGGCACTAGGGAAGGGGGGGTGGGTACCGGTGGCAGCAGCAGGAGGCGAGGCGGGGCGGGGGGCACTAGGGAAGGGGGGTGGTAGGGGCAGGAGGCGGGGCGGGGGGCACTAGGGAAGGGGGGTGGTAGGGGGCGGAGGGCCCTAGGGAAGGGGGGGGTACCGGTGGCGGGGGCAGGCGGTGGCAGCAGGAGGTGGGGCGGGGGGCACTAGGGAAGGGGGGTGGTAGGGGGCGGAGGTGGAGGCGGGGGGCACTAGGGAAGGGGGTGGTAGGGGGCGGAGGGCACTAGGGAAGGTGGGGGGTGCGGGGCACTAGGGAAGCGGGGGGGTACCGGTGGCGGGGGCAGGCGGTGGCAGCAGGAGGCGGGGCGGGGGGCACTAGGGAAGGGGGGGTGGTAGGGGGCGCAGGTGGGGGCTGGGGGCACTAGGGAAGCGGGTGGTAGGGGGCGGGGAGGTGGCAGGTGTCGGTAAGTGCTCCCTCCCGTTACCCCCGCTCCGTTGCCTCCCCCCGGTTCCGGTCTGGCGGGCCGGAAGTTCGTGTACGCAACACGCCTCCAAGATGGCGGCGGCGAACCCGGAAGTGAGGAGCCGCCTCTAGGAGGGAGTCAGAACCCCGACGCCCCTGGGGACCAGGTGAGGGCCGCCCGCTACCCCCCGGGACTCCCACGTGCGGAGAGACCCGCGGGGCTGGGACCGGGGAGCCCCCGGGTCAGGGTCTCTGGGGAGCAGAGCAGTTGGGGGGCAGGGCCCTTTGCTCCCCTCGGGTCAGGGTCTCTGGGGAGCCGTGGGGGGCCATGCCCCTTAGCTCCCCTCCCCCCGGGTCAGGGTCTCTGGGGAGCCGTGGGGGGCCATGCCCCTTAGCTCCCCTCCCCCCGGGTCAGGGTCTCTGGGGAGCCGTGGGGGGCCATGCCCCTTAGCTCCCCTCCCCCCGGGTCAGGGTCTCTGGGGAGCCGTGGGGGGGCAGGGCCCTTTGCTTCCTCTCCCCCCGGGTCAGGGTCTCTGGGGGGCCAGGGCCCTTTGCTTCCCCTCTCCCCCTAGTCAGGGTCTCTGGGTCAGAGTCCCTGGAGAGCCACAGGGGTGGGGTAGGTTTCTCTGCTTCTACTCCCCCCCCCCCTTCTCTCAGGTCAGGATTTCTGGGGAACCGTGTGAGGGGAGGGCTCTTTGCTTACTCCTCCCCCCACCCCGGGGGGTCAGGGAAGCTAAGTGGGGGCTAGGTTTCTCTTCTTCCCCGTCCCCCGTCAGGGTCTCTGGGGAGCTGGGTGGGGGGTAGGTCTCTCTGCTATTCCTCTCCCCAGGGTCAGTTCTTGGGGGGAGAGTTCTGTCCTGCACCTTCTTCCCTGTCCGTTACCTCATTTCTTACTCTTTTCTGGAAGGGAGGGGATAGTGCTTCAGGTTTCCTCAGCAGGGCTGCCCAGAGGATTCAGGGGGCCTGGGGCAAAGCAATTTCGGGGGACCCTTCCACAAAAAAAAGTTGCAATACTATAGAATACTATATTCTTGTGGGGGCCCCTGGGGCAAATTGCTCCACTTGCCCCTCCCTGGGCGACCCTGTTCCTCAATTCCTCCAAAGAGGCTATTCCTCCTCAAGTTATCTTTATTAGTCAGAGTTTTGACAGCCCTGAAGGTGTAGCTGTTTGAGTCATTTCCTGAAGCACAGTCCAAGCAATGCAACTACCTATGTGGGCCAAAGGTTTGGTTTACCCATGCTAGTCATGATGCCTAGAGTTAAGGCTGAGAATCTGGTTTGATATCTAGGCTGAACCATCCCCAGGTACTGTAGAAGATAATCCTACCTCTACATAGCCCGTTTTATCCAAAACCCATTTACAAGAATCATCTCGCCCATCATTGAAACGCAATCACTTCTGGGGTGCAGTGGGAGAACTCTTAAAGAGTGTAAAATAATACCACATGATAGTTTGGGACAGGAAGGGAGGAGTTATATTGGCCTGCCTTTGAAGGACCTCGGTTATTGTATTAAGGTGTAACACCTGGTGTTCTGAGTCCCCTTGTAGTATTTGGGGACAGATAGTTTGTCCAGATTAACCCTCAATTTGTGTGTACAGCACCTAATACAATGGACCCTTCCTCCGCCCAATCCTGATGGGGCTGCTTCTCTTATATGGCTAAATAAAAACAATTAATTTTTTTTAAAGTCTGGCCCTTTTGTTGTGGGGAAAGATAGGCTCTCTAATACACTGTGGCTTTTTACTTCGATGTTAGTGATGGAAAAGACCTATTGCCTCATCTACCTATCTGTTTCTACTGACAGCGTAGTCTTGTTCCTGACAGTACATTCTCTAGGGGCCTTTCGGTTAACTGTTAAATGACTTGCATAGCAAGGCTTCCTTCAAATCCTTAGGAGACTATTCCGCATGCTAATATGCCTCTCTATTAAATTTTGCCTGGTTGTTTTTAGATGTTATTGAAGAACAAGAAGGAAATCTCTTATGGAAGTAAAGTAGCTCCTGAATTTATGAATACACTCCCTTTTTATGTGTATTATGGGCCAGATTCTTCCATTCTTTCTGAGGCTGAGTAGCATGTTACTCTACAAGTAGGCTGAAGGACTAAAATGTGATTATTCGTGGATTATTTGGTGTGAGTAGGGGGTATCAGAATCTGTCCCTATTTGATGTCTAGACCACCAGCCTTTTCCATGTAATTACTTCACAGCATCCTGGATTTTTCTAGCATGAAAATGTATTTTTAAAAATAAGTAAAGTTTACTATGCACTTGAAAAAAAAATTCTAATGTTAATTCCTAGTCTGAAGCAAGGACCAGGCTTTTCTAATCCCACGTAAAACTTACTTCCCAAAATAAAACTGTTTGCACGGGGAACAGGCTGAAGTGACAGAAACCAATGAGTGTCTCACTTCAGAAATCAGTCCTGCGCTGAGACCTTGAATGTCAAGTTCTTGCCCACAATGGTGCTGATCTTAATTGCCCAGTTCATAGCCCCTGAAAAACGGAGCTTATGCTGTGACAGGTTCTTAACTCTAGTGCTGCTAGTGGTCACCTATATACTTGGATCTTAATGTTGTTAAATATCAGTTCAGTGCTTAAAGCGGGGTTCTGCTGTGACAAGAGACTGTAAAAAATGGACTTAGGTTCTACTTTTATTTTGATTCCAAAGCAAATGTTCTCCATTTACAATAAAAATAGATGGCTTTTCTAAATTCCAGTCCTGCAAACTCACCAAGGGTTCTGAAAGTTTCCTTGGGTACTCTTTGGCTTGTGCATCATCATCACTTGTAAATTCTGCAGGCCACAACATGCCCTCTGTTGTATCTGTGCAATCCTATTGTCTTCGGGGTGGGGTGTGGCAGAGGGGGTGGCACAGGCCTAACCTGAGGGAGAATGTAGCCCTACAGTCGGAATTTGTAAGTTAACAGTTCTGTTGAAAGCGTTTGAGACAGGAGGGATTCTAGATCCCTTTTGCGTAGCTGGGTTGGTTCTGTCAGGTGGGCGTGCAGGGGTTACCAAAACAGGCTCTTGATGATGGAAGATGGCTGTATTGTATTTATTTGATGGACAAGTTGGTTGTAATATCATCATGAGTACAGTGTGCGTCCATTTATCCCATAAAGAAGTAGTTTTCCAACAAAGTCCGGTGGATAGGATGCCGAGTCAGGAGCCTGTTCCCATCCCCTTCTCTTGCTCTTCGTGGGACCCCTGGCAAATCACTTCGCTTTTATGCATCCGTTTTCCCATCCAGATAATGATACTTTCCAGCTATACAGTCTGGTGGTCAAACCCCTATGAACGCTGTATTGCTGAAACCTTGCACTTTTCTTCTATTTATGTAACCATTTAAAGGAAACATACGTTCACTTGAATTGTCTGAATTTTTTTAACCCTTCGAAGCAAGAGTCTAAAATCTTCAGGTATCTTGATACTTGCAAAATCCGCATTATTCTAGAGCACCAACGTTTAATAGTTGCATTCTAGTTTTCTAATATTTGAATAATAGAGGGCTGGCAGAGCTAATGCTGCTTGGTATTATCATCAACGTAGAACATAAGAACGGCCAGACTGGGTCAGACCAATGGTCCATCTAGCCCCGTATCCTGTCTTCCAACAGTGGCCAGTGCCAAGTGCCCCAGAGGGAATGAACAGAACTGGTAATCACCAAGTGATCCATCCCCTGTTGCCCATTCCCAGCTTCTGGCAAACAGAGGCTAGGGACACCATCCCTGCCCCTCCTGGCTAATAGCCATTAAAAGTAACACTCTGCCTGGATTTTTTTTTTTTTGGGGGGGGGCCTAGTATTGTTACACCTGAGGTGACTAACAATTAGAAGGAAAAAAATATCTTTCCCGATTTGCTTACCTTGACAGCACTTGCCTGTACCTGGTATCATGTTTTATGTGGGCTTTCTCACATCAAACAGTGATAGGAAAATGATTTTTATAAAAACAGGAAAATGTTATTGTGAACCCACAAAAATTGGCAGGACAACTCTGGAGCCAGAATAGCACCTGACACTACTTCTAGCTTTTTTTTTTTTTTTTAAAGTAACTAGGTCTCGATTTGACACTGTCCCTTTAAAAATGCTCTGAAAGAACCTGCTGAGCTGCCATGAAATTTTTTTGTTTCCCATACTAACTTGCCCTTCCTTCCCCCAAGGATCCTTAACCTCCTGTCAAATCCATAGAGTCCTCCATCTTTTCCCACGCTTTATGCTCCCCACTCTTGAGTAGGAGAGGACTCCCTTTGGGTCGCTGCTGAGCATTGAGATATTCCCTCTCCCACAGGCTGCATCATCTTGTGGACCCCCCTCCCTCCCCCCCAAGCCCCTGTTGACTGAATCAGGAGACAGCAGGAACCAGTAACTTGTAGGCGGTATAGAGCATTACCACCTCACTGGACACGTGCTTTAAAAATTGGAGCTACTTTCATCTTGTTTCAGTAAGATACTTTTCTTTACATTAACGTATAAATGGACAGAAAATATTTTTTTAGACACACTGTGTGCGTTTAAAACCGTTCCCAGGCGGAGACCTTGTACAGCAAGTTTCAGCATGGAGTAGTCTTTTTAAACAGCTAAGTTATAGACTCCTGAAATGGTTTATAATGGAAATGCTGACACAACTTTAATGTTTTTTTGAACAGTAACACTGTAATAAAGAGCTAACTGTGCAGTCAGTGAAAACTGAGTTGTGATTTTAATCACTAGAGTCTGAATCTGTCAGGAAAGCCTTCTAGGCTTAATTAAGAGAGGTTTATATTCTTCTTTGAAACATTTTTTTAAAATTTAAAATCTTTCCAGTCTTTTTGGTAACATGATCTAGAACTGTAAACATATTACTGTGAAAAAGACTGACATAGCAAAATACATGTTGAGCCAGCCTGAAACGAGCTTAAAGTGATATGTTTATGTATTTATGACTAGTAAGGAGGCAAGCTTTGATGTCTTTGTACAGCTTTTTCCACTGGGAGTGGTGATGTGGTCAATCAGAGCATTCATAACTCCTCGGGTAGGGCTGCACACGGGGCCAGGATCTTTTGGGCTAGACAGACGCCATGCACTCCTTCTGAGGCCTGGTGTACACCGAGAACTTGGATTGACCTTCACTCAGGACTGAAAAATTTTGCGCTTCAAAGTACCGTAGTTAGATCAACCTAACCCCTGGTTCAGATGTGGCTAGGTTGATGGAAGTATTCTTCCATCCGTCTAGCTACTGCCTCTCCGAGAGGTAGATTACCTGTCCTACCTCGATGGAAAAACCCCTCCCATCGATGTAGGAAGCCACTACACTATGGCCTTACAGCAGCACACCTGCAGCCCCATAGCTATACCCTAACTTCATTCCCTTACTTCCCTAGGTAGTGATTGGATCACGAGGCAGAGGAAGGATGGTCTTGTGGCTGAGGCACAGGATAGAGAATCTGGAGACCTGGGTTCATCTCTTGCCTCTGCCACTGACCTACTGTATGACCTTGGGCAAGCCACTTTCCCTTTCTGTGCCTCTGTTTTCCCCATTAATAGAATGATATAATATATGCTTACTTCACAGGTATGTTTTGTGGTTTAATTCATGTTTGTAAAGCACTTAGAGTCCTTTTGATGGAAGTCCTGCCCAGGTATCAGGATTGGGGCCTCATCGTGCCGGGTGCTGTACACGTATATCAATGCTAGGTATTAGGATTATTTATGATCTTCTTACATGCTGTCTTGCAGGATGGAGTACACAGCTAGTGTGAGCAGGTACGACTCCGTTGAAGTTAAAGACACTGTATGCATTTTTGCCAGTGGTGATATTGCCCTGATGTGTCAGATGCTCGGTTGAACGTACTGCTGCTCTTAGTTACCCATGTTGCCTGAGCCTCTCTTTGTGCTCTCTCGTAGGGGTTGTACAACCTTTTGTGCCTTTGAAATTTCAGAGCACAGCCAAGTGTATACGTGGTTTATAGGTTTCCACAGAAATGTTCTGAGTTTCTTGGCAGAGTTGGGGGAGGGAGGCATTTTCTTGTGTATGACTTTTCTACCTGGAAATAGAAATACGTCATTTTATCTCTTCTACCAAATAAAAGGGCTCTGATAGATGGATTCTGCCTCTTCCCTCCCTAAAATTTGCTTCACTTGAAGTAATCCATCCTAAAACTGTGTTTGGGTCCTAGTTTAAGCAATATTCCATTGCTGTAAACAAAATGTTTGAATTTCAAGTCGAACCATTAAAGTCAAGGCAGTCTGTGAGTGAAGGGAGAGACTGTGCTTTACAGCGAGTCCTTTGTGGGGAAGAAATATGAAACTCTGAACTGTGAATTGGTGCTCTGACAGTTCTGCTGATGGAACTGAGGTCTGGGGAAGCATGAAACATAATGTCCTAATGTCATTCTGCAAGCTGACTGAATGACAAATGAGGTCAGAATTACAGATAACTCAGCAGCAATAAAGTTGTATTGTGCTGTCTTGAAATGAAAGTATCTATAGAAGATTTAATGTAAAATATATCCGCATTTGGGTTAACACAGCAAAGTTCCTCTCCAGTGTATGTTGTCAGTAAAGCAGCTGAAACATGGGGCTGCTTAATCTTACTAGGATGCTCAATTTGTTAAGCTTATGGGGCAGAATAGAAAGTTTCTTGCCTTTTTCTTGGGGAATTCGGGGAATAACCTCTGGGGATCTACGTCAACAGCAAGACTCAAAAGTAAGCTTTTTTAGATTTCCATATATGAATATTTATTATTGCCTTTTTATAGTGCATTTCACCTGTGAATCTCAAAGCACATCATAAACATTAGTGAGCTAATACAACAACCTTATGTGATAGTATATCCGTTTTACAGTTGGAGACTCTGAAGCACAGAGGGATTAAGTGACTTGCCCAAAGTTACAAAGTCATTTGTACACTAGAATTGCCCACACTAGAAAGTTGTACCACTTTAGTTACTATCTGTTTAGTTGTGGATGCAAGGGTTTGTATAAGGGAGCTTTCCACTGGTAATCCTATTCCATGTGGGAGGAGGAATAACTATACCAGTATAAGGCACTTTTATACTGGTATGACTGCATCTGTACTAGAACTTGTACTGGTATATAACTCTGGTTAAAAAAAAAAAAAAAAAAAACCACACCTTTAACTGCGATAATTATATCAATATCGCTTGCAAGTATAGACCAGGCTTAGTGGAAAAGCAAGTAAAAGAATTCAGGAGTCGTAGCTTCCAATGCTGTGGTGCTTCTTGAGAAGTTCTTTCCCCAATTCCATTATTCCCCCTTCTTGAGCTTGGCAGCCCTTTTGTAATGTCCAAGTAGGGATGGAAATAAAATACTCAGGGTTGAGTTTATTTCACTGTTTGACCCTGCAGACTACAGGTGAGTATGCCTTCAAATAAATGCACAAAGTGAATTTATTACAGCCTCACACAGCATGTTTATTTGAATGTATGCTCAGCCAGTTCTCCATTTATTTTTTTAAACAGAAGAAAATTCATTAGGGGAAGCTGATAATGCAGTGTTATATCTGAGAATGTAAATGTGCAAGTCAAGACATTCAAAGATTCCCGCAGCAACCATAACTCATCTGCTTTGTACATTATAGATTAAGACATTTTAACAATGTACTGAGTGATATAAAATGCTACAGTTGTGCAAAGGGGCTGAGTTATTATTTGTAGAGAGATTTCCCGATTCTTGTGCATTTAAATTCCCAGCCACAGTGTTGCATTAGTGTGGCGGCTTGTATTGAATTAGACCCACATTTCTTTGCAGAGTGCAATTTCTCCATTAGTGTCCTCCGGCAGTTTAAGTTTTGCCATGACTTTGTCAAATAGGGTTCATTGTTTGTACGTCTATCTCCTTCTGTTTTTATAATCCAAGAGGCCTCTCTCTGGGTGTGTTGTTTTCCAACTGCTGAGCCTTTTCCTGGCACTTGTAATTAAGTCTGTTACACCACTAATTTAAACCCACCTGGCTTTATCTTTTGGCTTGACTGAATTGTGGAAGAGCAGATATTTTCATTTAAAGGAGCAAATTCCCTCCCAACAAGCGCCTTTGATTCTGCAGTATGGTCTGAGCTTCAAAGAGGTGGGATTAGGGCTGCTTAAAAGGTGAAGCTTTTCCTCTTTGTGCCGTAGACACTTGTATCTGTAGAAGTAAAGTTTGCTTTTTTTGTTTTGTTTTTTACCTTCACCTTCTTACCCGTGTAGATGGCAAGAAACTTGGAAGTGATCTCAACTTTTCTCCCCTTTGTTTACTGAGTGTACAATTCGAGCAGTTAATCTGCCAAATATATTCTTTACAGCCATGCTGTGACTCTCTAATAACTTGTACAGCCAAGGTAAGTAGTGAGGAAGTTTTTACCGCTTTCTTGCTCAGGCCTATGCACAGTTCTGATACTCTGGGAATGCAAACTTTACAGAGTTAGGGTAGTGTAAAATCTGTGCTTTTAAATAAATGTATCTCAGGTACATTCTGATGTGTCCAGAGTGTTCAAGAGATCAGGGTGTCATAAACTGTGTGGTACGGCATGCCCTACAGTGACTCCATTTTAATCACATACAGTATACTTAATATCTTTCACGTTGATGTTATCCTTTGCTGTCTGTCATAAGTAGACTTGGTTCTATTCAGAATCAGTTTAAAGTTAGGTTTCTTCAGTTGTTTTCCCATAACTCTTTCTAAATTGCACGTTAATCTGTGATTGGGTGAGTTGGGTTACAATTTGCTATATTTTGCACTACAGTTGATAATACGCTGATTCTTTGTTTTTATTTAAAAAAGCAGTTTCAATTTACCCATTTGAATCTACCTTCATAGTCTAGTTGGTAGGGAACAAACTCTAGATTCTGAATATCTGTCTTTCAAACATAAATTCATCAATCTATTGCTAAGGAATTGTAAAAAGGCCCTCTCTTTGAATTACCCTAGAGTAGTTCTTGCTCTACTCCTGCGTAGTCTGATGCCTGGCTAGCAGAGGGTGCACAGATTAATTTGGGGGAGCCCTTTTCCAAGTATGACTGATATGCAGATCCTCAGACAAGGAGATAAACAAAGCAGAATCATATTGAGTTTTGCTCTTTGAGAAACTAAGTGTGCCAAATGAAAAGGGACTAAACCAGTTGGGGAAAAACTTTCCATTTTTAAAGATTACAGCAAATAATGGAAAGGATTAAAAATAATCGTTTGGCACTTCCCATTTAAATATAGAATTGTGGGCTAAGGAGGCAAGCACCTGCTAGTTTTGATCATATTAAACTTTGCACTCACATAGCAACCCTCATTTGAAAATCTCAGTGCTTTTCAGACTATGATGAGACCTCTCAGACCCCCTGTGAGGTTACTAGACCCATTTTACAGATGGGTATACTGAGGAACAGAAAAGAATAAGGTTTCCCCATTGTCACAAAATAAGTCATTAGCAGAGCAAATTAAGTCAGGAGTCGTGATTTCCAGCGTCCTCTCATCACTCATGACAAATTGCTGCTTGGTATGAATTAGTACTTCTCTCTGTATATTGTTTGAACATAAAGGGGAACTTGCATCTGGCTTGGCTGTTGAGATGTGAAAATCTTTTTTCAGTTTCCAAAGTTCCTTAGTTCCTATTTCTGGGGTATGTATATATATATATATATATATATATAGTGTGTGTGTTTATTAAGAGAGTTCAGTTTAACTTTTAGCGCCCCTGCTAACAAAGGCAGTGGTCCTTTGAAAGTTGTATGCACCTGACAGCTATTGTCAGTTGACATAAGGAATGAGGGAGATGGGTGGGTGTAGCAAGCTTCCAAATTTCATTTGCATGCAGTGTCTGTGGATGGACAGCTGGGAAGAGAATGATCACTGTGATACATCTTCAGGTAGGAAAAGGAACTAGATCAAGTTCCCAAGGGCTTTTTGTTATCAGACCCATGTAATTCAAGAATGGCAAAGTTGAGTTTGACTGTGCATACCTGTGGTTTCCTAGCCAGCTTTCTGTAACAGCACGTCATAGAGGAAATGCTTGTATTTATAGACGATGACATATGCAACTGGTATTGTACAGCTTTCTTAATGGTATATGCCCATGAAATTGGGCACTTACTCATGGTCTTATTGATCCTGATTATAGCGGAGCCGCTTATTGAGTTTCTCGACTCGCCAGTCAGTGTGAGTTCAAAGTAGATTGCCACACACATCGCTGTCACTCTCCAAAAAGCCTAAGCCACTTTTGAAAATCTAAATCTCTCTGTTCTTCACTTCCAACTAGTCATATTCCATAGCTGCAGACAAAAGCTGCCCCATTGTGGGCCTGGAATGGGTAGGAAAACTCTATCATGATGAACTGTTTAAGTGAAAGTCTATTTATATTGAAACAATTCATATATCTCAATCAGAATGACTCCTGATATAATTAGACTGCTCATAGCTTTATCTTGCTGCGTAGGAAAACAGTTTCATTATTAAGCATAGGATGTCCAGCCATTAAGGAGTGAGCCTAATGGCTTTTTCATGAGTGTGTGTAATCCATCACTTGAGTGCCTCTGCTCTAAATCATGTTGAAAGATCGCTTCATTAGTTCTTTGTGATCCTTACAGAGGGAAATTACTGTTCTTGTGTTTATAAACATTCACTTTATTCTGCTGGGGTTCCTTTTCTAAATCTGTCTTGGCAATAGTGCATGCTTACTGCTTAGCATGGGGTTACTGGTTGTGCTCAACTGTTGGTCCATAGGAGTAGTTCCAGCGGCTGCCTTGTGCCCTGAAGCCTGAGAATTTATATAATTTATAAATGTATCCTGTCTAGCATTACTCTGGATGTTGAGATATAAGTGTCCTAAACGCTTCTGCTCAACAGTATTTTGTGGCACTGAGTTCCACATGTTATGCTTTTAGTAAAATAAAGTGTTTGCTTTTATTAGCTATATCATTTTTCAGATGGGGCGACCAGAACTGAAGTCACCCTGAATAGTGTGGCTATACCAGTGATTTATATCATGACATTTTCAGTATTTTCTATCACATTCTTCATATATCCTGATACCGTGTGCTTTTTTGACCAGTACATAAGTTTGCGTCTGTTGATTTCTGACATCAGTGTTTGCTTCTCCCCAATAATATTTATAACATAGGTATTCATCTTTTTCTCCACCCAGGAGATACTCAAGACTACTCTCCAGCCCACATTTCAGTAGCTTACATTTTCTTCTTGTCAGCAGCATTAACTTTTGACAACTTGCATCCGTAAATTGCTGTGGAAAAAATTTGGCTTTTCACCAGTCGCACCTTTGTACATTGTGAGATGCGACTGTTTTTCTACACTTTCTCAACTGAGGCAATAGCTGAGTGAGCCATCTCTAATCTTCCGACTTCTTTGGAACAGCCTCCTTGGTTCGATAGGTATGATCCTAGATAATTAAATTCATCTACTGCCTCTACAGCTTGTCTATTAATTGGGATGAGTTCTTGCATCCTGTTTTTCTTAGTCATGTCAATGTACGCGCATTTTGTTTCTGTTGCATTCAGGAATAGTCCCTATTCCTCAGTTCCTTGTTATAAACTTCATCGTTTTTTGTATTGCATCGGAGATTGTAGCAAAGAGCGTGGTGTCATCAACGTGTCTGAGGTCAGTTAAAAGATGTCCACCAATGGAAATCCCAGCTCCTTCCATTTTGTCAAAACCTTCTAAGGCTATCATAATAAATTCTGGGTATATCTTAAAGAGGCTTGGGGCAAAAAACATACCCTTGTCTCCGACTCTGTGCAGTCAGTGCACTCAGCGTCGCTTACTACTGTTTGCATCATAGTCTGGTGGTGGTGGTGGAGACTTGTGCTGAGTATATTTAGATGCTTTGGAAATCTCTCTCTGCCAGTATCCTCCAAAGGTGGTCATGACAGATGGTATCATATGCTTTTGGGTGATCAATGGGCGATTGTACTCTAATCTTAGGATAGCGCTAAAACTAAGGAATTGGCTTATGTCATGAAACAAAAGCGTCCAAACTAAGTAGCAGGCTTAGTAGTAATAGTGTCCAGTTTTTAAAACTTAATTGGCTAAAACTAGAGAATTGAATTTAGATCATTTCGTTTCCTTTTGTTGATACTTTATTGACACTTTTCAAGGATAAGGAACTGGCAGTTAAGATTGTGACAAAGGCTGGGAGCTGATGTACGTGTCCATTGCAGGAGTTTGCTACTTCATGATGTACATGATGAGTTAGGTTTCAGAGGAGCAGCCGTGTTAGTCTGTATCCGCAAAAAGAACAGGAGTACTTGTGGCACCTTAGAGCCTCTCTTAAGGTGCCACAAGTACTCCTGTTCTTTATGATGAGTTAGATGACTCAACTTCTACCATTGACTTTGCTTTCCCCCTCCATATCTGCATTTCATATTCTCTAGCTCCCAGGAGAGGATGGGGCAGTTTATGACTCTTGAAGTTGGAACTGTTATTTTACTGCACAGTTTTCTCCCAAAGTAGAAGTCATAAGTGTTGAACAATCCCCAAATGCCTGAAGGCTGGTAGAACAAAGTGATCCTTGAATATGTTTTCCACCTATGACTCTAGTTGCAGAGAACTTTGCCTGTTGAGTCTTTGTAGATGACTTCCAGCAATGTCTAACTTAGAATGCCAATAAACTTCTGCCTACGTAGTGAAAGTGTGATAGCTGCTCCCATTGTTAGGGTCAAAAGTCTTGCATCTCTAACTAAATTATCTTTGTTCACTGCTTGCTTGGAGGTTCTGATGTTTCTAGGACAGACGAGATGCTTGTAGGGAATAATTCCTCTTTGATGCTTTGGGTGGCTCTTACAAGATCTTAAGATGAGAAGCTGTAACTTGCCTAAAAGATGGGGGTTATTTACTGCCCGTTTGGGAGGAGGGCCGAAGGAGGAAAGGATTGAGTGTAAATTTGCTGAACCATTTGATTTGGGGGTTGTGGACTTCCACTGTGTCTGTCCTTGGTAATGTAAAGCCTGGAATAGCAGCACAGTGCCTGGAAGTGAGACAGCGGCCTTGTACAAAACTTGCTCTCACTTTTGTAGTTTTCCATCTGCTTTTGGTAGGATGCTGAAACAGAAATAGCTCCCTGGGGTTGTCATCACTTCTTGGTTTTTCATGACCAGTTTTGACCTTCATTCCCAGAGTTCATGCAATATCACTATGAATGGCTTTAGAACCTTCTGGGAATTGAAATATGTCAGCCAGCCAGCAACTGGCCCATATCAAAGTGTGAGTGTACAGTGAGGTATTACAAACTCTCTGCATTCACCACCCCAGCACGTAATGTAACTGTTGTATCTTCCTCTATTTAGAATAGGAGACATTTTATGGTTCTGAAGTTGTGGCAGAGTGGCAAATGTTTTTGTTGTGTTATTTTTTTTATGGCACCCAGTGTGCTATGCAACCACAGTCTCTGTTCAGAAAACAAACTGCATTCTGCTGGAGGCCGGTTGGTTTTGTGGCAGTAAATCTAACAAGTGTGTGATGGGTCAGGATGAAAAAGTGGATCCCTTACATGTCTCAACTTTCTGGCTTTTTTGCCTCTCTTGTGACATCCTTTTCACCTAAAACGGAGACCACCAAAGGACCATAGTACTGCAGTGTTCCAGCTTTCTCCAGTACTCAAATTTACAGGTAAATATACAACTGCAAAGATGTTTTGCATCAACTCAGGCTGATCTAGAATTGTGTGTACATGCTTGAATTTATCGGAACCAACAAAAAGCTTACATGTATAGATAATTAAGTTTGAGTGGTAGCCGTGTTAATCTGTATCAGCAAAAAGAACGAGGAGTACTTGTGGCACCTTAGAGACTAACAAATTTATTTGGGCATAAGCTTTTGTGGGCTAAAACCCACTTCATCGGATGCATGGAGTGGAAAATACAGTAGGACACACACACACACACACACCTTCCTACTGTATTTTCCACTCCATGCATCCGATGAAGTGGGTTTTAGCCCACAAAAGCTTATGCCCAAATAAATTTGTTAGTCTCTAAGGTGCCACAAGTACTCCTCGTTCTTTTTGCTGATACAGATTAACCCGGCTACCACTCAAACTTAATTATCTATACATGTAAGCTTTTACACACACACACAGATCATGAAAAGATGGGGGTTGCCATACCAACTCTAACGAGAAATCAATTAAGGTGGGCTATTAGCAGCAGGAGGAAAAAAAACTTTTGTAGTGACAATCAGGATGGCCCATTTAGATAATTAAGTGTTAGCCATTGTGGATCTTGTGAGTGAAGGTAGACTTTCTCTAGCAGTGCACATTACCATTGATCTGTTTTGGGTAAGTGGATTATTTCAAAGGGCTTAATTTACTTTTAGAGTGGAAGACTTTACAAGGAAGTGGTTTCTAGTGGTTAGAAGTCAGGATATTTGAAGTCTGTGCCCAATCATACCACTGGCTTTCTGGGTGTCTTTGTACAAGTTCTCTCTCTATGCATGAGTTTCCCCCTCTGTAAAATGGAGGTTTTACTCACTCTGAGGTCTTCCTGAAGAAGTCCTCTATCTTAGTGCAGAGTATTGTTTAGTATCTGAGAGGATTTCATTATCTCTGGAGCTCAAAAGTCTTACAGTTCTTAAGCTGTTTTTCTTCATTTTGCTAATTGGGTACAGGCTGTTGTGTAAGAGTTTTCTTAGGGAGCTAAGTACATTTTTAGAGGAATGCACTCTATGCCGTAGAGAACCCATCAAGTGAAATGTAATGTTGCCAAGAGCCAAGACATGAGATAATGTAGAACAGACAGGGAGAATTTCTGATATTGATTTTACCCTTCATAAGTTAATGTTTGTTAGATGTATAAGTGAAGCTGTACATTTGCTACAGCTGTTACGGGAATCACGGCTTCTGATTTCCTATCAAAAGCTGTTACAAACTTTAAAAAAAACCCTCTGGTGAAGAGAACAGACACACTATTGTAAAGGCACCAGAGTATATCGATATCTCTCAAACAGTCTCTGACTTTAACCCGTAGATCAGCACACCTCACCCCCTCTGTCCAGTAACTGCTGAGCTTGCCTATTTGCCTAGGAAAGGTAATCTGTAAAGAAAAAACTGTTTATGCCATTTACTGTTCTATCCTAGTGTATAGAGGACCTCAGAGTTCTATCTAAATCATTCTTCCCCCCCCCCCACACACACACACACTTCTGCTTGTTTACATTAACAATATCAGGTTGTGACAGGTCTGTCTGGTTGGAGGACATTGTGATGTTTGGAACATCTGGATGGGGACATCCCAGGAGAACGAAACTTGAGCTGTAGGTCTCATCTCCCTGACATTTTCATTTAGGGGCTGGGATATTGCAGCTCAGACTTCACCCTCCTATGATGAAACCATCTATGTCCTCCTGCTCAAATCTCCCAGCCAGAAGAGGGAAGTCAGGAACTTATAAAAGCAGGCAAAAAAAGTTAAATCAACTATGATGTCATTTTTGCATGGCAAAAGGAGGTCAGTAAAGAGTCCAGACAACCACCTTTGCTTTGTATTTAAACTTCAACCCTTTGCTGCTGTATTCTTTTTAGATGTAACTTGTAATTAGTGTAGTATCACCAGAGCCTGTCAGGAACAGTAGGTAGAGTAAAGAGGAACAAGAGGGCAACTCTGAAACCAAAAAAGAAAAGATCCAATGAATTGAAGACCACTAATGATCAGTAGCTGGGGTTTAGGGCATCTCTTCAAAATGTATCTTGGGTTACCATCTAAAACATTCCAGATATTGATTCATGCCAGCATATTCTCTGTCCTCTCTTGCAAATTCCATTTATATAAGCTAATGCATGTGACGTATGGTGGGAGGAAGAAGTCCTTAGATGTTCTGGAGCTGCTGAAGATTGGCTAATAGATCAAGGGGACTGAAGTCCACGTAATGGCATTAGCTAGTACCCAGCATGCTAACTAAACATTTTTGGGTATTTGCACTTGTGGACTTATTGACTGTAAAATCAGAGTACAGATTTTATAGAGTAATAAAAAGAAACAATTCTGCACATGTAAAACTCTGGAAAAAGCAGGCAAGTGGAAACTGATGTAGGGGACTCCCTAACCCTAGGAAAGAGGTGTTTCTTCTACTAGCCATTAGTTAATGATCTGAATGAACTAAATGTGGTTGATAGCATGTTCAGATAACTTAGCATCAGCAACGTAATGTCATCTTGCCACTATCTAAACTCTGTTTTGGGGCAAGGTTTTGCTGTGCTCTTCCAGGAAATTTGTCCTTTTTCTAAAGGCACCTTGATTACTTTGAGATTTTTTATTTTATTTTATTTTACTGGGGTAAAAAAATTTAAAATGGGGAATAAATTCTGACAGTTGTTATAATTTGTCAGACAATGGGGATGGACAAAAACCAGATTAGTTATCTTGTTGAAGTCAGATCAGATTTCTCTAATCAGTTTAAACCTTCCCAGAAAAAGCTCTGCTTTAATTTGTTTAAGCCTACAGTTGCTTTGAGCATAACCGGTCAATTTTACTCAGCATAATTTGCATTCTACTGCACGGCCACACCCTGCTGAGCCTGCAGCTTCTACCTGACATGGATCTGTAAGGTTGCATAAACCATATGAGTCCCAGTATGACTGCCTCTGTATTTAAAAGAAAAAGGGAAA
This sequence comes from Emys orbicularis, assembly GCF_028017835.1. Taxonomy (NCBI): domain Eukaryota; kingdom Metazoa; phylum Chordata; order Testudines; family Emydidae; genus Emys; species Emys orbicularis. The sequence continues at coordinate 12,079,876 of NC_088706.1, read as the reverse complement.
CCTTTTAAACCACAAAGTGCTTAGCCTCTGGCAAATGATTTATTTCAGTTTGTGAGCCCCAGTCACGTGAGAGCATTTAACCATATGCCCTCAATGCTTGCATTTAGAAAGGTAACTTTTTTATTTTTCATTGGTTAATGTGATCCTGTTTTAAAAAGTATTTGTAGCTCTATTCAGAACTAGCACATTATATTGGCGGCCATCCTGAAATGGCTTTGAATAGGATATCACTTGCCCATCCATGAAATAGCATCAGCAAAGTCTTCAGAGGTTCTTGTTATCAACCTGTCCAGCATTGTGCTGCGCTCTGATCAGGGATAAGTTCTACTTAACATTTTGTGTGTGTGTGCAGGTGGTTTTATTAAATGTCCAACAGACCCAGTCCTGAAACCAGTGGGAGGGGTTGCTTGAGTAGGGAATTCAGGATCCTGCAGTATGGCCAGTTCTACACTCAAAAGTTAAGTCGACCCAGCTATGTCGTTCAGGCATGTAAAAAAAAAAAAAAATCTACACCCCTGCGATGTAGTTAAGCTGACCTAACCCTGGCGTAGATAGTGCTAGGTCTTCCATTCACCCAGCTACTTCCTCTCAGGGAGGCGGATTAGTTTACGCAAACAGGAGAACCCCTTCTGTCACTGTAGTGAGTGTCTACGCTGAAGCATTTCAAGTGTAGACAAGCCCAAGATTTAATCAGCAGCAGGAAATGTCTTTAAAAGTCAGTACAGTAAACGTGCAGTGTCTGGAAGAATCCCTTGCAGAGCTTGGTAATATTATTGCAATGAAAAACAGTGTTTACGGAGGGATACATTATTTCTTATCTGATTGCAGTAGTGCCTAGAGCCCCGATCAGGTATTGAGTTCCCATCATGCTAGGAACTGTACATACTTACAATGAAAACATGATCTCTGCTCCAAAGAGCATATAATCTAAGTATTACTTTAAAAAAATAAAACTTAACGATTTTTCCTTTGTAGCCTATCAAATTGTAGCTCCTTTATTAAGTGTTGGAAAGTTCCGTGAAGTCTTGGCACAAGGCATATGTTAAAATAATGTTTTGTTTTCTGGACAAATAACTATATGCTTAGTGATGGAATTTCAATATAGAAATTGGCGCTTCAGCAGTTTTGTATTGGGGGATGAAGCACAGCCTGTTTGATAAATGGCCTACTACAAATTCAGATTCCCACTCATTTGTCTGGGTGATATATTTAAAGGGACCCCTTTCACTTGAAATCTAGTTGGGTTTAAAAACCATGAGCTAAAAGTCATTTCAGTTAGTACACCTGCCTCAGCTAATGTTTGTGGATTTACAACCCCAGGTTTTCATATCTTCTAAAATATTTTTCTCTCCTCTGCTGCTGTGTAATCAGTTTCCCAAGAGTTCTCAGATATGTAAAATAAACAAACTAAAAATACAGGGAGTACTTTTTCTCTGTTACCGTAATCTTTGGTGGGGGGAGGAGGGGAAATCATAGAATATCAGGGTTGGAAGGGACCTCAGGAGGTATCTAGTCCAACCCCCTGCTCAAAGCAGGACCAATCCCCAGACAAATTCTTGCCCCAGATCCCTAAATAGCCCCCTCAAGGATTGAACTCACAACCCTGGGTTTAGCAGGCCAATGCTCAAACCACTGAGCTATTCCTCCCCCCCCCCCCCCCCAGCGCAAATGTAAGTAAATATATTTGTGTGAATTTGAGTGCTTGCAGAGGATAGTTGGACTGACATCCCTTAATACTGATGGTGTCTCAACTCTTTACCCACAAAACAGCTACTGCATCCCTAGTAGCCTTGCAAGCTCCCCAGCTGTGTTGCAATGCTTCTAGGAGAGTTCACTTTCCATAGCCATAAACCTCTGTGTGCCAAAGAGGCTGCCAGTTCATGCCCATTGTGGTACTAGTGGCAGAGGGGTTGGAGTTAAGCTGTGGACTCCTGTCTTCTGTATTTCAGTTGGGCACAGTAGCTTCTCATCACTATTAGTCTAGGCTGGGTTTAAATGAATAACCTGGAAATGCATTTTTCTAATCTATTATCAAGCCCCTTTGCCATCCAATACTCTTCAGTCTAGTTTTTTTTAACAAATAGGGTTGAGAAAAGAACTGTCCGTGTAATCAAATATGAGTGTCATTACAAACTATTTTGGGGTACAGGTTTGCTATAAAATCCTGCTGGAGCCATTCATATCCTAAATGCCTGGATTATTGACTTTTAACTTTGCACGGACATTATACAAGTGTCAGCCCTTGAGTATCTCTAGGATCCAAAATACACTTTGCTCTCCCAGCTGACTAGCCCTGTTCCAAGAGGTGTCCTGACATGGATGCTAGTACACAAAGTAGTAAACATGAAGTCATGTTAACGTCACTGTCTGTTACAAATGCAGGAATACATTTTCCAGCTGAAATTTGTCACTTTTTAAAGGGATGCAGCTGAGTCAAATGCTTTTTAAAAATTTCTCATGTTACAAATGACACCTTTAAAGGATCAAAACTGAACATTTAAGTACTCTTACTTTCTGTGCTGTTTAGTTTTTCTGTTTTACCCAGCTTGGACAGTGAAAATGCACTAGTTAGTTTCACTTCTCAAGTTTTCGGGCACCCGGCCCACTGCTGCAATGTTCAGGCAGCAAACACTGCAGGATAATGTGTTTGTGTTTTGGGGGGTGGGGGGGTGGCGTGGAAGGGAGGGAGGGAGGAAGGAAACAAAAGGGCAAAAAGTCATATTGAAATCAAAAAGAAATTGTGGAAATCTCTCTTGCTCCTAGGTTTTTCTAAATGTTTGCTCTAACCATAACATTAATTGTATCTGAATTAAGCCAAATTAGACCTGAGTGTGCCCCTTTAAGCCCGCAAGAGCACAGGGACAGTCTAGCAAAAAGGTAGTTGATAGTGTCCTTTCCAGTTACTTTACAGGTGCAGAAAATCATTTGGATTCTGTCCAGCTGTTCAGGATTAATTTCTGTCACTGAACTGGAGGTCATGGTATGGGCACATTAGTAGTTCTTAACTGGTGACAAATGGGATGATGCAGTTTTAGTGACTAAATCTGTTTAAGAAGAAATTTAGTCCCATGGTCAATATTTTCTGCATCAGACATTATATAGGACTGATTTAGGGGGGAGGAAATCTCAGGCCTTTTTTCTGGTGATTTTGGGGTTCTGGGGGCTGTGCTGCATAGCTGCTACTCATCAGTAGGATACTCAGAAAGGAAATCGCCACTTGTCACTTCTTCCGAAGCAAGATAATGTGTGACAATAAAATACCACATGTAGCTTTTAGTAAGTGAATATTTGAGTGAGAGAAAGAGTGAGCTACTGGAAATGAGGGTAACAGATTTACACAATCCTTGGTGTGACTCAGGCTGGCCAGTCAATTACAACTGTGGTAATTACTAGAAGAGGGGTATGGTCCAGTTGCCATGGAAATCAGTCTTTGTTAACTTCAGGGAGAGTACCCCAGGCCCCAGCTGGATAGGTGATGAAAGGTCATTTGACTTGGTCCAAGAGTAGATGTATTTAAATGAAGGTAGCTGAAGATGAGTGACTATCAGAGTAGTGAAAAGAGAGGAGTAGAGTGGGTTTATTAACAGACCCTCCCAGTAATGGGCATGCTAAGAGAAATAGAGGGGGAGCCACACTTAGGGATGGGAAATGAGGTTATCCAATAAAACGTGTTTATATTCTACTTTTTAACCCCTTTTGCTGGCTCTTTCTCCTTGTTTGTTTCTTTGCTCCTGGTGGAGCATTTCAAGGGAAACTACTATAGGGCTAGAGAACGTGATTATTAAAATGCCAGTGGCTAGTCTACACTGGTGGCAGGCAACGCGTGCATGAACTCAAGAGAAATGTCAAACATAGACAAGGCCTTTGATTGATACCAAGCCTATGCTAGCTAGGAAATTGTCTAGCTCAGGGTATGTCTACGCTGCCAACGCTATAGCGGTGCCCCTGCATCGCTTCAGTGTAGACCCTACCTACGCTAGCAGTGTAGGTAATCCATCTCCCGATAAGTGGTGGAATTCTTCCATCCTCCTAGCACTTGTCTACACCGGGGGGCGGGGGGGGTTAGGTCAGTATTGCCACGTCTCTCAGGGGTGTGGATTTTTTTTACACTCCTGAAAGAAGTAGCTATACTGATGTAAAATCCTAGTGTAGACCAGGCCATAGTAAACCTAGAGGCCCTTACAAGCCTCAGAACAGCCTTCTTCCTTATCCTCTTGAGACCCAAATTAGCTGTTTTTTTATTGGGTCGGACTTTGGAGAAAAAGAGGGCTCCTTACTTTTAAGACCTTGCAGTGTCTTTATAAAGTCCCTTTATATCGTGTGCCTTTAGTTGTAGCCTGGGAACTTAAATTCATAACTTTGCTAGATACTAAAAATCATGGATTCAGTAAGGGCACAGGATTTATAGTTCATTACACCAATTTGTAACCCACTAACCTCATTTATCCTGCAAACATGAAAGGACTGAGCCTGGTACGCATAGGTTTTAATATGTATTCTAATTACTGATCGTAATTTGGGTCTGTCCCAAATTGACTTTATCTGGGGCCCTGCCTTGCATTTTAACTGCTTTCCAAGAATGTGAGTTTGCCACATTGCCCATCAGTGGAGAGCAAGCGCTCACCTCTTGTGCCATACAAAGATGAGCAAGTATTGGGAAATCAGAGAAATTTCACAATCGGATTAGATTCTCAGCTTTTCAGAATCTGTTTTTTAAAAACCTCCTGTGTGTGAAATAGACTTTGGGGTGTAACAGTACTTTCCAAATTCTTTGCTGCTGTACTGAATGAAAATTGCCAGCCCTGTAGGGTGCATCTTCATTAAGAAAAAAGGTGTGTTAACTCGTGTTAGCTAACATGTGGTAACCAACTACAATCTTAGTGAAGACAAGGCAGTTAGTATTTTAAAATGAGTTACTAGATCTAGGTAAATCTTAGGCTCCCTCATAGTAACTCAGTCTGTTAACACTTGTGAAAGCTACAAACTGCTTTGTCTTCACTGGGATTTTACCTCATGTTAGTTACCATGTTAGCTCCTCACGTTAAAACCACACCTAGTCAGGGCCGTCCCTAGTGGGGTGCAGGACCCAGGACATAGTTGCCAAGTTTCTATCTGTCGGGGGGTGATCCCCTCTGGCTCTGCCCAGGCCCCATCCCCACTCCACCCCTTCCATCAAGGCCCCACCCTGCCTATCCCCGCCCCTTCCCCACCCAGTTCCACCCCCTCCCCTGAGCACACTGCACCCTTGCTTCCCCCCCCCCCCAGTGCTGAGTCCAGATGCCCCAAAACAGCTGATTGGTGGTAGAGGCTGGAAGGGGGAGGTGCTAATCGGCAGGACCCGCTGGCAGGCAGGAGGTGGCTCTGGGGAGAGGGGGAGGTTGGTAGGGGGGATTCTCCTCCCCCCACTTTCCCTCCTGCCTTCTCAGGAAGCGTGGGGCCCCCCAAAGTGTGGGGCCTGGGGCAGTCGCCCCAGTTTGCCATACCCTAGGGACAGCTCTGCACCTAGTGAAGACAAGGCCTTAGACTTTATGGTGGAGTAGGGGACTCTACACAGCCTGACCTCCACGTGCTGGTCTCCCCATTAGAGGGGGCTAGCTGCATTTCCTCCCATGTTACAAACTGACAATAGGTATTTCTTCTCTCTCCTAGGCCATGCTGCAGAGTGAAGAGCACAGATAAAGAACCTTCCACCACTCCTTAGAATAGTCCACCAGCCCTGACAACTTCATGCTGCAGGAGACAGCCTGATGCCCTCAGCACATCCTGCCATGGACGGAGGGAAGAACTTTCCACAGCATGAACACCAGCAGTCAGGCAGTACATTATACAGTATGCCGAACCTCCAGACGCAGCTCAGCGTACCTGCCATGGAGGTGAGGGTCCTGTCAGGTTAGGGTGGAAATGGATGGATTTGGGAGCTTTTGCCAGAGGGGGGGTGGTCACAGCAATGTTGAAATCTTGGGGGAAAAAGTAAATGTTTACAGTTGCTATTTGGTAAATTGGCTTTCCAGGCTGTCGTCTAGTGGTACGAGGTATTTATTTTTAGTGCTAGACATTTGAGGCAGCAGCTGCCACAATCCATGTTGACTTTGAAGTTGGGGGGGAAAGCAAGATGGTGACTCAAATGATGTAATTTTAAAGTCCATTATATTGCAACCTGCTAGGGCAAGAGATGAAGAATCAAAGCTGGATTGCCAGCTTTCCATTTGTTTCTACCCCTGCTGGCTGTCAAAGTACTGGACCTTAAAAGTGTCACTTGTAGCTGTGTCTTTTTTGACACTGGTACACGACTGCATAGTATTTTATTAGGACTTAGTCTCCGAGCAGGATTGGGTTCTGGAGAAGATTGCAGACTCACCGGTGCGGCGCTTCCTACTGGTCAGTCCGGGAATTAGCTCTTTTCCAGCCCTCACAGCGCCCCGGGTTGGCCGGTGTCTCTCCTGCCTCAGGCCCCCCTCGTGTCCCTCCCGGACCCCATGCCCTTTACCTTGGGGTTCTGCCCCCAGCAGTACCCCCACACTCTGGGTCTCCCCTCCCAGGGAAACCCCCTTCCCCTATGCCCACCTTGCATCAGTGGCTACTGCCAGTTGTCATCTACCCCCTTTCTCTAGGGCAGACTATAATGGCCACTCATCACTGGCAAGGGGGTTGGACCGGCTGCCTTTGCCTATCCCGGGGCTGCCCCTCTGCAGCCCAAGTACCTGCTTAGGCCTTTAACAAGGCCTCAGCCTGGGGAGTTGCCAGGCTGGAGCTCCCCTTGCCCTTCGCCAGCACTGCTCTGCTTCCGGTACCCTGTGCTTCCAGGCAGCCAGGTCCTTTCCACTCCAAGGCTGGAGTGAGCCTCTGAACCAGTTCCTCCCTCGCAGCCCTCTTATTAGGGCCATCTGGGCCCTGATTGAGCTGGCCACACCTGTGGTCAGCTACTCAGTCAGCTTCCCTCAGCTGTTCTCACTCCTCTTATCTCAGGAGCGGGGGCTGCTACAGGTCCCCATTGTGACCTGCTGTCCAAACACATAGCTTTACAATCTAAATAGAGTGCCCCTTGGGTGCCAGTACTTTTCTGTCTCTGATCATAACTAATCGCTGCTGCTTTCCTGAAGTTTGTGCCCCTCTTAGGCTGGCTCCAGGGAGGCATTCAGCACCTGTTGCATAGCTGGGGCAGTTGGGCGTACACAATTTTGAGGTCAACTTTAAACTGATGTGAACTCTTAATGTTTTCAGAGAGCACCTGCCCTCAGAAAATCAGACGCTCTATAGATGACTCAAGTCAGGCCCCCAAAATGAGGCACTTCAAATTACTAGTCATTTGTGAAATTATTGGCCTTTGAAAACCTCTAGAAATGATCATATTTTTTTCACTCCTTTCTCCCAATTGCAGCCCATTCAACAGGCTGCAACTAAAATCATGTTCCTTGCCTGCCACTCCAATCACCTTTTTTTCTCTCTCTCTCTCTCTCTCACACAGCCTGGAGTCCCTGCGTGGACTTCCTCTCTCTCTCTCCAGATCAGGTGTGAATTCTGTAGCTAAATAGTTACAGCTCTGGATCTGAGTTTTGCCCTTATATGGACATAGAAATAATAACTAAAAAAACAACTACCATGTTTTCTCTCACAAGTCAATGCCACTTGGGTCAGTGAACAATCGACAAAGGAGATTAATGTCAGTAGTTGAAAGATGAGACAATATCCTGTTAGTGTCATGCTTCTGTTGGAGCTTTGGCCTCACACTGAAATAGAACTTGCCATTGGTACTGAAAGCAGCTGGGAAGCAGTAAATGTAGCTGTCTAGGTATAAATCTGCCCCGACTAACTCCAGGTTAGCCAAGGCAGAGTCCAATTTCTGCAAAGTTTGTGATTAACTGGGTAGGCGGGGAGAATAACCTATGAGGATAATGACCCCAAAGCTCTTCCTGGAATAAGTAACAACGCAGCAGGTTTGCAAGTCAGAAGTGGTGTGTAGCATTAGACTAACCACCTGTAAACGATTAAAGCCACCACTGGTTGTTGCATGCGGGGAGAGGAGACCAGGCTTGAATTCTGAGCTACCAGCGTGATTTAGCAGACTTGCAGTTTTCTGATGCTGGAATTTTTCTTGGTATTGTTGTGCTTTCAGAACTCGATGCTGGTTCCTGATTGGTGGAATTCCTTCTATTCATCTGCCCCTTTCTCAACTCCATCTTTCCCAAGTGAAAACCAGTAAGTGCTGTTTATATAATTCCCCTCCATATATGCACACCCGATGATTCAACTGTTTCTTCAGTGCTTTCTTCGTTTACCTTTTGTTTCACTAACTGATGGGGAAATAATGGCATCACAGAGTGTTGGTGGCATTTCACAAATGGCTACATCTTGGAAAAGAAAAGAAACAGCCTTTGTGAAGCCATGGGAAACTTTGACTTCATGTAAGCTTTGAAACTGATTTAGGGGAGAAAAGGCCTTGTTGGAGTCTAGATTTGTTACACTAATGGAGTTCATAAAATACACCATTAATACAATCTGGCTATCCTAATATATCATAGAGGCATGTAGGTTTATATGGCCAGTGCAGGGAAGAAGGAAGGTATTTCTGCTCTGAGGAAGGTAGAGTGACACATTTATGGATGAAGTGATATTAAAAGCTATGGTCGGAAGCTAATAATTCTTAGTAGTATCACCCCTGCTGAATTAAGCTTTCATTTTAAGTTGCTAGCACATTTATATTCAAAATGCACATGCCATATAACTGTGCAAACCAGAGCGTCTCAAGATCAGTGCATCTTTCTCTGGTTCTAACTGACAAGCTTTGCTAGTAACCTCATTACTAATCCCGCAAGGTGTGCGGTGGTGAGAAGTATGAGCGGATGTGAGAAATGGTAACTTCCTCCCAAGTAAATCCCCACCATCTGTGTACACCCTGCCTAGCTCAAGCCTGTGAAAGGCACAGCTGTAATGTTTTCAGTAAACTTTGCATAGGAACAATTGCCCTTCCTATGGTAGAATTCTGCCTTATATTTTTCCTTATAGAGTCACTGCAAAAACCTCCTGTTCAGTACCTTGAAGATAAGTGCTTTGAATGTTCTCTATCTACTCTAGAGTCAGTCTGAGCCCCTGTGAATACCACTCCCCTCTTGGTCACAAAACTATGCACACCTATCCACCCGGGTAAGGAGGACACCGGATATGACACACTTTTGGGATTTTCTCAGTTTGGGGCTCTAGCAGCAGGGAGAAGTGTTCACAATAGTGCATTATGCCACCACAAAATGGATGAGCTCAGACTGAGAGACTCTGGCCAGTGAGCGTGGGAAAAGGTGTGAAGGGACATCATGTTGCTTTCTGTCACATCTAGTGAATGGAAGGAGTGGCATAGACGGGGACTAGGGTGAGCTGCATCTGTCCCTTGTTTCCCGTGGGAGGGTTGTTTTGGGCGGCGGGGAGGGGCCAATGGAAGAAAAGTACAAGCAGGCTCCCGAAGTTGAGCAAAGTTGTTAACTTGTGGGATAGACCCTTGAGCATAGTTCAGGGGGTGAGGACTTAGCCCAACCCCCCATCTGAAGGATTTGAATGTCTCGATAGGCAAACAGAAAGATCCATTCTAATGAGCCTTCCCTTTCAGTGGGTTCATTTACACTTTATTTTAAAACCTGCTTTGGTGAGTTTCAGAACTCGGGTCTACAGACTTGGGCTTGCGCGATAGCGCTGAAAACAGCAGTGTAAACATTGTGGTTCAGGCTGGAGTTCAGGCTTTGAAACCTCCCCCACACCCCCGACCCCCTGGCTTCAGAGGTCAGGCTCCAGCCCGAGCCTGGATGTCAACACAGCTGTTTTTAGCATCATTAAGTGAGCCCCATGAGCCCAAGTCTGTCGATCTGGGCACTGAGACTCATGGCCGGGGGTTTTAAATCACATACCGTGTGATTCCCAACCTAGTCACCCGCCATGAGAATCCAGCTCCTCTGTTCGGATAACACTAGCGTTATCTCCCTTGTTTTTCTTTCTGCTTTTGTCTGCCATCCCCATCCCACCTCAGTGTGGGAAACAAGTTCTCCAGCAATGATGAGGTGAACAGAATTATAAAGCAGATTTTGCTAAATGGTTACCAAAAATCTGTTGTGCATGTGGCGGAAGTTATTCAGCCTTGTTAGTTACTCCTCAAAGCAGGAATTTGGGCAGGAGTTGTGGGATAAGCTCAGCCTCTTTGCTCTTAGCCAGGCTGTCTGCGTGCTTGGAAGAGGGTGTGCTTTTTTTTTTTTTTTTTTTTTTTGAAGATGATTCCTGTAAATTACATTTTCTGTATCCTCAAGGGATCTATAACAATTTCTGTTTTGCTGTATTGAACCACAGGTTGAGATGGTTGGTATTTATCTATTGTTTTTTCCCTTCTGTTTGACCGTTTGCTGTCTTTTTATCCTTCGCTTTCTCCCTGTTCAGTGCTAGTACTCGCTATTCACATCCACTGTGCTGGTGATGTTATTGTTATGGCCCTGATCCTGCCAAGACTCAAGCACATGCATAACTTTACATGCAAGAGTAGTCCCATTGATGTATAGGATTCTTATCACATGTAAAGTAATACATGTACCTGAGTCTTTTCAGGATTGGGAGCCTATAATAGCATTTATTTGGTAGAGGATGCTAAAGTTAGGGTTGTAGAATGGTTTCAGTTTTAGCGTCCTGTTTTAATAGGCTCATGAGATACCAAAAAATTCACCCTTCAGATGAAATTTTCCATTCTTTTATTCCGTACAAAGGAGACACTTAAAAAAAAGAAAAGAAAAGCTGGAGCAAACTCTGTCACAGGTTAGCAAGGTGCATGTATATAGGAAATAAGTTTTTTGCTGGCGAGGAAGAAAATGACCACACTTTTGTGATTACGCAATTTTCAGCCAGTTCTTTTCCCCAAACATAGATGAACTCGCTGAGCATTTACTACATTTTTAAAGTTTGGCTCTTTTGGAACTGTGTGTAATGGGCATGCATAATAGAAACGTTGAGAGTTCAGTCTTACACACTGCTCACTTACATATTTAATTGCAACTGTAGTGCCCTTACACTTTTCTTTAAAAACCATTTACAATGTTAAAAAAAAAGTTAATGAAACATTGCATTCAAAGAGTTAAAATTGCAAAGTCAGGAAATACAAGCCAAGGTACTGGCAGTAGCACTAACGTGGCCAAATTGAACATGTGCCATGTTTTTCTTATTAAATGTATAGATTAATGTATTACTGTTAAATGTATAGTCCCAAACATACAGGATGTACAGTCTGGCCAAGCTGATGTTACTATTGCAATCTTAAAGGGACACTGTCAATATGATAATGGCTCATTTAGATCACCCTTTAAATAGTATGGTAGCAATTAAAAAAAAATCTTTTATGATTTCTCTCTACTTTCCTGTTAGAAGGGACTTTTGGATGGATCTGAGAGCAATATCAGCAAGCAAGCTCAGGCCAATCGCTCCTCCCACCTCTCTCTCTTTCTGTGCACACACCTGTTTGCTGCCTGTCCAACTTCATTTTCAGCTCTGTTGCTGTCACTGGTAACTCCCCGGCACAGGTCCTGTGAGAGGTCATGGTAGCATCAGTATAGCAATGAAGCTCACTAGACACAAAAGTGCTGTCAAATGAGCAAAGTAAACCAAGTGAAACAAAGGAGGAAGAACAATAAAACCTCTCCTCTAATCTGTCAGTGATGATATCCTTAGGGAGGTGAACTGTAATGACAGTAGGTACATCACAGTCAGTGAGATGATAAAGTAGCTGGTGTCCCTTTCACCTTTCTAATTTCCTGCTTTTTTTTTTTTTTTTTTTTTGCAACAATAACTCTGCAACCTCAGTGTTGCATTAACTTATTTTGCATTTTATTTATATGGCATTGTAGTTGAAAAGCACCTTGTTAAACAGTGAAAATACAAAAACGGATAAAAGAGACCAGTATGGTGGACCCCTTTCTGTTGCCACAGCCTCCGTGTGGGAGGAGTCTCATTTGCCAGTGGCTGTGTTTAGATATGGCTTGTTCTCATAGCAACAGCTTTGTCTGAAGCAGGTTCTTCCAGTTTCTTGTAAGTACTTAACTTTCCTAGTACAAAGAATTTGGTTTAACAAGAGGTAGCAAAGTTTGCACCTTTATTCTGAACTTTCTTAGCCCACAAAAAATTACAATATGATACAAAATTAGTTTTGTAAAATGCTGAACAAGGCAAATCAAGAGGATCCTACATAGGGAAAATGTTTATATGTATAGTATTTCTAAGGCAGTGATCACTCTAATAGCTGGGCTTCTGTGAGTGAGTGGAGAATCAGGCCCCGTATGTTTAGCAGACAACGTTTCTCCAATTTTGGAACAATGCTTTCCTCTGTGACTTCCCCACACCAATCTGAATGTGGGATAATAATAATATATGGAGATATACCTATCTCATAGAACTGGAAGGGACCCTGAAAGGTCATCGAGTCCAGCCCCCTGCCTTCACTAGCAGGACCAAGTACTGATTTTTGCCCCAGATCTCTAAGTGGCCCCCTCAAGGTTTGAACTCACAACCCTGGGTTTAGCAGGCCAATGCTCAAACCACTGAGCTATCCCTCCTCCCCAACAACAAGCTTAGAAGAAGCATTAATTGCAATCTAACAGTGAAGAGGGAAAGGGCTGAGGGCTCGTCTATACTGGAAGCTGTAGTGCGTCTGGTGAAGACTCTCTCTGCTGGCGGGAGAAGCTGTCCTGCCGGCATGGCACTGTCCACACTGGCACTTAGGTCAGTGAAATTTATGTTGCGTAGGGGGGTGGCTTGTTCACACCCCGAGCAACATAAGTTATACCAATGTAACCGGTAGTGTGTAGACCAGCCCTGAGATAAATGCCAAGGCAGGCGTGGTTTCTATGGCCTAGGGCCTGTACCAGCAAAGGCCTAATCACTTGCTGATCCAGAATGTGATGACAGACTCTCTGAAAGGAGGCTGCAGTGTCAAAGCACAAATGCTCGATGAGATGCAAGGAATAAGGTCTCAAATATAGCCAGAGCAAGCCCCAGTAAAGCTTCAGATACCAAGAGGACATCTGGTCCATCACTTTATAGGCAGCTGGTATAAAGTGTAATATCCCAGTAAGTGCTGCTGCAGCCTGCTTAAGCTGCCAGGTAACTGAGAACCCGCTAGTGGAAGGAATTGCGGCGTTGGGCATTGAATCATTTACAAGACAGATACCTGTAGATGCTGTTCTAGCATGCAGGCTCTGCTAACAAGAATCTAAGTTTCAGAAAGACTGAGGAAACGATCAGAAGTTTAAACAACAAATTCTCTTGTTGGAGATAGTGAAATGGCCCTGACTTGGCAACTATCAGTTGCACTTGCAGCAAATGACCTGGGTAAGTAAAAGTGCATCTTAGTTCAGTGTGTCCAAACTGTACAACTGGCCCCAGTGTTTAGGGTCGGTAGGCAGTGAGAGAGCCATCTCGTTTCTTGCTCTTCTAAAGTACTTGGTTTGTACGGAGACCCATCTCCTTCCCAGATGTGTCTGCATCTAGATATTGGTTAAGCCTCATCTGAGTCCACAGCCTAAGTCTTCCTTGATGGTGTCCAGTAGCTTATTTGTGTCTGTCCTTAAAATGTAGATTTTTCCCAGTCACCACTCAGTTTAGCTGGGATAAATTTCTCTTTAAAATGTATCCATCAGACCTGTCTCTGGGCACGTTTACACTGTTCTTAAACCAATACAAAATTAACTGACCAATGTAAGAAATGAATTAAGCTGTGCATATTAATGTAACCCCAGCCACCCCCGATGCAAACACCTGAGTTGACAAATGGTCTTTGTACTGTGCTCTCAAAATCAATAAACTTGGTCTCTGTCAAACTGAGAGGAGAAGCAAATTCCAGAATTGAAAGCTCTCTGCTGCAAATGTCCTGTTCCCTACTCATTCAAATCAGGGGACTGTAGCAAGAGCACATCAGTCAGTCTGAACTTGATAAAATCAAAAGATGCATAGAGAGGTTCTCGATTCCCAGCTGGTAGGATAGTAGATCTGAGAGATGAAAGAGAGGCACCAGGCCATCTGGTTTATTCCTTCAGCAAGGGCAAGCCAGTTCTCCATAGTAATATGTAGTGCTTGGTCTGTTTATCAACAACATTGTGCTCAGCTGTACCCAGGACAGAAAAATAGACTGTCCCTGCCTGGCAGTAGTAAAAGATACACACAAGATGGGGCAGGGACACGCTGGGAAGTTCCAGAGATGGGGTTTACTTGGTTGGTGGTAATCTTATTTTAAATGTCTCAAATGGCCAGTTTCCTCCGTTCTCCCTTGGAGGAAATGTTCCACTTTTTAATACAGATTAGGTTCATAAGATGGGTTTCTTGTAGCCAAATCTTTTGGGCATTGTCTGAGTAGCTCTGTATAGGGGGAGGAGTAGAATCTTATTTCCATAACTTGTACCCATCTGAAAGTAGGACCCACGGGTCAGTGTGTGTGTGTATCTCTCGCTTTCCCTGCTTGTTTGGATTAAGCTGTTTGTTTCAGAGGTGTGAGACGCTAACCTTCCTTCTCTTCTGTCTGTCCAGTTTCAGTGGAGGTGATTAGCTGTCCCCAAAATAGTAACTTGCTTAGAAGGTGGCTATACCTATTGTAATCAGCCAATAAGTACGATAGCTTCTGGCTTGATCTGTTATGTGTTTGGGAGATGGAGTATAGTAATTATGCTGGTGTTGGTTGCAACTCCACAGTTCAAGAGGAGTGCAGTTCTGTACCGAAGGCAGGGGTGGAACCTTTGTTTTATATGAAGAATACAGTATATCCTCTCCAATCTTACAGCATGTACTCTGAGTTCAGAAAGAATTGTCTGAGAATTTTCAAGGAAATGGGTTAGTAGTTTGAGTTTAAAGGCCCAGTTGTCACTAATCTTAAAATTCAGTGCCTGGCTCTCATTTTCTTCGGCCCAAAGACATTATAATGGAATAACACTCTTCAAACTTTCCATATAGTTCAAATGCACTGAAATCTCAGTGTGAGCCACATTTGAATGAATTAGGTTTTAATTAAGTTAACTTATAAACAGTTGTATCAAATTGTTATGATTATACGGATTAGGGCCAGACCAGTAGCTCATGTCATTTTAAATGCAAGCACTGAAGCTAATGTGCGTGGTGCAATTGCATTGCTTGGAATGAGTCAGTGGAGTGAAGGGGCTGTACATGCGTGTCAGGGTCTCACTGATAGATGACTTGAACCCAACTGTCACTAGATTGGCCCCAACTGTCACTGGCCCTAAAGGTTCCAGGGCTGTGTGCTGGCTTCTGTGTTTCATTGCAGGGAGTCTAGCTCAGGTGGAACGGATCAGGTTAGTCAGACTGACTCCTGCTGGGCGAGATGTTTTCTGTGGGGAGCAAGGGGGAAAGAGGCGATTGTATATGCCCCATGATTCTCTCCCCTCTGCCCTGTTCCCCTTACAGAGAGCTTAAGGGACTCTCTTCAAGTCACACAAATGTGTGACAGAACCAGGAACTGAACCCAGAGCTCGGGAAGCAATGTGATGTAGTGGATAAGGCACTGGATTGGAAGTCAGGAGACCTGAATTCTAATCCCTGGTCTGCCACTGACCAACTATGTGCCCATATGCAAGTCACTTAGCCTCTCTGCTTCTATTTCCCCTCTCATCCTTTGACTGTCTTGTCTACTTATACTGTGAGCTCTTTGGGGCAGGGACTGGCTCTCTCTGTGTGCATAGCACCTAACACAATGGGGCCTTGAGCTTGGTTGGGACCTCCAAATGCAGCTGTAATCCTGAATCACAACCTAGTACCTTAACACAAGACCACCCTTCCTCTCAACCCCACTTCGCTACGGTGATTTGAAGTTACGTTTCATCAATTGAACCTTGGGTCAAGATCAAGCCACAAGTAAAGTGCCTGTCAGCCTAGCTCCTAGCAGTTATGATGCAGACGTCAATTTTCTATGTATATAGTATGTGCTAGGGTGAGGATGAGCAGCAGGTGGGGGTGCACATTGGAGTTGAGATGCATCGACAGTCGCATCTGGGAAACCTCGCCTGGCACCTGCCCATAGTGTGCTTTGCTTTAGCGAGTTTCTATTAGAAAGGAAATTGAAATCTGGCTTTGATTTTCAGAAATCCTCCCTGTTCCTCACCTCACTAGCATGCGCCTCGGCATGAAAGCCATGTCAGAGTGGCTTGCATTGGGAAGTTTTTTCTTTTGTCGTAGTCAACTGCTGCCATCAGGATCTCTTCTCCCTTCATTTTGGCAGAGCTGCCAGGTTCACAAGCTTTGGAGCCCCTCCTAATTGCATTGATTTGGTGGTATAACAAAAGGTAACGTGGGGGTGGCTGTCTTCCAGCCTTTCACAGCAAAGCAAATGAATGTGCCAAAGTCCTTGCTAAATCAAAGGCAAAACAATAATACGAAAGGCACTGAAAAAGGTTGGCCTATCATATTAGCAATTCTGTAGTGGCTTTCCTGTCATGATCTTTACCAAGTTGCAGTTAGTCTTTTTCACAACATTGCCTGTGAGGAGATGGCATCCCCATTTTACAGATGGAAAAACTGGAGTCCAGAGAGGTGAAGTGATTTGGCCGAAGACCAGATGAGGAGCCAAATTCATCCCTGGTGTAACTCCATTTAAGCTGGTGGACAAACACTGGGAACGGATTTGGCCCAGTGAATGTGCAAGAGCTGGGAAAGGTGCCTTGTCACTCAGAATTGAGAGTGATTAGAGCTGGACTGTACTGGATTTTGTTAATTCTCTCTCTGTAAGAGCACATGGGTAGGGACCTGCTTTAGGGCTTCTTAGCAGTAGGCAAACCAGTTGCAACATCAGTAAGGATAGAGAAGAAATTCAATGGTAGCAGTTCATAGGCTATTGTGAAAAGTGATTTCTGTGCTGCCCTTTGCTAGGGTTTTACCTGCAATGATGTGGCAAAAGAGGGGTACATTTAGTCATAAGTGGGAGAGAACTATGTGCCTATTTGCATGTAAATGCAGCCCATCCAGTGTATTTACTATCCTGCATGTGTATTAGCTATAGGCATGTTGTGTTAATGAACAACTAGCTATGCAAGACATTTTCATTGCTGGATAGTACTTAGGCTGCCCAATTATGTCAGTCTCCTCTTCCCAGTTGATTTTTCGTGTAGCTTGGAAGTTCACTGCCTGTGGGTTCTGTGGCCTTGACATCCCATGGAATTTCTGACTTTCCACAAGGGCAATTCAGCCGGACTGTGTGAAGCGTTCAGTTTTTAGCATGAAAATGTACTGGGTGAGGATTGGCGAAACTGTTTGAATGAACATCCGTTGCAACAGCCAGATTACCAGAAGGATTACTGAGCACATTCCTCCCTCTGCAGAAGGGAGTTAACGTGTGCATGCAGCATGTAATAGCAAAACCAAAAGCAGCTCATGTAATGTAGACCAAAGGCTGCTGACTGGTGGAATGGAAAGGCTCCTATCAGTTCACAACCCTTACCTGCCTAATTGTTACTGGATACAAACACTGGGAGTGTCCACTCAAGAGAGCATAATCAGGAGACCTTGCTTTGTTCACTAATTGGTGCCACTCCAAGATCTCCCTAAATAGTGTCAGCTCAGAGCCATTCATCCCTATAAAACCCTTCCTGAGTTAGTAGTCATGTCCCTGCCCCTCCTTTCAAGTTCTAGTGCTCCAGCCAGCAGCATAGTATGTCCATGATTGGTGTAGCTATGGATATAACTGTTTCCCGCCCTTGCCTTAGTCCCAAATGGAAGGAGGGTTGTGGCCTTCCCCCCACTTTGGAAGATCATTAGTGGTTGAGTTTTCCCAGGGGACTGTTGGTTGTTATGGGGTGAACTATGATTCTGCTTTGTAAGAATTAATATTTCCCCATATATAGCATATTTGATCCTAGGGTCCTATTGTGCCTTCCGAACGCTAATTTCTCTGGTGCCCTTACAGCAGTTTTATTTGCACTCCATTGTTAGGATTGAACTGGGATTCCTCAAAACCCAATCTCTATCAAATCCATCCAGGTTATATGAGCTACTGAGAGTTGAATCCTTGGCCTCTTGATTATGCTACAGCTCAGTAGAGCAGTGTACTAGCATATGAGATCTAGAAAATATTGTTAGTAGGTTTATTATATTTTGCCCTGTAGACATCTGTCCTGCACAAAATCACCTGTTAAAATCAATCTCTTGCATGAGTCGACTTTAAGAACCAGTTCACCCCATGAAGGTGGAATCTGAGACAACTCTGAGAAATGCACCTTGCTAGGAATGAGAGAAAGTCACTGCTCTCCTTGTCTCTTTACAGGCAATATTTTAATACCACTTCCGATTTTTACATGAATTCCATCAGCAGACCACCTTTCACAGAGACGAACTATGCATCTGTGGGCCTTGCTGACTTCTTACCAAAAAATGGTGATTTTCCTCAGGTAGGTGCCTAGTTTGCTATGACTGTCTGTCTTTGGGTGAAATGGATATTTTACATTTGGGGGGGGGTGGTGGTTAAGACTGAGGGCAATGCATTGTATGTTTTTAAATAGCCAGTGCAATGTGTGTGTGTGTGTGTTTTGAATACTCTGATGCCACAGAAGCATTTCATTGGCTTGGTGGCTGCGCAGTGGTGTTAAATTCATAGGTGATGCAAGTTACAAGTTGATAAAGTAATGTGACATACATACCAAAGGGAATGCAGGGAAAGATGTAAGTTAAAGAAGGTTCCCACTAGTTAGACCATCACTTAATCTTCGCTGAACTAGGCTTTTAGGGTTTTCACCTCATGTATGTTGGACGGGCTGTTATCTCACTACTTAGTAGGTTGAATTCATGAATAGTGACGTTTTATAGGGATATAGATTCTGAGAGAGCTGCACCTAGCAGAGAATTTATAATTCAGGCCCCTCCTTCCTCTCTGGAATGTGCTCTCCTCTGACATGTAGGAGTATGTGAATTGGATCTGAAAAGCACCAGTCATCCTGGTTGGGTTGGTACCTCTATGGAGTAACAGGTTTGCTCATCCTCCAGGGATCTCATTGGTATGAAATGAGCTCATCATGTTAGACTTGCCTCTGGCCGTGCCTCATGGAAAGGTTGGTCAGTCAGGACTGGGAAACAACTTCGCATGGGAAAGAGCTGACTTTTGAAAAATGAAAAAATGGTTAAATCCTTCCCAGGAGTTCAAAGGAGTATGTGGTATCTGGCTTGCATGAGTTCTTTGCATTACCTTCTCCCAAGACATTGTGTGGACCCAGTGAGCAAAACCAGATAGAGCTGCCCTGCCCAATTGAAGTTAGTTCCAGAGTCTGGTCCCATCTCCAACACTCACACCTCAGAATGAGTTATGCTATCAATCATCCTCTGGGCAGTCTGTGCTGTACCTAAAGCTAGAGCCCTGTCTGGATACCAAAATGTGGATCCACATCTGATCTGCATCCGCCAGAATCAACCCGCGATCCGCTAGCCTAGCTGTTAGTCTTTTACCTGTATCCACACCTGCAGCCGCAAGCCGTCTCTCAAGGGCGGGTCTCGCAGAGAAGAGGCATCATGAGGGAACTGGGGGTAAGGGGCAGCGCGGGGGCAGGGTCTCGAGGAGAAGGGGCAGTGCAGAGGGAGGGACTGTGCGGAAGGAGCGTCGCATTGTGTGCTGCTCCTGGGGGCTCGCGAGCGACAGCGCATGGCAGCAGCAGTGCATGTTGCATTAGAGTGGGGCGGAGGGGTTGGGCGCCGGGGCCCTGCCCACTCCAATCCCTGTGGCCAGGGGCAGGCCCTGCTGCCCAGGAGCTGGCAGGCCAGGCCCAGGACTGGGTAGGGTTACCATACATCCGGTTTTTCCCGGACATGTCCGGCTTTTTGGTACTCAAATCCCCGTCCGGGGGGAATTGGCAAAAAGCCGAACATGTCCGGGAAAATACTCCCCCCTCCCCCCACCCCCAGTCCCCTGCTTACCTTGGCTCCGGCAGGCTGTGAGCTGCAGGCAGATTCCCCGCGGCGGCGGCTGATGCTGCTCCCCCCAGACACCTCAGCTCTGTGTAGCTGAAGAGCGGAGCTGCCCGAGCGCTACCAGCTTCACGGTTTGCCGGGCAGCCCCCAGATCTCCAGACCTGCGCCCCCGGGCGGGCTCTTCCCCTCCCGGGCTCCGGCTGCGCTGGGGAAGCACCCGGCCGGGGGCGCAGGGTCTGGAGATCTGGGGGCTGCCCGGCAAACCATGAAGCCGGTAGCGCTCAGGCAGCTTTGCGTGGCTGGGAGGGAGGAGGGGGAATGTGGGGCGCTCAGGGGAGGGGGCAGAGTTGGCGCGGGGACTTTGGGGAAGGGGCGGGGCCAGGGAAGGGGTGGGGCCCCGGCCCCATGGAGTGTCCTCCTTTTTTAAGGTTTAAATATGGTAACCCTAGGACTAGGAGCGCAGCCAGTGCGGCCGGGCCATGATGGGGATACTGGTGCTGCCTGAGGGGCCGAGCTACTGGACAGGAAGGGGCGCAGTAAGCACATGCTGGACAGCCTCGACTCCAACCTGCCACCCAGCCCTGAGCACGCTGCGCCCCCCGCGCTGCCCAAGCTGGACGCCGCAGGTCCAGCGCCGCCGGTGAGTAGAGCCCTGCATGGCTGTATCTGCAGCCAATCCGCTATCTGCAAAAACGGTCCGTGGATATCCACGGATTTGCAGGGCTCTACCTAACACCAGCCAGTTTTCCCACCAGAGCAGAGATGGCATTGGCCCCTTTAGCACTAAAATGAAATATTGGAAGAAGTGCAGCCAAAGGAAAACGGTGAAGACTGAACCTAGTTGCCCCCAAAACATGGCTTGCATCCCCAACCCGCCCTGGAGCCCGACTCTCCCTCCTTAAACAGTCTTGTGGCCCATGTGTAGTAGCAGAATTCCAGCAACATTGGAGGAAGTGGCAAACGCCTTGGCTATGCAGCCAGTAGGAAAGGAAACTGAGCAGCAGTGCGTCCAGATGCTGGGATTTCCAATCCGAGAGAAAGTCAAATCATGTTCAGCAGCCACTGCTGCAGGAGAGCAATCCAAATACTATGAGTGGATTTGAAAACCCACCCTGAATAATTTTGACCATTAATAACACTTGTAGCTGTGCAGGATAAGGTAAGGGTAACCTAACCCACTGCTTGAGTGTAAACTGATCGCTTGTGGATCAGGAATTTTCCCAGCACATATAGCATCGCATGTTTGATTGGACATAAAGCTCCCCATAATGTTATCTAAAGAGAGGATAGTGGGCTAGATGAGCCACTGGTCTGACCCAATATGGAAAAACTATGTTCTTAGAAAGCCACCCTCCTTAAGACATTAAGACCTATATTTTCAAAAGTGACAAGTGATTTTGGGTGGCTGACTTGAGGCCTCGTTACCGGAGAGTAGATGCTGAGAAATTTCTGAAAATCAGGTCCCTCAACTGAAACACCTACAATTACTGGTCACTTCTGAACATGTGGGACTAAGTTAAATTTAAAACCATTTTGAGCCGTGTGTCTGGTCGCAAAAAAGCCAATTTACTGGCAAAATCAAGTAAGGACAAGATCTGTCCACATCTGTGTATTTTGTGCCAGTCATGCTTTGACAAATTGAAAAATAATGTTTTAGCAGAACCCCATCACGCTGCCATGTACTACTTCTGAATGTCTTCCCCCTCCCCCCCCCCCCCAGTAGCATTTGAATGCCTCAAGATACATGTATAAACAGAAGCTTGTTCCTTTATAATCAGCCTCTTCTTCCTGCGTGATTCATTGAGGAATGTTTCAGCTGTGTGCTTTGTTGTGAACTGCAATGTCACGAACACTAGAACGTGACAGTGAACAAATATAGTAGGAAGAGTTGGTTGATTATAAAGGAGAGACCATCTCCTTCACAAAGGAGTATGTCAAAAAAGCACATCACAGTAATAAAGAGCAAAACTGACAAACTTCTCCTACATTGCAAAATCTCCATATTCTCCAAACACTGATGCAAATGTGTTGAGCTGTGCTTTTATTTTCTTAGTGTGTCTTTAAAGATGTACTGTGAACCTCCTTTGGACTCTGGCTTTTGCAGCCTTGGGCCTTGTCTACATTAGGATTTGAGCCATTGGAGGAGACCTGGTGCGACACCAAATACCCCATCCCGCAGGCAAGGCTGCTGTAAGACTCAATTTGCATCAGTGCAGTTTACCTCTGCTTCAAATAAAGGTTAAACTGCACCAGGGCAAATCACATTTTATAGAGGTTTCAGAGTAGCAGCCGTGTTAGTCTGTATCCGCAAAAAGAACAGGAGTACTTGTGGCACCTTAGAGACTAATAAATTTATTAGAGCATAAGCTTTCGTGGGTTACAGCCGAAGAAGTGGGCTGTAACCCACGAAAGCTTATGCTCTAATAAATTTGTTAGTCTCTAAGGTGCCACAAGTACTCCTGTTCATTTTATAGAGGATTTGCCTGTTTGTGCTCTGGTAGCTGGTCACCAATGACTGTTAATGGGGCCAAACCCTGGTGTAGACAAGGGCTCCCTCTGCTGGATAAAACCAGATAAGTAAATGAATCATAATAGCAATATAATTGCCTGCAGCAGAATTCATTGTGGGAGGAATAAGAAAGAAATGTAACTTAGAATCATAGAGTATCAGGGTTGGAAGGGACCTCAAGAGGTCATCTAGTCCAGCTCCCTATTCAAAGCAAGACCAATCCCAACTAAATCATCCCAGCCAGGGCTTTGTCAAGCCAGACCTTAAAAACCCCTAAGGAAGGAGATTCCACCACCTCTCTAGGTAACCCATTCCAGTGCTTCACCACCCTCCTAGTGAAAAAGTTTTTCCTAATATCCAACCTAAATCTCCCACACTGCAACTTGAGACCATTACTCCTTGTTCTGTCATCTGGTACTACTGAGAACAGTCTAGATCCATTCTCTTTGGAACTCCCCTTCAGGTAGTTGAAAGCTGCTATCAAATCCCCCCTCATTCTTCTCTTCTGCATACTAAATAATCCCAGTTCCCTCAGCCTCTCCTCATAAGTCATGTGCTCCAGCCCCCTAATCATTTTTGTTGCCCTGCGCTGGACTCTTTCCAATTTTTCCACATCCTTGTAGTGTGGGGTCCAAAACTGGACACAGTACTCCAGATGAGGCTTCACCAATGCCGAATAGAGGGGAATGATCACATCCCTCAATCTGCTGGCAATGCTCTTACTTATACAGCCCCAAATGCCCTTAGCCTTCTTGGCAACAAGGGTAGGAGCCTTGCCTTATAACAGGCTTATTCAAAGTGATACAAGCTACAAAAGTGAGATCTTGGAAGAGTGTTGCCATTTTCATAATGTAATAAAAATACTGTAATGATAAATAATAATAAATAGTGTGTAATAAGGATGTTATAAAAACAATTTTTATATTTCCAAGATCACTGCTGTTATAATTTATACTCCGGTAAAGGAGAAAATCCCTGGAAATATTCATTTTTAGGAGGGGGGTTCACAAGACTTGACATTTTAGTGAAAGGGGTTCACAGGTTGTTAAAGTTTGGGACCTACTGAGCTAAGGCCTCACCAGTGCTGAGTAGAGCAGGACATTACCTCCCATGTGTCACATATGACACTTCTGTTAATAGACTCCAGAATTATATTAGCCATTCTCACAACTGCATCACTCTGTTGGCTGACATTCAATTTTTCTCATCAGCCTGTAGAATCCATTTAACAGGCTGCAGTGTTAGAGATCCAGTCAGTAGGACTTGGCATAGGGATGGCTGGTGTGGATTTCCTGCTGGGTTTAGTGGGAAGTGGACTTAATTATTAACCTTATTTATTTTGTAGAGTCTAAGGCAGGGGTTCTCAAACTGGGGGTCGTGACCCCTCAGAGGGTCACAAGTTTATTACTTGGAGGTTGTGAGCAGTCAGCCTCCAGCCCAAACCCCGCTTCACCTCCAGCATTTATAATAGTGTTAAATATATAAAAGAGATTTTAATTTATAAAGGGGGGTCGCACTCATAGGCTTGCTGTGTGAAAGGGGTCACCAGTACAAACGTTTGAGAACCACTGGTCTAAGGGGTTGATCAGTTTCCTTCTTCTGCTACATCATGGAAATGGAGTGCAGTCAGCTTGGCAAGAACAATCTTTGGAGAATCTCTATTAAAGGAATATGCTTCCATCAACGTTGGAGTGTTTAGATTAGCTGCTGATGCAGGGGATGAGCATGGAAAGGAAAAAAAGAGCCTTTCAGTTTAAAAAACAAAAACGGCCTGAACTGCAGACAAAAGTGTGACTCATCCTGTTGTGAGTGGCCTTTCCATGGTGCCCGACTTTTTGCCCAGAACAAGAAATGATTCTTGTGGAAACTTCATGGCTTTCAGAGTTCTACCAGCGGTACAAAGTGTGCTTTGTGCCAGCCCTGTGGCTGCAGCACCGGAGCCTTGGGCTGGGGAACGACCGTGGCTCTCTGCTGCTTGAGCCAATGGAGCTATAGGAGAACCACAAAAGTGAAGTGCTCAAACTCTGGCAGGGTGGGGAGGAAGGAAGTGTCTATGTGAAGATCTGACAAGAACCATTTTATGCAGAAGCAGTGAACGCAGAGTCTCTCCCTTGCTGTCCTGATAGGTAAAGAGTGTGTGTGACAAGGAAGATTAACGGAAGGGGTCATGATTGTGCGTCTCAGTGCCGGCTTGGGGAACCATCATGTGGACGAACAGGCATGGAAAGAATCTGTATGTAAAGGAGTCGGGGAAATACTGCTGCCAGAATCTCCTATCTAAAAGGAGCACAAGTGCATGCAGTATCCTCAGCCAGAGAAGCCTGGCTCACATTGAAAAATTGGGCAGAAAGTACAGGAAATGGCTACAATGGATAAAGACATTGACACATTCCATCTATTGTGTTTGATAGCTAATGCGTTCTTAGTGGTATCATAACGTTTAAAATGTACAAGATGGTAGTGCCCAGAGGTCCCAGGCAGGATCCGGGCCCTGTTTTACTAGGGCCTGTACATACACCAATGAAGATACAGGCTGCCCCACTGAGCTCATAATCGAAGGCAGGGGGGGCCAACCTGAGCCTGAGAAGGAGCTAAAATTTACCAATGTCCATTGCCAAAGAGCCACAGGAATACGTCAGCAGCCCCCCATCAGTTCCCCCACCCGGCTCCTAGCGCCTCCCACCCACCAGCAGCCCCGCTGATCAGCGCCTCCCCCTCCCTCCCAATCAGCGGTTTCATGGCGTGCAGGAGGCTCTGGGTGGGACGAGGGAGGAGCGAGGGCACTGCAGGCTCAGAGGAGGGGGCGGGAAGGGGTGGAGTGGGGGCAGGGCCTGGGGCAGAGCCAGGGGTTGAGCAGTGAGGACCCCCCGGCACATTGGAAAGTTGGTGCCTGTAGCTCCAGCCCCGGAGTCGGTGCCTATACAAGGAGCTGCATATTAACTTCTGAAGAGCCACAGGTTGGTCACCCCTGATCTTAGGGTATGTCTATGCTGCAATTGGCAGTGTGACTGCAACTTGGGTAGAGATATCCACACCAGCATGGCTAAAAATAGCATTGTAGATGCAACAGTGCAGGCTGTATGAGCATGCCAGGGACCCCGCGGATCTACTCACGTTGAAGAAATCCTCATCACCACATCTACGTTGCTATTTTTAGCCATGCTAGCACAGGTAAAGCTAGTGTGGGGATGTCTACCCAAGTGGCAGTCACACCTGCAGTGCAGACGCCCTAAGACGACAATCTGTAGGAGGATGGAAAACGGTGCCAGATCCTTTTGCATCTTCCATTCTGCCTATTGTTTGTTTGCTCCCTTATTTCCATTTCCCCAACTCCATAGATGCTGGCCTACCAGATAAAGAGAACAATCTCCCTTTTTTCTTGTCCTAAGGATGCTTGGGCATTTTGGCCCATGAGTAAGTGCTTTAGCGCTGGAGACTCATGCCTGTCTTGCAGCGGCTGAGAAATGGATTTCTGGGACTCTGGGACACTGCTTGGCAGATTGTTCCATTCAGGTTAGTCTCTGCCTGTGACAAGTATTTCCTGATGCTCGTTTGTTTGATTTCATGTCATGTTCCTTTATCCCATTATTTCTTAAATGGAAATGAGCAGTTTGGATTGGTGTCTCCAGCCCTCCGTTCTATAAACTTTAATTGAACCCCCTTCCTGTCTTTCACTGGAAAATACAGAGATCTGTTTTTCTTAAACATCATTTAATACTTGTGATGAAGTTCGTGGGGCCTGTCCCCAAGACCTTACGATCTACTTAAACTGCTAATACAGGACAGAGACACAATACACTGGGTGATCCTATCTTAAAGCTGTTGTATAGATACCATTTTGGGGTGTTTTGATCATGTTACACTAGTCCTGCTTTGGTGTAGGTTTGGCAGATTTGGGTATTAAAGGTTTATTCTAAATTGATTTATTAAAGCTACCAGCAGCCTTTTGTGCTGTTGATCATGAGGTAGTATTGACGCACCATCTCTGGCAGGAGTGGATGGATTAGCCCTTGAATGGCTTTGCTCATTTTTAGATGGAAGATCAGAAGGTGACTGATTTGGTTTGCTTCTGTTTCTGCCCCTGCAAGTAGAATACAACAAGGTTCTATCTCGTTCTCCCTCTTACTCAGTGTGTGTAAATGAGGCTGCTAGGCAGGCTAGTTAGTGAGCATGGGCTCTGCTGATGCCATGCCAACATGCTGTTGACACCCAGCTTAGTTTTCCTCCCAGCCAATCCTGTTGCTATTGTGGAGTGTATGACCCAGCATCTTGAGGTTTACATCTGGACTAGCTTGGATGTGGCTCAGGCTAGATGAGATGTCAGTAATATTCATAGATTCTAGGTTTCATAGATTCAAAGATTCTAGGACTGGAAGGGACCTCGAGAGGTCATCGAGTCCAGTCCCCTGCCCTCATGGCAGGACCAAATACTGTCTAGACCATCCCTGATAGACATTTATCTAACCTACTCTTAAATATCTCCAGAGATGGAGATTCCACAACCTCCCTAGGCAGTTTATTCCAGTGTTTAACCACTCTGACAGTTAGGAACTTTTTCCTAATGTCCAACCTAAACCTCCCTTGCTGCAGTTTAAGCCCATTGCTTCTTGTTCTATCCTTAGAGACTAAGGTGAACAAGTTTTCTCCCTCCTCCTTATGACACCCTTTTAGATACCTGAAAACTGCTATCATGTCCCCTCTCAGTCTTCTCTTTTCCAAACTAAACAAACCCAATTCTTTCAGCCTTCCTTCATAGGTCATGTTCTCAAGGATATTGATAGGCCGGGAAAAGTATCCAGGAAAATTGGCAGGAATTATGCCTTGTTTGAGGGAGTGTGACTTCCATTCGTGACACTGCTTCACAATCCAGGAGTCTTGCTCCTCGTCTGCAACCTGGACGCAAAGACAGCAAGTGTAACAACGTTAATTTCTCCAGCTGCATGGGTCAAGGTGGCTGTGACAGTCTTTCTGTTAGGTGCAGTCCTCCCTGCATTTGCCATTGAGAGATTAAACTACTGTAATGTGTTTGCCATGGGGCTCCATCTCAAAATCTGGAAGCTTACACTGGTATAGAATGCTGAGAACACATAACACCAGTGCTCTGTGAATGGCACCGGTTGCCTGGAGTAGTTCAGGTTGTTGGCATTGACCTAAAAAGCTCTACCTAGTTTGTATCTTTACTGTCTGGGCGACTACCTCTCTCTGCTTTGCTGCAGTGCTTGCGATCATCAGAGGTGCACAAGCTGGAATGTCCACAGTACAAAAGCAAGGGAGCTGGTAGTTGGACGTGTTGCATGAAGGCCCCATGGCTTTGAAATTTGCCAATTTCTTTGATCTGTAATGTGCCAGATTTGTTGTTCTTCTAGACATGTTGTAAAGCTAAACTTTTTTTCTTGGTCAGGCGATGTCTTGTTCTGGGATTAGGGTTCAAATGTGGGATTTTCAGGTGAGATGGAGGTGTACGTTGATGGTATGGGGGCAGTCTGTGATTTTTTTCTTGCAGTCAATTTTGTGATATTATGCATTTTAATTATTCTCAAGAAACCCAGAGTATTTTGGTGGGTGCTTTTTATATTAGCTTACATTTACCTACATTGTGTTCTGTGCTATGCCTCTCAGAACTCTTATCTTTTATTTACTTCTCTAACTGATCTTGGCTTTTTGAAGAGCGAAGTCCCCTCTTGGAGTTGTCTTTGCAATTCATTCCCTTTCATTTTGGGTTTTGTGATGGTGTTTTTAAAACCTCATATTGCTGCATGCTTGTCAATGGTCAAGGGTATTTGTCTCGAGGCTGTTACAGGGTTGATTCCAATTTTTGAATTTTTATAAGCTATTTATCATCTGACCTGTTTTCCTTTGAATCTAACATTTACAGCCAGCCAATCCTCTTGCTCAAGTAATGCACTATATAAGAGCAGGAAGTCAAGGGGTACTCATGCATAAGATGACCTACTCGTTAATAAATGAGCCTATTTATCAGTCCTCCTTTCTCTTCTCTCCGATGGCTCTCACATGCTGCTCTGTAACTCTGTATGCAAGCATTTCTGCATGGGACTTTCTGAAGATTCCAATAGATGGCATAAGTCAGTGTTGTCACCCTTTGTATAGTAGAAGGTTGTATTGGGAGTAATGTTGAACAAGACCTTTTGTTCCAGGGCTTGGCTTTTTGGTATAAAAACCCTTTGACAAATTATGAGTGCCTAAGAAAGCAGTGTTGTTTGGCTAGAATCGAACAGTGCAGGCTGACAGTATGCAATGCACCTTAATGCTGACTGATACTCCTGGTCTGGGCTCCTGGAAGTTTCTGCCAATGTGCCTCAATCTTTGGCTCTCTCCAGAGCAGACAGCCCGTTAGTGCTGTCTTGGGTCATTGGGAAGGGATAGCTCAGTGGTTTGAGCATTGGCCTGCTTAAACCCAGGGTTGTAAATTCAATCCTTGAGGGGGCCATTTAAGGATCTGGGGCAAAAATCTGTCTGGGGATTGGTCCTGCTTTGAGCAGGGGGTTGGACTAGATGACCTCCTGAGGTCCCTTCCAACCCTGACATTCTATGATTCTATGATAAGCCAGGGAGTTTCAAGGCTGTATTACTGTACAAATCAGTGTCCAGAAATGCCGAAATGTTGACTCTTTTGGAGACACTGCACATGCTTTGCTCCCAGCACTCTGGGCTGTATTACTGTATAAGAAATTCTCAATAGTAATCTGAGTTTGTCTCCGTAAACGTTTGTAGACAGATCCCGTCCGCCCCCGGAGAGACCATTGCTGTTTGATTCAGCCCTTGCTTTAACCACCCCAGGGTTATTCAGAGCAGGACCTGGAAGAGCTTTGCAGACTTCTCCCTTTGCAAACCTATTAAAGGAGGGGTTTGCATAATATTAACGCCATTTAACCTTGCACTGTATTCCTACCTCTTCCTGGGCAGCCGTGAAAAGGGCTGACTTTCTTGGGACTGGGGGCAGTTCACCTCTTGCGGAATCTTCCCACTTGAGCGCTAACATGGAAAACCATAAGACCTAGGGGTTTGCTCAGTTATTAGTCGCAACCTCTTCCCAAGAGAAACTGCTATCGGGATTGTTCCATGGGAACAGTGTGGGTCTTTGTGAGCAGTAGCCCATTGATTGCCTGCAGGTGTTGGGATTAGCGCTGGTAGGTCATATCTCTTCCACACATTACTATAGTCATTTTTTTCCACTTTGCTGATTTCACACTGTCTCGAATGCCAAACTGTTAAATATTAATAGTTTATTCTCTCTGCCCGAAAACATGAAACTTGCACTTCAGACGGGAGGAGGGGAGGAATATTCTACCCGTGATTGATACATCTTTCCAGGTGACTACATAGGAAAGTACCTGGCTTTACCACATTCAGGTACCATGGTGATGGGCGTGGTGTTAAAATCTTGTTAGACCTTTCCCTGTAATAACCATGCCAGCAGATTAGTGACACTGAAGGGAGAACATGAGGAGCTCACTGCAGGCTTCTGTAAGTGAGTCTTTGGTTTTAAAATATACATTGGTTTGTCTGG
The DNA here is from genome assembly GCF_028017835.1 of Emys orbicularis. Lineage (NCBI taxonomy): Eukaryota > Metazoa > Chordata > Testudines > Emydidae > Emys > Emys orbicularis. The sequence continues at coordinate 12,049,940 of NC_088706.1, read as the reverse complement.
GGGGGGAGGGGGGGAGATGGGCAGTGTGGGTATGTGAGAGAAATTGTGTTCTCTTCATACATCTAGACAGGAGAGCCAAGTATGCCCCTGGATCCTAGATAACTTGACTCCTCAATACATTCCCAAATATGACTTTGCTGCATAAAATCTACAGGGGACTTGGCAAAAAGAGACATAAATGTGTCTTCCCTTTGGCTGATTTGAAGTGAAGCTCCGTGGGCCTGCGCATACACTGCCTAGATCTAGTTTGATAGTAAGTTGGTGAGCTGCACCCTCAGGAATGTAATGAGAGCCATTCTGGGTAGATACAGGATTCTGACCTGACCTGGCCGCGGGCTGTGTTAAACTTCTAGGTGGTTTGTCTCTCTAAAGGGTTTCCCAGGAATGCACATGTTGTCAGAAATGGATTTGCAAGGTTTAAAGAGTAAATGACTAATGACACTGTAGAGGTATTCATGCAGTAAATGCTCTCTCCATGCTGCTCTTGGAGATCAGCTGAGATGCTCAAGTTCGCAGCCCGCAGATTTGTCCATCTTGGGTTGGGGGGGAGGAAGGTTATTCTTTCAACCTTGGCACTTGCCTCTACCCTTGTTCTGGTAGGTCCCAGGTCTGACCTTCAGGGCAAGTTGCAGAATCTATTTTGCCCGAAGGAGTGGGGATGGCCACGGTTTTTTTCTTCTGGGATTTTTTTAATTACATCATGGATGTTGTTGGCTAATAGTGATTTTCATATATGTCCCAGCAATCTTATGGCTGCCTTCTGTGCACTGAGAAAGATCATTTCACTTGCATGCTCGGAATAATCCTGTGTGAACTTGAAACTTAAATCCATTTCCTCACCAAAATGTTGTTGTGATCCTTTGACTGGCTGCAGGGTGACTCATCCTTGTTGCTCTGCTAGCATTCTGTACGCAAACAAATGGGCTTAAATAAGGTTAAGAAAATAGTTACATGAGGCCATTTTAGGGGTCTGATAACATCACTGGGGCTTGGGAAAGCTGGCGCTGAGGGGCATAGCGGAGTTTGTGGCTATTCAGCCCCATGAGGCCAGGGTGGATGGGGTAAAATGGGGGGTAGTTCTATCATTATCTAGTGATGGGAGGGTGGTGTTGGGTTCCAGAGAGAGAGCTGACCATTCCTCTGGGGAATTATGCTGTGAGGCAAGGTTTCCATTGTGGGTGGGGGAGAGAATGGATCCTTGAGGCTCCCAAGTTTCCCTGGAGATTGGGCAATTACGTGCCAGTTTTACAACTTCATGTTTGATTATGAGGGAGTGAACATAGTAACAGGGTGCCATTCTTTGGTGCATTTTCTCTGAGGATCTCAAAGAGCTATACAATGAATTTAGCCCAGGGGAGTTTTTTTGTCTGCATGATACAGATTGGGAAACAGGCTCCCCACAGAAGGGAAGAGACTAATCCCAAGGTCACACTGAGTCAGTGGCAATGATGGGAGTAGAGCTCAGGTGTTCCTGATGCCCAGCCCCTGTGCCGTAGCCTAACTGATAGGTCTCAAAATGTAATTGTAAACGGGGAATCATCGTAGAGCAGCTGCATTCCTAGTGGGGTCCCTCAGGGATCAGTTCTTGGCCCTGTGCTATGTAACGTTTTTATCAGTGACCTGGACGAGAACATAAAAATCATTACTGATAAAGTTTGCAGATGACACGAATTGGGGGAGTGATGAATAATGACCGGTCATGGATACAGGGAGATCCAGATCACTTTTGGTAAGCTGGGCACAAGCAGACAATATGCATTTCAATTCGGCCAAATGTAAAGCTATCCATCAGTGCTCCGTTCCCACCCGCCCCCTTCCCCCAAACCCCCACCCCTGTCCTGCCTCTTCCCACCCCCGCTCCGCCCCAGGCCCTGCCCCATCCCCACTCCTCCCTCCCAGAGCCTCCTACACGCCGTGAAACAGCTGATTGCAGTGGGCGGTAGGCGCTGGGAGGGATGGGGAGGAGCTGATCGGCGGGGGCGGCTTGGTGGGAGGGAGGGAGCTGGCTGCCAGTAGGTGCTAAGCACCCACTAATATTTTTCCGTGGGTGCTCTAGGGCTGGAGCACCCATGGAGTCGGCACCTATGCAGCTGTCCATCTAGGAACAAAGAATGTGGACCACACATACAGGGTGGGGTATTCTATCCTGGGAAGCAGCGACTCCGAAAAAGATTTGTGGGCTGTGGTGGATAATGAGCTGACCATGAGCTCGCAGTCTGACACTGTGGCTAAAAAGGCTAATATGATCCTTGGATGTATAATCGGGGAATATAAAGTAGCTGTAGGGAGGTCACTATCTTTGTATTGCGCACTGGTGTGACCACTGCTGTACTACTGTGTCCAGGTCTGGTGGTGGTAATAACTGAGGAAGAATGTTGAAAAATTGGAGAGTGTTGAGAAGAGAGCCACTGGAATGATGAAAGGATTGGAGAACAGGCCTTTATTGTGAAGACTCAGAGTTCAATCTATTTAGCTTAACAAAGAGAAGGTTAAGGGGTGACGTGATCACAATCTATAAATATCTACATGGGGAGCAGAAATTTCATAAGAGGGCTCTTCAGTCTTGCAGGTAAAGGTCAAACACGATCCAATGGCTAGAAGCTGAAGCTAGACAAATTCAGACTGGAAATAAGGTGCAAACTTTTAACCATGAGGGTAGTTAACCATTGGAACAACTTACCAAAGGCTGTGATGAATTCTCCATTACTGGAAATATTTAAATCATGATTGGATGTTTTTCTAAAAGATCTGATCTGGTTCAAACAGAAATTAATTCAGGGAAGTTCTATGGCCTGTGCTCTGCAGGAGCTCAGATGACCACAATGGTCCCTTTTTACTTGAAACTCTGTGAATCACAAGACCATATTTCCTTGCTGCCTGGGGACATGCTTTCCAGTATGCAACCTCTTCTGTCCTCATTAAAGCCACCTCCATTTCAGGAGAAGTGGACGCAAGGACTAGCTTTTTCACCTCAAAACACTCTCTCAGCCCCTTTAGTTTCATCGCTCACCCCTCCAGTCAAACGTGAACACTGGATGTTGCCGCTCATGCTGCTACCTCATTTCCCAAATGCCATGAACTTGTGTTTGCCATTGAGATTAATGGTTGCTGAACCCGGGTCATCTTGTGCATGTCAGGGCAATTGGCCAGCCTCTCGCTAACTCTGTTTGCCAATATTTTCCCTTTTACTGTGGTGGAATAATTTAAATCTTGAATCTTGCATGTGGTGGAAACTTCATTTGTAAGAAACAACTTCATGTGAGGTTTGGAAGGCTTTAACTGTCAGTTGACAGAGCCTCACTGCTGGAACACATTCCACCACACAGTAACGTCCAACGCGGGGACTTGATATAGGCAGGTGTGTGTGTGTGGGGGGGTTTATAATGATCTGTGTTTGCATTGAGGTTAGAATTTGCAGAACTTAGACTTGTTTAAATGTGCCCTGAAATGAAAACAAGTCGTTGAGCCAACTAGACCAAACAAACTGTAAATGGCCTAGTTCATGCAGAAGAGCAGCCACGTTATGCTTGTCCTGTGTGTGCTCCAATGGACGCCCAGCCTAGGATTTCTTCCCCATGCTGCTGATTGATGTGGCTTGTGTGACTCAGTGATTTCACTGAGGTCTTTATCCTTCATTCCACTGTGCCCATGAAAAGATGCCCCTCACCACCTCCAATGTCTTTTGCTGACTCTTCAAAGTGTCATTCCATGGACCATCAGGAAAGGGTTAGGTGGACCATAGCTCAAGAACCATGGCCCTGAAAACTGCACCCTGACCAAGTCCTGACCCTTGTGACCATGCAGAACTCTTTTGAAATCACTGGGGCTCTGGGTTCCACCTGCACGGAGCTTGGTACAAGAATCAAGGCTTTGGTTTGTCCAGCATTTCCTCCTCTTTGCAGTTTACCTCCTTTCCTTGTCCCCTTGAAGGAAACTTGGGGCATGTCTACACTTGCCATTTAAAAGCGGAAAAAGTCCCTTTTCTGCGCAAAAACCCCTTAGAACCGATCCTGGCTAAGATGGCAGGACTTGTAATGCTGGTAAGCCTGTATTGGCGTGCATTGTACAGTAGAACCTCAGGAATGGAGGTTGTTTGTAACTCTGAAATGTTTGTAACTCTGAACAAAACATTATGGTTGTTCTTTCAAAAGTTTACAACTGAACATTGACTTAATATAGCTTTAAAACTTTACTGTGCAGAAGAAAAGTGTGGCTTTTAACCACCTTAATTTAAATGAAACAAGCACAGAAACAGGTTCCTTACCTTGTCAAATCTTGTTTTAAAAATTTCCCTTTATTTTTTCATAGTTTACGTTTAACACAGTACTGTACTGTATTTGCCTTTTCTTTTTTTCCCCCTTCCTGTCTCTGTTTCTGCCTGATTGAATACTTCCAATTCCAAATGAGGTGTGTGGTTGACCGGTCAGTTCATAACTTTGGTGTTTGTAATTCTGAGGTTCTACTGTACTGAAATATTGTGCTTCCATCAGTAGTTTTACTGCAGAGTCATATTTATTATAATAGTGCTGTCCTGTGTATCTGTTGTAATGGCAGCTCATTCCCATTATAAACTGCTTATTTTGGGAGGTTGTAACTTGTGCCTGGATTTATAACACTTGTATCAAAACATTTAATTCAGAATAAAATGTATTATACAGCACTACATGTGTGCCCAAAACTGGTCTGCTCTTCTCCTTGGCCTATACTTAGCTTTTTTTAAAAAACAAACCAAAAAATCTTTAGGCTAAAAGTTGGCATACACAGCATCCTATGTGACGCAGATTTTCATTGAGCTAAACTTTGGATTTGGGTTCCTTTGTCTACAGTATATGCATAGACTATATGCATAGACACCCCTTCATGGCCTAGGAAGTGAGAAGGGGGTTGAAGGTGGATTGGGGAAATGCAGCCCACGGTGGAGTAGCTGAAAATGTGTTGGCTGTAGCTTGTGATAAGATTGGTTCTTTAGGATATGACCTCGCCACCCTCCCCCCCCCCCCGCCCCCCCCCAGGAGAGAGCAAAACTCCATCATGGCAGGAAAATAATTGTTAAACAATAATGCAATTCAACTGTAGCCCACATCTGTAATGTCGGGATATGGTCTCTGAAGAACTTGAGTCAAAGTGAAAGTGAACCAAGGCATTTTTAAGTGGTTAATCTTTGATAGCTTCTGGGTGTGTATAAGAGACATTTCAATTGATTTAAATTCCTGAGATAAATAAGAGAGAGACACTTTCATGGGCAAAATGGCATCCAGGATAAAAAGACCTTGGAGAATCACTGGTTTAAAGCACAATGCTGAATGTGGATTTAAACACACACACAGCTGTATTCCCCCGTTCACTGAGTCTCATGCAACACCTTCACAAAAATCAAAGGTTTGGAATCCCTGTGTTTAATGCTATCATCAATCTTTGGGAAGACAACAGCCGTAAAGGCACTGAAACAAGGCACCATCCAGACAAGTCCATTCAAGATTAGGGTTCCCAGGGCACAGAAGGTTAGGCAACGCTCTAGATAAATCGTACAGTTATAGATTGCACATGGTAGAGATGTCACATGGAAGGTTTGTGGGTTCTCTTGGAGATGGGAGCCTTCACAGTGCACACCTGCTTCAAGAGATAAGTGCTTCTGCCCTAGAATTTGAAATCTGAGAGCATTCGGCACCAAAAAAATTAAAAATTCTGTGCCAAAAAAAAATTGTGCGCACAATATTTTAAAATTCTGCAAATTTTATTTGTCAAATAAATGTGCAGGCTCCCGCACGGCATTGGGGAGCATAGGCCACTGGCTGCACAGAGGTGGGAGATCACTGTGCAGCTCCCCTGCAGAAGATCCAAGTGTGGAGGGGCTTAGTGTGGGGGGGATCCAGGTGTGGGTTGAGAGGGTTCTGTGTGGGGGCAATCTGGATGCGGGTGGCTCAGCGGGGGGTAGGGGGTCTGGGTGTGGGGGGGATAGAGTTTGGCAGGGGGGTCTGGGTGTGGGGTGCTCAGTGGGGAGTCCAGATGCTGGTGGAGTGGGGCTCAGTGGGGTGGGGATCCAGGTGCAGCTAGTTGGGGCTTGCTAGGGTGGGGATCTGGGTGCAGATGGCTCGTCGGGGTGGTCCAGGTGCTGGGGGAGTGGGGCTCGGCAGGGAGGGTTCTGAGTGGGGGGTCTGAGGCTTGGCGGGAGGATCTGGGTATAAGGGAGTCTGGATGCATGGTGGTTGGGGGATGGGGAAGCAGCTCCCTGCACAGTGATCCCTGCAGCTGAAGAGCGATTGTGCAGGAAGCGGGGCTTCCCTTTGCTTCCCCATCAGAAAGTCATTTTTCTGCAGGGAAGCAAATAAATCTGTGGGGGACATAAATTCTGCATATGCGCAGTGGCGCGGAATTCCCCCAGGAGTAAATGATTTAACTAGAATTACCAAGCGAGACATGGACTCAGCAGCTCTTTGGAAAGTTGTTTCCACAAGACATCTGTCTGTACAATGTGCAGTCCTGCTGACTGGAGGGTGTGACAGTTGCTGCTGGGACCAAAATGCAGTTTGTCCTGTAATCACTGCAATAAACAAGTACTAAGAACAGGCCGATTCTGTGCTATTTTGCCTGCTCTTAATGCTTCTCGCTGTGATGTTCACAACAGCCTCCGTTACAACCTACAGCTCATCCCAGAGCAGTTCTTCATTAATGTTAATTTCAAAGGAGACCAATGCCTCCCACCCCTTGCTCCCTATGAGCACGCACTAGCAAAGCCTGCAATGGAAGGAACAGGACAGCTACTCAGATGGGAGATTGGACACGAGACACCAGAATTAGAGACCACAGATCCTTAAATTCCACTGATCAGCAGAGGCTGGAGAAGGACTGAGCACCGTCCTAGAACATATTCACAGGAAGCTTGTAAATTCTGACAGAGAAAGTAAAGATCTCCCAAAACACAATGAATTATGTGGTCAACCCCTCTCCTCCCCCCAAGAAATTGTGGATGAGTGTGCTTGATCTAGGGATGGACTGCCTGTGAAATCCAACACCCACAACTAATTTGTTATGGGGTTGGGGGGGAAGAACCAAACCCAAAAAATACAAGTACAAAGCCATATACTTAACCTGTACTTAACCTGTAAGATCAGCCTAAACCAAACAAATGGGTCATTTCCCCTTCTCGCCTCCTGCTGAAAATGCTGTTTTAAGACAGTGACAAGTCTCTCACATCTCCTGTCTTTCCCCCCTTGTCCTGTTTTCTTCCCCTGGGTTTGGGGAGGGCAACAGTGGATATGGACTATAAACTGTGCACCCATGTTTTCAATTTAATTTCAAGAGGCTGTAAAGTTCCTGATTTCTAATATCACAAAGTGTTTGAAGTTAGGTCTTCAGTGGTTTTTAGAGCTGCATATGTGAGCAAGAAGGATCACTGACAAAAGTCTAGGAAAAGCTCTTTCTGCGGGAGGTGGGATTAATGCTGGATACTGAGAACTGGCTGTTAATTCATAGCAATGATGCTGCTTTGTCCACCACAAGTTGATTCAGAGGATCTAAATATCATTAGGAAGCTATCAAAATGTTAGCTAGTGTGAAACTGAACTGCAGGGTGGATGTCAGTATTCTTTGGGAAGCACAGCATAAATCCATGATCATATTTGTGTACAGATAGATGGTGCATATTCATATTTGCTATGTGTCAAGCAGGAAATGCTACATAGCTGCTATTACTGAATTATGCTGTCGTTGGAGAAAAGAGGACTATCAGCAGTTGATTGGCTGGGTTATGGAAGAAGGAGTTGGGGGAAAGAATGAGCTAGTGTTTTATGAAGAGTAATTTGTAATAACGTTGTAAAGATGCAATTACAGCCTTTGCCTGATCTGATTCTTATGCAGTTTGTGGTGTGTGTGGGACTCTTGACCACATGTTAATCATAAACAAGCCCTTTCTCTTTCCACCCCTTGCAGTTTCCTGTTGAAATCTCCATTTTGGTACAAAAGAAAAAGGTTAACCACTATCTCAAAAATATTAATTAAAGTGCATCTTTGCGTGTGCCAGGGCTGGGGCGATTTCAAAGAAATCAATGTAAGAGTTATTAAATTATATGGAAGACTTGCCTCTGGCTGAAATAAAGAGCTTCCTGGAATAAGAAACCACCTGGAATTTCCTATTGCTGTCCTGGAGTTATAGGTCCACAGGGGATACAGACATTAAAATCAATTTGAAGACACTTAACTGGGTCTGCTGCCTACAAGGCAGTTCGCTAACACGTTGCTTTACCTGCCAGTGGCTGTACTGTTGCATTTAGACCGGTTTTTGCATGGTTTAATCACAGTTAGAAAGCACTTTCATTGCAGATAGCTCAAGTTTACTTAGGCCCTGGTTTGGTGATAAGAACAACTTCAATTGTTGTAACACCTCATGTTACCTGGTCACAGTGAATAGGAGGGAATTGTCCGTGTTTTCACAGAACAGCCAGGTCTCCTGCTTGTGCATCCATACCTGTCATGCTGCCTAATCTTATTTCTATCAGTGCATTCTGGGAAAATATGAGCAACTATCCCTTGGTGCCTCAGCATAGTCGTAGAGTGCCCAGAAGATACCTGGGACGATAGACTTTGGGATGCTCTACCAGACAGAAGGTTGTAACAAAGCAGGATCATTTAAGTTACCCATCCGAAGAAGTGGGCTGTAGCCCACGAAAGCTTATGCTCTAATAAATTTGTTAGTCTCTAAGGTGCCACAAGTACTCCTGTTCTTTTTGCGGATACAGACTAACACGGCTGCTACTCTGAAACCTTAAGTTACCCAGGCATTGTTAAGGGGTCACAATCTCAGAGCTAAATAAACCTGGCACCCTGGAAACAAGAAGACAACTATATGCCAGTTTAGGCTGCTAGAAAGGGTAACATAAGGTTTGGCTGCCATGGCTACTAATTATGTAGTATGTGATGAGCCATATTTGAAGCCAGCCTGTCAGTATTTGGTTACAAGCGTGAATAAACACTACAGGATAGACACTAAGTGCCCTTTCAGAGTTTCAGGGCAAACCGCACCTGTATTCCTCCTCTGTGGTCCACCAAGGGCATCCATGTTCGGCTCCCAGCTGTCATATCTCTTGGCTGGAGACCCTGGTCAGAAGGGAGTGAAACATGGGATTTTAAGGTTGCACAACTCCCTGCCATTCATTGTGATATCCCCAGGAAGCCAGACTGCCCAACAGGCCAGCGCCTGAGCCTGGCTTTCTCTCCGAGCACTATGACCAGTGTATAAGTTACCACATGGACCTTTTAAGCAAGCACATTCATTCTCAAGGGAAGCATTGGAGAGAAGACATTAAATCCATGAAAGAACCTACGTGCACGCTAAAAAGTTTACCAGAGGTCACCTTCAACTCTAGTCTAGGGCTCTGGTAGGTTTTAGTCCTTCAAAACCTATACCTGTGTTTTCCCCAGGGTTAGAAATTCATTTGTCTTAGATCCAGCACCAGAATCCAAAGGCTGGGCAGATCAGACATTTGTTCATATAGCTTGTGCCTTTGATTTTGGCCTTCTGTAACAGGTAAGCAGCAAACAAAGACCTCAGGGTGTAGCTTCAAATTTTGCATAACTGGGGTTGGGTAATTTGCATTTACCTCTCCCTAGGGATTTCCCCTGGAAATCCACTTAACACTTATTGGACTTTGGGGATATATTTGTCTGGCCCATTTTTAATATAGTCTTTTGAACTCCCAGATCTTGTATCTGTCACCTCTCCCCCCCCAAGAGAGGTGACATACAATCCCAGCCCATGGTAATACATTAACTTAATACAATAAGGTATTTCTAGGATATTGCAGGAAATGTCCCTATTTGTCACAGGCTCAGTTCAGCTAAGCATGTAAGCAGGTGCTTAAATCCATCCTTGTTCAATGCTTTGCTGAATCCAACGAAAGAGGTTCAGGACATTAAGGGCCTAATCCTGCATCTGTTGAAATCAAAATTTGCCTTTGACTTCAGTGGAAGTGGATCAGGCCCAGTAAGAGTTTTGGAGATGTGTTTTTACCTAAAAAGTAACTAATGCACCAAATTGTCCTCCTTCAGCCAGCTGCAGCTGGGCATGTGCCCAGAAAGGAGCTACCGGTACTCAGAGGAAAAGAATATTGGATCAAACTTCAGCTAATTGTGTAGATGCTCATGGCTGAGCATCCTTCATTCCAAACTGTTGTTATTGTTTTGGGGGTTTTAAATCTGTTTAGTTAAACTGTGGTTTAAGCACAGCATCCCACAGAAGGTGAGGCAGAGACGCCACAAATAGAAGGGATCGAAAATCAGGACGTTTTCCAGTAAAATCCTTTCACGGAGCCCTCACAGAAATTCTCAGTAAACTCATTTTTTAAGTTTCTCCCCCTCCCCTGCCCTTTGATACAGCTCACAAAATCGGGAAAATCTAGTGTGAAACAGTTAGTGCTCTTATGATGCCAGTAATATAATTTAATAGGGAGATTGGGAAATATTTTTAAATAGCTGCTTTAATTCGAAGCAGAATTGGCCTGAGTCACTCTGTTCATCTGAGTCTCCCTGCCTCCAGTTATGCTTTCTTGACCACAGCTACAAATTTGTAGCATGCCAAACAAACTTCTTTCCTGTTCCATTGGGCTAGATGGGATATTCTGAGTTGTAGGTGGCTATCCAGGGGAGAAGTCTCTCAGATAGCCTTAAATTCTCCAAATTGAACCCAAACCATATGTACACTGGTAGTCCCCACTCACAGCCGTCACATCAATAAAACGCTCACGAGTAGCAGCATTTCAGTCCTTTTTCTTCAGACTGGGTTAACTGTTCCCCAAATCAAAAGAAGCCATGCCTCAGAACAGGGCTGGCTGTTATGCCACGTTTTTGTTTTCATTGTAAATTGTTTCCCAATTTGTTGTTGTTTTTAATATATATATTTTAAAAGCAAGACGAGTGGTTGGGTCTTGCAGAAATCTTTGCCGAACTCCTTGTCACAGTTTTGGGGTAACTCCAAATGTATTTCTCCTCCATGGTCCCTCAAGGGCACCCATTTAAAGGTTCCCGGCTCCCACCTCTCTCGGGCAAATACCCGTGTCTTACTCCCTCCCGCTGTACGGCTCCCTGGATTACAGTGCAATATCCCCAGCAAGGCCGGTGCCTGCACTTTGCTTTCCCTCTGAAGGCTATGACCTGAGTATTGCCCACAATTGTAAGTTACCACACAGCTCTTTCTGAGCAAGCACATTCATTCTTAAGGGAAAAGCATGACAGAGGAATGTATAGACACAATAAAAGTTCCTACACGCATGCTAAAAGCTTACCAGAGGTCATCCATCAGTCTTATGGCCAAGTCCTCCCAATCCTTCCACAAGGGTTGGGGGCTCACCCTCAGACAGAAAGTCCATGCTGGTTGCTGAATCAGAAAGAAGGCCCTGAGTCATTTTAAAATCGGGCTATTTATCCCGAAGTCCTTTCTTTGCCTGTTGGTCTCTGGAGAATAGAGTTTGAACTAGTATATGCAAGCCTCCCCTGGAGGTGGTACCTCTCTGTGGGGGTTACAAGCTGGCTTGATTTGCCTTAATCGCCACCCACTGTTTTTAGTTCCTGGAGGATCACTGGTAGCCCTCCCCCCGGAGTAGAACACAGTCATACATAAACCATTCATTTGAAACAATGGACCTCAAAGATACTTAAACTTCATTCTGTAAGGTCTCCCAAAGATATGCAGGAAATGGCCATATCTGTCACACACCTCTCTTCATCTCCCCCTCCTTTAGCTTTCAGAATTAGACCAGGGGATTGTGCATGCATTTTTACTATTCAAGGCAGCAGTGACTTTTGGACGTTCAAGACTGCCAAAAATTAAAGCAATTTCTCGCACCACGCTTGGGTAAAGTCAGTGATGTTAGTGAAACCGGAAAAGTTAGGGCTGGTATGTACAGTACATGCTATCCCATCATTCTGACCACTGGAAAAACAACATTGTGAAGAAAAACAGAGCTGCTCGAACTTTCAGCCATCTTTCCCCCCTTAACTAGTATTTGATCATTTTTCAAGGCAAATAAGGACCTGCTTTCTTCCGTTCACTGGTCACTTAATATATGATGCTGCCTCTGTTGTGGGGATTATGGGCCAGATTTGCAAAGGTATTTAGGCATCTAAGAATGCAGTTAAGGCACCTAACTTGTTTAGGCGATTTTGAAAATCCAGCTAGGTGCTTATCTGCATCTTTAGGCACCTAAATACTTTTGAAAATCTGGCCCTCTCTCTTGTCTGTGCAGGAGACAGACTAGCTACCTCGTCTTCCCATTTACAGTTTCTCAGCTGTTATTTGATTTTTGTCATATTAAACTTGTTTACTAAAAATCCGGTGGATCACAGCAAATGGCAGCAAATTCTGTACATCCCACTAGTGTTCTGGGCTGTAGCCCATTGGTCAACAGCCTGATGAGGGTAATGTTGATGATGGAATGGAAATAGATCAAATACACCTCTATCCCCAATATAACGCGACCCGATATAACACGAATTTGGATATAATGCAGTAAAGCAGCGCTCCGGGGGGGGGGGGGGGGGGGCTGTGCACTCCGGTGGATCAAAGCAAGTTCAATATAATGCGGTTTCACCTATAACGCAATACGATTTTTTGGCTCCCAAGGACAGCGTTATATTGGGATAGAGGTGTAAACGAAAGTGTTTTAATGACGGAGGAACAATATTTCATTGAGCTGAAAGTGTGTGCAGTTAACATGGTTTTACATTCTGTTTTTCATTGGAAGTTAGGGAGTGAAGTGAATATTGGTAGCAACACTAGGATACCACATTTCCTCAGAACAGTTCATCAGCATGTGTCTTCATTAGTCAGTGATGTGCAAGTGGATGAGTTGTTGCATATCTTCACCTTTAGGATAGGTAAAAGGCACAGGTTCTTATTCCCCAATGGGTTACGTTATCCCTGGGGGATTAGATTATTGAAATATTATTCAATCAAATTAGCAATCTTGATAACTATTTAAAAATATTTTTCACAAGTCTCACTTCATCTTGATGCTAAACTTTTGTGGCTTTCATTTTGCCTCATTTGTCCACTGAGAGGAAAAAAACAGGAAATAGCCCACCTTATTTTCAAGAGTTGTGTAAGTAGCAAGACCTTGGTGGTCTGTAGTTTCACATATTAGACAGGAGGTAGTGGTTTAATCTAGTGCACATAGCAATTCAGTTACCGGCAGCAAGTCTCCGTGATTAAGACTTGATTTTAAATTTATTTGATCTCTCTCTATTCCAGCATATAGTCACTAAAGCACCTTTTCCGAGCTCTAGGACCTCTACTAGGTGATTAAAAAACACAGTTGACTGACACAAGCAGCAGGGGCATACTAACTGCCTTTCTCTACCCAAACCCAGCTGCGTACAAAAACCAAATTCTTCAGCTTCCCCTCAACCCACAGAACCTGTCTCCCCCTCAACCCACTCTATTCCTATCCAGATCCCACTCTTCTTTTTGTTTGTGAAAGAGTGAAATCCATGCAAATTCATCCTCCTTTATGCTGAGAAACCTTACAGAGGACTTGATGGCGTCTTTCTTCCTCATCACAAAAGTGGCTGCTGCTTAAGCAACCCCTCCTCTTCTTTTCCTTGTCACCTGCTCTTCTGTATGAGACTACAGCCAGAGATCTGGTGCCACAGAGCACCAAAGGAAAGACATTTTCCTTTCCTACCTAGTTAATGGGGAAGAGTATTCCAGGACAGGCATTTTGTACAATAGGGCTCGAATCTCTATTCTAGATGCAATTCTAATACACCTGCCAGCGTGACACTTAAGCACCATATAAGTCACAATTATATACCCAAACAATACACCTAGCTCTCCTTCCTATTTTAAGGTGCCTTCTCAAGTGGAGGTCCTATAAGTGATTTTCCAGGTTTGGAATGTTGCACATCTCTGTTATTGGGCATACTCCTGAAGAAATGTAGCTTGACCTGAAACTCAGGTTTCACAAGATTGTGGCTCATTGGGATCTCCAGTGGCAGGATGTTCTGTAGCAGAGGATCCTCCACAGAAAAGAATCTGTTCCATATAGCATGTGTCCTCCTGATTCTCAAAATCAGTAGAGGATAGAGGAGACCAGTCTATCGTATGCATCTCAGGTCTCAGACACACTTCCCCTCTTCCACAGGTCCCCTGGATAGTTTGCCTCTTCTGCCAATCTCTTGACCCAGGATCCCCTCATTCCAAACACAAACGCTCACTCTCTGGCTGTTTGCTTTCGTGAGAAGTGCCATTTCAATAAGTTGGGCTTTTCCAGAAGTTTCTTGCATGTGACTAAAAGCCCATTTACTCCTGATGTTTCCCGCTGAGCCAGGAAACTTTTGTCAGGTGTTTCTCTTCCACCTTTGCCAAACAGTCTCCGAACCTCCAAATCCAGTGCAGGAAAACCATAAGTGCGATTTCAGTCTGATGTGGTTTTGAAAAGTGTCCTGCTGGTGAGGGGAAGGATGAGGGGATTTCCATCCAGAATACCAATCATTGGTTTCAGTGCTCATCAGGCTGAGACATGCTATATAACAGCTTGTTCAGCCAGGTAACTAAAACTCCCTTACCGGCACAGCTGGTTAAGAGTATTTAGTAGAGAGCTGCATATCTAATGAACGCACTATCACTGCTGGATCTGTGCCTCTGGCTTTTGACCCACATGGAATTCGGTTCCCACACAGTGAGCCAGAACAATAAAGCGGATGTGGGCAAGGTGAAGTTAATCAGGTGTGGATCTCAATTTGGAGGAAATGATGTGGTTCACTCCCACTTTGCAAGGCACTAGAAGGAGCTGCAATACTGTCCCTTGCTCCAGAATTTGATCTGTCAGAGTGCTGTTATTAATCTCTGTGGGGAGAAGCGCACAGATGCATCCCGTTCTGTTCCCCAAAACCGAACCGATACGTTCAAACGACAGGTTCCTTGTACCACAAAACTTTGCAAGTAACATTTTACTTCTCCTTTTGGCATCTACCTTTTTTTTAGGGCAGTCTCTTGTTAAAGTTGTTGTAGTGAAATCCTGTTTAGATGCTTCCTTCTAGTCCCCTTTCCTTCTCTACTTTCTCCACCCCGCAGCAGAAACAGGTCATCCCTAGTAGTAATATCTTTACTTAACCAGCAAAGATGCAGAAAGCTCAAAATGAAGTATTTGAAAAGGGAAGGGGGTATGTGTATGTGTGTAAAATCATAACCATTCAGAGCACACCATTAACTAAGGAATCCCTCCCTTATTTTTGTTGAGGGACAGGCGGGCGAGTAAGGAAGGGAATTCAGCTGGCAGGTTCATCTGAACCCCTAAATCTCTGAGAAAAGGGAAAACAGATAAAAAGGCCCATGTTTTTCTTTAGTCCAAGCTAGCATTTTTTCTCAGACTAGGCTTGAAGGGGGGGGGAAATGAGCTATGCGCTGGCTTATTGAACAGATAAGTACTTGACATAGACTTTGCTTCTGTCCCAAGTCAAACTGAGCCCATCGAGGAGCTCAGCTTTGTTTACAGTGTATCTGTGGTTGAATTACACCACATACAGTAATTCTCATCGCACTGCCAGTAATTTCACTGACTTACCAAGCAGGCATCATTTCCTGAAAGTCAGCTCCCATACTTAGAGGAAGTAAGAGCACTCTGCTTCATGACTAAACACTGTATGCAAATTTCTACAGGCTTAGGACAGCCGCACTGTATGGACTGGCTTTTTTTCCACCATTTTCACTCCTTACTTTGGCGTGTAACATTTCTTTAAACCTTCATGAGATCTTTCTCTGGCTGCTGCCGCTGCTGCTGTCATGAATGAGGATCTTTCTCCGTTATGTACTGAAAAAGCACGGCTCATTGCTTTGCCCGAGTTCTCTTCTGGCAACGAGTTGAATGCAGTTTTAAAATGTCCCAAATGCAATTTTGGCTAAAGTTCTCATCTCTCTACAAGGTAACATTTACCTCTTTTCACTTGATAGTTTGTATTGTGTTTGCAGGATAGGCATCTTTTAGCTGCTATTGTGGATGTGTGTGCCTGTTTATACATAGTAGAATTTCAGAGCCACAATTCTTGATGTAAGGGGATAAGAAAAGGATTACTATTTATTTTTAAGCTGCACTCTGTATTATGCTAAAATATTCAAAACACACGGATCACTCCTAACCGGTCAGAATTCTGGAACTAACTGAGAAACTTTGAGGAAGGGAAGCAGTGTGGAAGATTAATCTATTTTTTTTTAACCCTAAAGGCTTTCAAGAGTTTTATTCCGAATTCAGAACATTTATACAGAAGGGCAGAGAAGCACTTGCCAATCAAACCAGGACTGCGAGTTTATAGCATTATGGTTGGAAGGACTTTGATTTTCATGGCTAGAAAACTTCCTCTTAACTGCACAGGCAAGTTGCAGCTCAGTAAGTTAGAAGGAGAAATTAAAAAGTAATCTGAAATCCAGTGTGCGTACTTTGTTCTTTAGAAACAGAATTCTAGCTGACTGGCTTTTTAGCTTTTGTGTTGTGCTGGTTTTTTTATTATTATTATTTTAAAAGACCAAATGGAACAGGTGTTGTGCTGTCTTAGTATAGAGGAACTGACTACTGCTGTGCAAAAGAAGTATGTTTCCTCTGTTTATGGGGAGGGATTGCCAATAAATAAACCTTTCATACCAATGGGTTTGTGGTCATAAAATATTTTTAGGTGCACACACTTTCTATAGTTAGATTTCACCTGTTCTTTCATTTATTTTAATAAACATTTGCTTTGACCGAAGTAGAAACCGGAGCTCTAGTGGCGAGGAGAAAGAGGTGTAACTACATTTCTTTTACACTTGTTCCCTCTGATCACTTTCTCAAGAGTGAATCCGTTCTTGCTTTCGATAACTTATCCATTTTGGGAAAGTGTCAGAAACTAGCCAGAATGCGGTACATCATTAATACCTTCCACAGCCGAACTGGGAATCTGAAATAATCAGAAGGCAGTCAGGTAACTAGCCTGTTGCTAAATCATCCTTTTACAGCTCCTTTTGAACTGAGGTGCTCAAAGCACTTTGTGAACATTAATAAAACAGTGAATTGTACCTATTTGAGCTTTGTTGTAAATATAGAACATGTTGGAGAGTTTATATGGCCAGCATCTGCCTAGCTATATTTCCCCATTGACTTACTGTTCACCCCTTGTAAAACTCTATTAAATGGTTAACCTGCTATAAAGGGGTTGCCCTTTGTCTGGCCATTTTATAATGCACTCCTATAAACTCCCACTTCTTATGTAACTTGCAGAACTGTTAGTTCTGAACTTTATTTTCACCAGAAAAGCTTTTGTTTCCGTGTCCGTTGTCCTATCATTGCTATAGGAAAAACTGGGGAAAATCTGTGCCAGGAGGCAGTGGATTCAGAAATTAAATTCTGAAACAGACATTTTCTGCGCTTGCCCAGAATGAGCTGATGAGCTTGTAATGCCACAATGTAAAGATCAGGGACACGCAGTCCTGCCTATCTCCCTTATAACGTCCTGCCGAAAGGCCCACTCGTAACTGGCTCATCCAGAATTTGCAGTCCAGACTCTGGAAGTGGATTAAACTAATCCAGAAAAGGACACTCTTATTCCAGAATAAAACTGTCCACACGGGGAGTTATTCTGGAATAGCTGTGGTGCTTTTAAATTCACAGCCTATCTTATTCCAGCACAATTTGCCTGCATTAGATAAATCCTAAGAATTCCATCTGCTTCAGTTTCTCTTTCTGTAAAATGGAAAAAACTCTCTCTAAAAAGTGTCCATCTACTCTGATGAGAGGTGCTACCTCGGATGGGCAAACTTTTTCGCCCGAGGGCCACATTGGGGTTGCAAAACTGGATGGAGGGTCGAGTAGGGAAGGTTGTGCCTCTCCAAACAGCCTGGCCCCCGCCCCCTATCCGCCCCCTCCCACTTCCCACCCCCTGCTCCTTGTCCCCTAACTGCCCCCTCCCGGGACCCCCCACCTCTAACTGCCTCCTGGGATCCCACCCCCTATCCAACCCCCCTGCTCCCAGTCGCCTGGCTGCCCTGACCCCATCCACACCCCCGCCCCCTGACAGGCCCCCTGGGACTCCACACCTATCCAACCCCCCCGTCCCCTGACCACCCCCCCAGAACCTCTGCCCCATTCAACCGCTCCCTGTCCCCTGACTGCCCCCCGGGACCCCCCACCCCTTATACAACCCCCCAGCCCACTTACCATGCCGAGCAGCATGTCTGGCTGCTGCGCCGGCCGGAGCCAGACACGCTGCCGCTCTGCTTGGCAGGAGCGCGCAGCTCTTCCGCCCAGAGTGCTGCCCGCATGGCTCTGTGACGGAGGAGAGAGAGCAGGGGAGGGGCCAGGGGCTAGCCTCCCTGGCCGGGAGCTCAGGGGCCAGGCAGGACGGTCCCGCGGGCCGGACGTGGCCCATGGGCCGTAGTTGGCCCACCTCTGTGCTAACTACTACTAGTCAGCCTGGAGCAGAACAAAATAAGCACCCTTTCAAGTCCTGAAGGATTAAGTGGGTTGATCTCTCCAGAATACCTTGTCCAGGCCACTGTAGGGTGTTAGGCCATTTCACCAACAAAAGGACTTACAGTGCTCAGCCACTACCCATGTCCAGAGGGGCAAAAGGTAGCACAGCACACAACACTCTTTCCAAATCAGGGATCTTGTGTGTCAGAAGCTTGGAACCTACTCCTCTTTTCAGTCCTTGCTGCACCTCAGTTGCTCTGACTTCCCTACCCTCCACTGTTAACTTAACCATCTGTGTCCTGGTCCCCTCCCACCCCACCGCCCAGTCTTGTTTCCAGCTTTTCCCAGCTGCTTATCCAGGATTTGACACCTTTCTACTAAAGCTCTCCCTGGAGCCAGCATAGATGAAACTCCCTCTCATTACCAGGTGATAACGCCCTTTTATGGGGGGTGCTAGATGTATCCCAGTTAGAACAGTCACATAGCAGAAGGGGACACTTCACGGGATTTAAACTCTGACCCTCCTTCTCTGCTTTTCACAAGCTGTTGGCTGTGGGCAAGTCTACACTGGCACTTCCATCGTTAAAATTTGTAAAGCTCAGGGGTGTGAAAAAAACGACGAAAAGCACTGGTGGACAGTGCTTCATCGGCGGGAGCCGCGCTCCCGGGGATGAAACTACCGCTCCTCGTTGGAGGTGGTTTTATTTTGTCACCGGGAGAGAGCTCTAGAGTGCACCTTACAATGGTGCGGCTGCAGCAGCACAGTCGTGCCGTTGTAAGGTGCGTTTAATTAACTAGAGTCCTTTCCTTTCCTTTCTGTCCCTGGAAACTAAAATAGTTCCCCGAGCTCCGCGTGAGACAATGGAATAACCTGCCAAGGCAGGCTGTGGAATCGCTGATACTGAAGGTGCACAAAGCAAGTGTGTGGGTCTATTTTTCATTTAAACAAACTGGCGTATTCCATCTGCCTGAATTACATTGTGAGCCCCAGGGGGCAGAAATCTAGCATGAGCCAAGAGGTCATTTTCAACACTAATATTTCTGACATTGGAGTTAATTTCCTATTCCCCATCTCAGCCCAAAGTGACAAGCAAAGAGTCGGATAGGTTAGTCACCAGAGGCTGGGCAAAGGGGGTTCGCGTCAGGAAGACCCAATGAGCTCACTCGTGTCTGGGTGTTGGTCCTGCTGCAGGGTAAGCGTTCAGCAGATCGCATGGTGAGTGCCCACCTGTCACTCTGCTCCCTCAGGGCTCATGAGCAATGGCTGCTCTATCTGCCTTCATAGCTGCCGCTCTCCTGTGCCCTTGCTGTCCCTTCCTTCTCTCTTTGTTTTCTGCTCCACTTCTGCCACATGTGTTTGCGAACGTTTGCTCCTGAGCTGATCCCCTTCCGGAGGGAAAACAAATTAATAAAACTCACTTAGCTGGGATGTCTCCTTGGCCCTGGCTGTCGCTGGCATGTGACCGTGGCGTTTGCTGTCGTGTCCTGCTTGCTCAGGCGAGTTCCCGGTGTGATTACTATGAGTCCTGCACTGGCTGGAACAAGGGAAGGGAGCAGACTCTGTCTCCATTGCTAACTTCTCTGCTAAGTTATTCTTGGTCAGTAGGTTGCTACGGGGCAGGAGCCACACTTCAGAGTCTGAGCAAGAAACAAGAAGTGCTGTGTTCCTGTTCAGGATGGGCCTGATCCAAAGGGAATGAGTGCACCTCTGAAATGTTTACCCTGTGCTCAGCACTATCTCAGACAAAAATAAAAATACTCCCTGCCCCCAGAGCTGCAGTGTGAGAGGATCAGGGAAGAGGGACAGTGCTGGGAAGCCTAGAAGAAGAGGAGTTTTATTATTGTTTAGCTTGGCTCTTGGGGGTGTTGTGGAAGAAGTGAGTTTTCCTGGGGCCCTGGAATGCAGGCAGTAGTGGCTTGGGAGCTGGCACAAGGGGGTTGATGCAGCGTGCGGGGTGCTGCACGAGACCTGTAAATTACACTGATGTTTTTGTTACCTATGTTAACCTAATATTTATGCTCAAACAGGGGCGGCTCCAGGCACCAGCGCAGCAAGCGCGTGCCTGGGGCGGCAAGCCACGGGGGGCGGCCTGCCGGTCGCTGTGAGGGTGGCAGGCAGGCGGCTTTCAGCGGCATGCCTGCGGGAGGTCCGCCGGTCCTGTGGCTTCGGTGGCAATTCGGTGGTAGAGGCGCCAATGGCGCGGCACTGGCAGACCTCCCACAGGCATGCCACCGAATCCGCGTGACGGCACACCGCCGAAAGCCGCCTGCCTGCCATGCTTGGGGCGGCAAAAAACATAGAGCCGCCCCTGTGCTCAAAGCACTGCATGGATATTAACTAATTCTCACACCACCTATGGGAGGTGGGAGATACGGAGCAGGATCCATATTTTACAGATGAGGAAGTGGAGACAAAGTTGAAGTGACTTGTCCAAGCCTAAACAATGAGTAAGCGGCACAGCCAAGACCTATGGACTTCTAGCCCCGTGCTCATGCCTTGAGACCACGCTGCAGTTGTTCCCACGCTGTAGGTTGGGAACCGAGCGTGGTCCTCGGATTGAAAAGTGTTGAATTAAGCACTGAGGTGGATCCATCTGTGAGAGGGGCAATGTAAAAATATTGGAGAACCACTGTGTAAACAAAATAGTTCTTACATCCAGTGCCCCACAGCTCCTGTCCTTTTTGCCCTTTCTCGTCTGAGGTGAGGTCAGCCCCATGCCAGCTCTCCTTCTGAGAACACAAACACAGATGCTTATCATTTAGCTCTGCGGCTTTCAGCAAATCCCTGTCCATCTCCCAGATTCCAAACCAGGGTTGCAATGTTGATCTTGTTCTCACATTGTGTAATGTGAACATGAACTTTGTTGCACCTCCTTGCCTTAGCTGAGGGCTCATCTACACAACAAATTAATGCGAGGCAAGCCAGGGTATGAATATGTGTGAACACTTCAGTGAAAATCCCGGCACGCAGCTTAGCAAACTGCACTTTGAAGCAATATGCTAAGCTGCACTCTGGGACTTTCACTGCGCTAGAGTAGTGTCCACGCAGGATGTTACTGCGAGGCAAACTGCTGTGCTACAAATTCACACCATGCTGTGTGGCTCAGTAACTTGCAAACAGCCCCTGCGCTATAAAAGATTACCAGGAGCAGGTGTCTGCTTTTCTCCCTTACAGAGAAATACCAAGTGATTCACCTGAAATGACCAGTCCTGGGTTGGGTTCTTCTGTGTTTGCATTCAGGATCTTTTAAAGAATTACTGAAAATAGCACTGCCGTGTCTCAGGACTGGCCATTTTAGCCATGGCTATCCTACTCCACGTGGACAGAACAAAGGCAGACCCCCACCGCTATAGCTATGGATTTCTGGACTGGGAAGTTCTAGGAGAAAAATCTCTCCCCTCACTTACTTGTATGTGCTAAGTGCTGTGTAGGCATATAGGGAAGCACAACTGCTGCCCATTTAGCTGGTGTTCTGAGAGTAACTTCTGCAAAATCATTGAGCCACCTGAAATTGGTGCTGGTTTCCTTTTTGGGCAGCATCATGTGCACTCATGGCACTGAGAGCTACTTCTTAGAGGTTCTATCCAACCCTCACTTCTTCATTCATTGTATAGGCCCTGATGTGTTAAATACTTGGAACTGCTGGAACTGATTATATAGAGAAGAATTCTCACACACTTGTTTTTGTGCCTCTGAATGGACAGAACAATTGGTGCACTGGGGGGTTTCACTTCCATAAATTAAATTCTACATGGCCCATATCTTTGCTTTTTCCAGGGTTGCAGATCTAGTACAGGAGGCTAGATTTTGATGGTGGTCCCAAGCAGCAGGGACCATTACACTCCAGTGGGATTTGTTCTTGGAAGTGAGAGTTAGGAAAGAGGAAAAGCAGTGAGGTGACTTGACACATTTCGGCAGCATGGAAGGTTGAGGTGCTCAGCAGGTGTCATTGCGGGGGATTGGAATTAGGTGGGATATTTGAAGGTGACACAGATCTTGAGAGACGGGAGGTTAACTTAAAAATACCTTAATTGTATGAAGCAACAGAGGGTCCTGTGGCACCTTTAAGACTAACAGAAGTATTGGGAGCATAAGCTTTCGTGGGTAAGAACCTCACTTCTTCAGATGCAAGAAGTGAGGTTCTTACCCACGAAAGCTTATGCTCCCAATACTTCTGTTAGTCTTAAAGGTGCCACAGGACCCTCTGTTGCTTTTTACAGATTCAGACTAACACGGCTACCCCTCTGATACTTAATTGTATGAATAACTCTAGCTTCAATACAGCATCGACTGTCCTGCAATTCTTTAGTTAAGCCCCATACTATATTACAGGAAGGGCTTTTTGCTGTTGTGGGAGAGACTGGGAGTAGTCCTTGAACCTGGCCTCATGCTCCTTTAGCTTTGTGTGGTTGGACCAGGGTGTCAGCACCTTGTATTGTTCAGCTAGCTCCCATTCTGTTAGGAGCAGAGCTGGCGGGCCCAGAACACTTCTGTATGTCAGGGCACAGCTGGAGGCCAAAATTCCTGTGGTATGGAGTCTCTCTGAAGGGACAAGGTGACCCTGCGTCTGGTCTAGGAGGAGGATATCAACGGTGGTACTTACCCAGATACTTTCCTTGTTGTTACCCCGGAGTGTGACTCTTGTTTCTGGAGACTGTTTATTTCCAACGTGACAAACCCAAATGTTGAATTCAGTTTTTGAAAACGCCTGGTGCTGGGTGACCCAAAACGCAGCCACGGGACTGTTAAGAGCTAGAACCCTAAACGGGCGCCTGAGCGTCCCTCGTTGGGGAGGAAGACTGGTAAGAGCTGTGCATTAACAAGAATGGACCCCTAACGGGAAGGAGGTTAGTCAGACTGGGAGTACCCGTCTAAAAGTGGAGTGTAATTGCTACTCCCATGCCTGCGCCCCATCAATGCTTCAGTAATCCGCAGTTTACTCACCGTTCCCACAGCCTCTCTTACTTTGTGTACTGGGATCAACATGTCAGCTGCTGGCTACCGCACCTACAGCTCCAGTGTTGCTACAGGGAGCCAAATCAGACATCAGCTGGGAAGGGAATGAAAGGAAAAGTCCTGCTGGTTTGAAATACTGCAAAATAGCAATCAGGAGAGAGTTTTCCCTAGCTCTTGGCCAGAAACCCTCAGGAATAACCCAAGGGAATTCAGCTGTTCATGATTCTGCATCAGGGCTAGGACTTTAAAACCCTTTGGCTGCCTTCCTATTCTGCAGCTAGATCAGTAGAAAACAGGCCTTTAACTGGAAATGGAGTGCAATGACTCCTCATATCAGAGACCCGTTGGCAGCCATACTGGGGTGCCACCACAAACATTTGGTTATCTGTCCTAGCAGCAGCAAAGGGCCTAAATTGTCATCATGTCTACAAATGTCACTCCTCTCACAAGAAATAGCAAGCTGTTTATATTGGCAGACTCCTCATGGTAGAGGCGGAAGGGCCTCTTGGTCCATCCCGCAGTCCCTGCAGAACACTGACACTTCTCCACCTGAGAACTGGACAGCATAGCCCGTCACTTTAAGAGAAATTGCGGTAAGGTGAACAGAAGGCTGACCTTTGCCTCCATGTTTTACAGAGAGATTTAATGGCGAGAGTGAGTGAGTGAAGTCAATGGCGAGAGTCAGGCATTGTGTAGGGGGGTAGAGTTCTGTGCAAGTTTTCCAGTAGGCTCTCTGTTTAGACCTGCATTCTTGGCTTTTGGTTCTCATGCCTATTTGGAGATCAGACAGCCAAATAAGGAGCTGGATGGAGAAGTGGAGAGGATTGTAAATGGCACGTGGTGGGGCTCATTCCAGTTCTTGGTAGAGCTATCATGGGCAGTCTCAGCAGACACACCAAAGAATGATTAAGGATGGAGAGTGACACCTTAACTGAAAGGTGCTCCCTTCTTGTCCAGCTTGAGGAAGGGGAGGCCTTGGGGGCAAGGCCCTGGACTGGGACTTAGGAGACCTGAGTTCTATTCTCAGTTCTGCCACAGACTCCCTGCGTGACCTTGGGCAAGTCACTTCATCATTCTGGGCCTCTGTTCCCCAGCTGTAAAATGGGGATGATAATCCTCCCTTTTACTGATTTGTCTGCTTAGACTGTAAGCTTTTTGTGGCAGGACAGTCTCTTGCTAAATTTTGGTGCAGCACGTGGTACGATGGGGGTTCTGATCTTGGCTGGGGCCTCTAGGTGCTATTGTAATACAAATAATGATAATTGATAGGTGGTGTCATGTTGGGATGGGAGAATAGTTAGTGCTGTTGCTGTGTATGCTGTACCTGTTTTGTGGATACATAGAGGACTTTAGATTTGGCACCTTTCACTAGTGCTCAGTTGTTTTTTATTAAATATGAAGATCAGAGTGACTGGTGCTGTCCTGTCCTTTGATCCTCTCTCATGCTGATCTGCACTTGGAGAGTCACAATCTAAAAGTGTTTCCAAAGAGTCTAACTGGGGTTCCTGCACATTGCACCAGCAGTTTTTCCTGCTGTGTCAAGAAACTGGGATTATAGATTTAAACCCCGCTTCTCTGAATAGCTGTCTTGGTTTACCAGTTCGTTTCGAAGCACCATGGAGCATGGATGTAACAACACTATCCATTTAATATTCTGAAATTAAACATGAGTGCAAGACAGAACCTTGGAGGCACCTTCTTACCGTCTCCTGTAACCAAGGGCTTTTCTTTCCATTTCAGGATTCTTCATACCTCGATGAGCTCTCCAACAACTCCCTCTTCTCATCCCCCGCGGACTCCCTCTCCGACATTGCTGATGCTCAGGACTTCCTGCCCGCCGACAGCCTGAACCATGTGCCAACAATATGGGATATAAACACGTCGCAACCAAACCAAATAGAGGTCAGTGAAAGTCCCTCTCCTTTCCTCCCCACTCAGAAATTCAAACCTCGAGGCCTGATCTTGCAGTTCTCCTACCAAACAGCTGCCCCAGGACTTAGGAAATCCATTAGGGGTGAAGCAACCCTCCCTTCAGACCCAGATGAAGTACTGCTGCCAGTGAAGCTGATTCAGTGTCTCAGGGAGGGCTCTGGACACCCCATTCTAATGACATTTCAAAGGGCTCCAGCTTAAAATAGGTTCAGTCCCTGATTTTGAACCTCTTCATTGTGGGTCCTCCATTGCACTTGTTGCACTGGCGTAGTCCATTGAAATCAGTGGAATGTTAGGACACACCTGTAAATAATACTTTGCACTCTTTCAAAGCACTGTACAAACATTAGCTTAGCCTCCCCACAGCCTGGTCAGGTAGGTATGTTCAGCATCCCAGTGAAAGTGTGTACTTAGAACATTCAGCCACCAAGCTGCCCGTATGAAGGGTAGCTACAGTGTATTGTTGTGTTGGGTCCATTAGAAATATTTTCGGCTAGATCGTTATGCTACAGTGAGCTGTCCCAGTACCTATGTCTATCATACATTCCTTTTCTATGGCAAATATTTCTTCTTTTGTGACAGCAGTAAAATTCAAACCTTATATTGATTGGTTTGAGAATAGCCCCAAAACACTCTAGTTTTTAGTGTGGCTGCCCATTAAACAACATCCCACTCCCTCCTTTCCATCCAGTTAATTAGTACTGCTCATTTATTATTGTACAACCTGGTATCAGCCACTGGTATTGGGGAGGAGGTTGGACAGTTAGATGAACTGGTAGCATAGAAATGTGAGAAATCTCTAGTTTTGATTTTGTAGTGAGTGCTCACTACCATGCACTTTCGGTTTCCCGGTACACCACTGTCCTTTGTTTGCTGTCATACAGATCCCTGTGGAAAGCAAGTCTGATGCCAGCCTCGGCGACCCCATTAAAACTGGGTCGCAACACACTTTGGGGTCCCAATCCACAATTTGAGAACCGCTGATCTAAGGCTATGTCTGCAATACAAGCTAGGGGTGTGATTCCCATGCTCCGTCTTGAGTTTAGTGTGTAGGTGATGGATGATGTTGGTGGCCTGTGATATACAGGAGTTCAGACTAGATTATCTGGTGGTCTCTTCTGGCCTTAAACTGTAACTCTGACATGCTCTCTTTGAGCATACCCACCGGTTTCAGGTGAGTTTGTACTCACTGCTACCACGTTCACGCTGCTATTTGTACTTACGCTAGCT
Source organism: Emys orbicularis (assembly GCF_028017835.1). NCBI lineage: Eukaryota > Metazoa > Chordata > Testudines > Emydidae > Emys > Emys orbicularis. The sequence goes on along the minus strand of NC_088706.1, from coordinate 12,023,393 downwards.
CAAGTGTGCAAACGTGAGCAGGAGACTCATAGCCCTAGCTTGTAGTGTAGACATAGCTGAAGATAGATAGGTCGGTAACTAGACAAGTTTGAACCTAGAGCACAAGAAGTTTGAGGGGAAAGGAAGAGCTGAATCATTTTAATCAAAGAAATGTCTGAAGGGGCCACACTTGGATGCATTGAAGTTGTTGATGTCTTATTGTGCCCATTCTTTCATTTATTTTTTTAACTTGGAAGCTTAAAACATTGTTAAGAATGTAGCTCCTTCGAGTGTGTGTTTTCTAAACACATAAACTGAGTTCAGGATTTGACATGTGAAAAGTCTTCATGTACAAGATATACAATAATAATCTGCTGAGCAGCACAAAGAAAGCAAGAGAAATGGGTAATGTTTTGTGGGTGTGTGAAACTAACACTTTGTCAGAACAATAGCCACTGTTACTGTTGGATGCTGCCATTTATATCTTCCTGTCTGCCAATTAAAATTACCATCCTGAGCCATCACCTTCCTTCACACTGATTGGGTTCATAACAGGACAATTAGCTCAGTGGAGTTCCATTTGTCAGTGACTTCCTTGTGGAAAAAATAACTGGTTGTTTTGAACATTGTTTTAACTTTGCTCTATGTATTCTGAGGCATTTTTTTTATCGACTGTTCCCAGCATTTCCTCACGGAATGAGTTAATTTAGTACATGCTGCACCAGGATTTCAGTTTCATTTTTGCATAGGTGGCTATAATTCGCAGTATACTGGCAAAATAGATTACTTGATAGAGAGCACTGAGTGGTAGAGTTTTTTTTATCTGAATTTTCAGTACAAAATTTTCATTATATTAAAGAAGACAAGCGAGCGATGTATTGCAAGAGCATGAGGCGAAAGATTTAATTTTAACATTCAGCACATGATAATGTGAGTTTATTACACTGCTTGTATGATTGTTGCAAGATAAGCGTCATGTGAATAATCTCCCTCTGTGTATTTATTCAAACCACAATAATATTAATATTCCATAAGATTGCAAATGTTTTTGCTTTTGCATAGCCATATACTGCTTTAACAGAGCTGCAGTATAACAATGAGCTATCAGTTGTGCGATGTCAGGAATAACTCAGCCTGACATGATCCTAATCAGTTCTGATATGGTGATTTTATTCCATTTTGGTTGATCAAATATCTGTTTCCGTAGAAACAAGATAAAGCCATGAAACATTGTTAGGACACTTGTAAATTTCATTGTCTAAATTCAAAGCTCGTAATGTCTGATGTGTTAACTTTGGAAGTTTTTACAAGTGAAGGCTAGTGAGGCAGTACCAGCCAGCATCCTCCTTTGACACATCCCAGGCTCCTGCATGCACTCTGCTTATGGGAATTGCATTGCTGGTCCTGCTAGTCCAGGGTCCTATGTCTGACGGTGACTAGGACCAGATGCTTCAGAAAAGGTGCAAGAAGATGCCTGGTAGACAGTTCTGGAATAAGCTCCCTATAGGGTAACCTTCTTCCTAACCCCTATCAGTTAGTAGTTAGTTTATGCCCTGAAACATGAGGGTTTGACCTTTTTTTTTTTTTTCCATATTGACATAGCAATAGAATCTCTCATTGTATTTAATCCTCTTTAAAATCTTACTAAGCTCTCTGCGTCAATGATGTCATGTGGCAGTGAGTTCCACAAGCGAATGATAGGTTACGTAAAGAGCATTTCCTTTTTTCAATTTTACATCTGTTGCCTTTTAGTGGGGGAGGGTGCCTACTCAGTGTGAGAGGAAGAACATTTGGGAAACACTTCACAATTAGACTCTGCATTTCTAAGCTTCACTGATAAACTCTGATCCCATATGCTGTATATACAGCCTCCATTCAGAATGTGGTTGACTACACCCCTGAGAAGGGGGAATAGATGGACTCCATGACAGGCCTTATTTGCCCATCCCGGATGAGATGTTACAACTAACAGGGGGAAGAGGCGTTTATAACGACACGTTAGTTCTGTTTTATCATTTCAGGAAGAGGGACAGTGGGAAGGAAAACCACCCTGCAAAATATCTTAGGCATTCAGCAGACAAAACAAACTTGCATAATTTGTACGGGGATTGTGAAATGTCATTTTAAAATACTCATTGCAATCTAATATGATTTCTCACAAACATTTCAAAAGAACCCCTTGAGTTCTTCAAATCAGTAAAGCAAAGATTAACCCTTTGAAGCCTGCAGCTGGAGTTTTCTTGACCAGTCAATGCATTTTAGTAATGTTGATCATTCAAGGCACTTTTTAAAAACTGAGAACCTTTCTCCCAGCCAGATCCAGAGGAGTAATATTTATACAAAGAGGAGTCAACTGACAATTTCATTTTCTATTGTAGTGTTAGTGAGACAGGCACAAAAGGGAAATAAAATAAGGTAAGGAGGGAAAAAATTGAATAAAATGAAGATTCAGGTATGCAATTGTCAGTTGCTTTATTAAGTGAGCGTCTCTCCTGCATTCTTCCCTCTGTTCTTATATGTGGAGTGTACATCTTTTACACAGTGTTCTCCTACATGGAACATATGTTACAGAGAGGAGTAAACTAGTGGGTGGATCGGAAGAGAGAAGGGGAGGAATTGTAGAAATTAGAGTTGGGACTGGCCTATTAGATCATCCAGATCATGAAGATCTAGGGGCACCAGTGAGAGCTGTGCGCAACAGCCATATTGGTATATCTGAGCTTATACGGTTTATACGTTGAAGATGCCATGAGTCAAGGAAAGATCTGGGTTATCTTTGCAATAAAGAATCATCTTTCCTTGTCAGAGCTCTGCCCTTCCATTCCAATGGGATGAGGAGATCTGAGTCTTTTCTAGCGCCCGAGTAGAAACTTTTGTACCTGCTCTCCAGCTTTCTTGGCACTGGAAACATCTCTGCCAGCTTCTTTCTGGTAAATCTGACTCAGGCTTCCAGTAATGAAGGACAATTTCTTGCTTGCTTTCTTTCTTTCTTAGTAAACAATTACAGAGTGTTTGCTTATGGCCTTCCAATGGCTCACTTCTGCCTTTGGAGGGTGTCTGTCTGTGTAGGCTTGGCACCCATCTCTGACTGTAAATTGGAAGCAATGTTGCTTATGGAGCAGTTGATTACTTTTAGACTCCATGATTTGCTGGCCTGACTTTGTTCTTCCTTTCAGGAAATTCCAGTAGGATTTTGGTAGTGTAGAGCCAGAAAAAGGTTCTCATCAATTGTGTCTTCCCAGCTGGAAGTGTCTTGGGAGCCCTCTTTACTAGTTGTGGTCTGGTGCCTGCAGATGTTATGACAATAATGAGCTCTGACGTAGCACTTTTCATCCAGAGATCTCCAGCTATCCCATACTGCAGTATGATCCCATTGGTTGATGACTCCCAGGGTTCCTGGTTGAGTTCCCCAGTGCAGAATGAAGCCACTGATGCCAATGAGCAGGAAGCGCTGAGAAAACCTGCAGCACCACTTTAGAGTCTTAAACCACAATGTTTCGGGAATGGTGCAGCAGGTTTCTACAGAACTGCTTCCAAGACAGATAGGAAAACAGCCTTCTGTTCATGCATGCAGATCAATCTTAATCATTCCCACTGCAGAGAGAACTCATGGTGCCCTTGAGAACACCTGTCAGATGCTGAAAGGGATACTTGCCTTATAAATCCTCTGAAAGTGGCAGGATTTGTACATGTAATTCATTAACGACTGGAAGGCGGGTGAATAAATACAGCATGTCAAAGACAAGGCTATGCCCTCAGGAGTTCAGTGTTTGAGGGCAAACGTGGCGTTTCAAGATGACCCGTTTTAACACACATGGTGCTGTTACGACATTGTAGGAAAGACTGCCATCTTGCAGGCACATTCGCATCATGGAAGGAAGCACACGTCTCGCCATGTCTGCCTGCACACACACAACATTCTCACTCTTCATGGGAAAATATCCATCTTGGCTAGTTCTCCAGCGTGCATGTGACACACAACTTGGAAGAGGCATGCAGAACAAATCAAGCCACTGTAATACATAAGTACCTCAGTCCTGGGCACAGGACAAAAGTGGATTGTTTTTGTGCTTTCCTTTCATGAGCTGTCACTGTTGGTTTGGATGGATGGGTATTAAAGCTGCTTTCTCAGATGTGTGTTTTCTATTCCAGCTGTTCTCTCCCAGCAGACCGTTCACAGGCTTAGAAAGTTTGGAAGACCATCCCCCAAACACCCCACTCCTCATAAGCTATCAGGTGAGGAAGAGCATCTGACTCTGCGGGAACAGGCACGAGGCACTTACCCAGATATGAAAAAAAAGATCTGGCTAAAGGTCTCCCCTGGAAAAGCCATGATTTAAGAATCAGTCAGATGTTTCTCTAGCCACCGCCCTTCCCCCACAGTGTCTTACATTTCCCTCATTGGAGCTTCACTGATTTGAGGGAGTGATATCTGCTTCCTCTACAACTGAGCTCTAAACCACATTAGCTAACAGTATTTAAAGGCTGTTCTAGTTTAAAATGATGTGGTTTGGCACCCACGGTAGGTGGGATCAGGCTGTGTTCTAAACTGGTTTCGATCCCTTGTGTAGCTCAAGTTAGAGCACAGTTGGGTCCTGCTCACACTGGCCAGCCAAACCGTCTTAGAAACTGCTCTTATCACTGCTCCCTAGTACAGTATGGACTGGGCTCTAAAGGTGGCTTGCAATACAGTTACTGGACCACATGGGAGAGGCCCCCTTAGTCAGTTTGCCCTGTGCTGCTGTGTTGTATCAATGAGACGAGTTGAAGTTGAGGGGCAAGTTTGTGTGCTTGGGATGGGAGGGTTTAAATGACGGTACTTGGCATGTACCTAATACCACATGTCCAAAGCTCTGTGGGATATTAATATTCAATCAACATCCTGTGTAATTTCAGTCGCAGACTCCGGTGGAGGAGGATGACGAAGGTGATGAGGAAGAAACGGAGGAGTTGGGGCACACGGAGACCTATGCAGATTATGTACCGTCAAAATGTGAGTTGCGTGGCAGCTTTTTCATTTTGCCTCGCTGTCCGACCTGGGAAGCTGATTTTGAAGCCCTTGCTGCTCGGCCTAATATTCCCTGTTTTCTGCAGCGGAGGACAGTGGCGTTGCATTGCAGCCCCCTGCATGCACATTTTTGTAGCTAAGCTTTGCAGGCCGGCTTACCTGAGCCCGTATGCTGTTCCACTCTCTGTGGTCTCCCTGGTTTAACAGCAGACCTGGCCGTTGCTTTTTATTGAGGGTGGGGCTGAGCAGATTTTCAGCCATCTCCATTTTCCCCTGAAAAAAAGGGCTGGTGATATTGGGGATTCCCAGGAATCCTTTTGCCAAAGGGAGCAAAGTGCAGTGTTTAGAAGAAACATATAGTCAGGACCTCTTTGTTCTATTCCCAACTCTGCTGCTGGCTGACTGGCCTGGGGGAAGTCACTTAACCTCTTTGCCTCAGTTCCCCGTCTGGAAGATGGGGATAACGCTTAGCACTCGGGTGTTGGGAAGTTTGTGAAGTGCTTTGAGGTCCTTGGATGAAATGCTCCATAGAAGTGCAAACATCAATTATTTGACTGTTTCCTGTGTCTCCCTTCCAGCTAAGATTGGGAAGCAGCACCCGGACCGCGTGGTTGAAACAAGCACTCTCTCCAGCGTTCCCCCGCCTGACATTACCTATACCCTGTCCCTTCCGAGCTCAATTGCTGACAACGGGTTACTCTCTGCACTACAGCTGGAGGCCATTGTGTATGCCTGCCAGGTACGCCAGATCCACCTTGCTCAGCTCTCTTCCATGGGCAGATAGTAATAAAAATACACTGTGCCATTCTTAAATAACTTGTTCAGCTGAGTTTCCAAATAGCCCCTTGCATAGAAAATAGAACTTGGAAGCATTGGATTTGGACACCGATTTTAAATGCCTTGTATAAGGGCGTGTTGTCTAAAGCAAGGGGACTGGGAGTGAAGACTCATGGGACCTGATTTTCAAAGGTGCCAAGTGCCCTCTGCTCCCATTGACTTCAGCTGGAATTGCGGGTGCTCAGCATTTCTGATGATCAGGCCCTGGGGACCTATTCCCTGCTCTGCCACTGTGTTGTCACTTAACTCTCCAGGCTTCAGTTGACTTTGAGACGTGTGCAAGCCCTGCCTCCGTGGGAGCTGTGAGGGTTAATTGGTGAGGTGCTCTGAGCCCCTCAGATGAAAGGCGCTAGCAAAGGGCGAATCAGGGTTAATTCCTAATTCTGGTTTTGAATTTGCAGCAACATGAAGTTTTACTACCCAACGGGCAGCGAGCTGGGTTCCTCATTGGGGATGGTGCTGGGGTTGGAAAGGGCAGGACAGTTGCCGGGATCATCTTTGAAAATTATCTGAAGGGCAGGAAGAAATCTCTGTGGTAAGTTTCCCTTCTTTACTGTAAGAGCTTGGAGAGTTAACTTAAGGCCAGGCGCCAGGAATTCCTGAGTGCCAGCTTTGTAGCTGACTCACTCTGTGGCCTTGGGCAAGTCATTTCCACCTCTCTGTGCCTGTCTGCCGAAAAGATTTACTCTGCAGGGGAGATGTGAGGATTAATCATTGTTAGTACAACACTTTGGAGAGGCAAATCACTACCAAGTGGAGAGGACACTAGAGTCTGTTTCTACTCCCTTTGAAGTCGAGGGGAGATATCCCTGGCCATGTGTGGTGCAGAATCAAGCCCCTAACAGATGGGTTTGTACTGCAGAATCCCTGCACATCTTGTCACAAATGGCAGTTCCTGTTCAGGACTTGAGGCTGCTGTAGTATCTTGTTTTGAGGTGCATGGGAAGTTTTGCTACACCTCCAGTGTCTGTAGTCAGAACTATTGATCTCATACTTGCATGTGCACTAAACTCTACATAGGCTGTCTCTTCCTCAAGACAACCAGCTCCTCTGCTCTCTTTTAGGTTCAGCGTCTCCAATGATCTCAAGTATGATGCTGAAAGAGACCTGAAGGACATTGATGCCCCCAACATTCCTGTGCATGCTTTAAACAAGGTAGGGAGGAGAATTCAAGACCGTTTTTTTGGTGAGGGAGGGAGGAAGCCTACTACTGGCAGCTGGTAGGTGAAATGGTCCTAAACAAAGCATGTGACTCACCTATCCTTGCTTTCGTGTCGTGTTCGTGCTACAGACAATAGCAATCAGTGGCCTGGTTATTGTTACTGTCCTTGCCCTGTGCTGTTTCCACTGTAGACTCTCCTGCCGTAGTTACATACATGTGATGCTCCTGTGTTGCTTTGGGAACTTTGATTTCTGCAAATCTAAGCAGTGGCTCAATGCGAGTGCAACCTCTAGTGGCAGGGCCACGTGGCGCGTGCATCATGTTAATTGTTCCTGGAGTGGTTTTGTAATGGCGAATGTTGGACCTGGTACAGCTGTATTGTTAAGACCTTATTATTCGGCAATTCCAGGCCCCAGGGAAGAACAGTCAATGGGCCCCTAGCCTGCGCGGACGTGGTCTGCATGTCTGGTGCCCAGCGAGCTGCTGCCGCCTGCGCTGGCTGGTGCCTAGCGAGCTGCCAACTGCGCAGCTGAGTGTGCTCTTCCGGCATGGCTAGGGCTTCCACATGCCTGCCCGGCTGCCTTCGCCACCACCGGTACCACCCCGCGCGCACCTAGGAGCCTGTCCTGCTGCCCACGTGGGCAATTTAAAAGGGCTTGGGGCTGCCGCTGTAGTGGCCGGAGGCCCCCGGGCCCTTTTCAATTGCCCAGGCCCCCGACCCCTGCCCTTTTCTGATCTTGTGGGGGAAGAGGGACCTACAAATCCAAGTTTTCTCCCTGTAGGGCCTGCCAAGCATGCAGTGCTGTGGACTCTCTAAACATGCATCTAATTTCAATCCAGAGGAGTTAGTGCATCTCTTAACCGTCTCCTTTGAACGGCCAGTGCCAAGCAGGCATGACAATTAAATTGCCGCTTAAAGGAAACGGCCAGTGCTAAGTAGTAATTGTTCAGCAAGATATTCCATACCCCTGTTCTAGTCTCCAGATCATTCACAGCCAGCTTGAACCTGTCAAGCTGCCTGCTAGTTTCTCAGAACGCTTGTGGCCTGATTTTCAGAGGCATCGAGCACCCACAATTCCGATTTAAATCAATAGGATGCGCGTGTGGTCAGAACCTCTTAAATCAGCCCATTAGTCCATTGAGTCCACTGTGTCCTCAGAATCTAAAGGGCTCTGAATAGCACTTTCTTCAAATTGAGGGGTATCTTTTTCCTTCCTATAATTAACTTAGTTACAGATGAAGTCTAATGATCCTGGAAGCTAAACAATAATCTCCCCTTCAGTCAAACAGGAAGCCGTCTCTAAAAAAGGAAACAAACCAGAGGAGAGAATATTTAAAATAAAAACAGTTTAAGCATTCTACGCCGTTGATTAAAAAGAATTAAGTGACTTCGGTCAGCCAAGAAATTGAAGTCCAAGTAAAGTTTCCACTCTTCGTTAAAATGCATGCGGATGTGCGCACATGCTGACGATTGGAGGGATATATCTAGGAATTTAAAGTCCTCGTCATCATGGCATCTCTGTGTCAAATACTAGCATTAAAGAAGTCAGTTATTAGCAGGCTTTCTTCCCCACTCTCTTCCCATATGGGCTCTGTGATGTGGCAATTGCTTATAAAAAGCAGATGTGTACGCCCTGTATCATCACATTACAAAGTCATCTGCCTTCACCAGTTTTGGGTTTGGACAGGGGATGGAATCAAATGAGCTATAAATAGCATTGTAAGTGTCCTCTTTCTTTTTCCTTCCCCCTGTAGATTAAATATGGTGACACAGCTACCTCAGAAGGAGTCCTATTTGCCACTTATTCTGCTCTGATTGGTGAAAGCCAGGCAGGCGGACAGCACAGGACGCGATTAAAGCAGATTTTGGACTGGTGCAGGGAGAACTTCGACGGAGTTGTATCCTAGAGAAATAGCAACATGCTTGTAATTGTGCTTCCAAAGTGAACAAAGATCACCGAGAGCACGGCTATCAGCTTGGGGCTTGTGGTGGATGTTCCAGTGGTGTAAGGAGCCGGGCGGGGGAAAGCCCTCAGTTCTCCAGAAAACAGTGTAGCTGTGGAACGGGTGGGCGTTTCAGAAAAATCTAAGTGATTTAGGAGCACAGTTCCCATTAAAAGTCACTAGAATTTGTGTTACTGAGGCCCATTTGAAAATCCCACCAGTGAGAGTGCCAGCAGGTGAGCACGGAGAGAGTCAGGGGTGTATTTGAGTAACAAGCATTTTCAGCTTTCATCCCCCTTGGCATGTGTTTGGGTAGTGGGGCATCATTCAATAGGAAATAACAGGGTGGAGATTTACCACAGACTTTGGAAAGCCGGGGCCCGGGGAGAGTGGAGTACAAGGCTTCATGCTGCTGTGGAGCTGGTCCACACGCTGAATGTTTGATGGTGGTTCAGTTCCACTGGAGGGACATGGATCGTATTTTTCTCTCTTCACCCAGCCATTATCAGCATTAGTATTTATTTGTATTCCCATAGCAGACTGCGCGTCCTTTCTCCTTGACTAACATTCCCTTGCAGATTGTGTTTGATGAATGCCACAAAGCCAAAAATGCCAGCTCCACTAAAATGGGCAAAGCAGTGTTGGACCTTCAGAACAAACTGCCTCGAGCTAGGGTCGTCTATGCCAGTGCCACAGGTGAGAGTCTATACCATGTGATTCCCAAGACCCCAGGTATAAACATGCAGAAGCTGCCCAATGCTCCAGTCCTCCCTATGTGGAAGATGTCCATAGCCCAGGTTAACTGCTATGGGGCTGATCAAAAAACACATGTAAAATTCAATTTTAAACAGCAGAAATGGACGCTCCTAGAGGGTGTGATGAAGCATCAGATGCTCTAATCCCGTGTTTCATCTTAACGCAAAGGACGGCAAAGCAGGACTCCTAGATTCTGTTCCCAACTCTGCCACTGATCTGCCATGTGATCTTTGGGCAAGTCACTTTAACTTCCCTCTGCCTGTTTATTCATCTGTATAGTAATGCTGACCTGATGGGTGTATTGTGAGGATTAGCTAATCCTCACAATACACCCTGAAGCCTCTGCTGAAAGGCACTGTGGAAGTGTGAGGAATAACCCACCTTTTTCAAATGCTTACATATGTTTCTAAGCTCTCCAGAGTGAGGGTTCACTTGAGGCCTCCTGCCCGTCACTTGAAGAGGTTGCCTGAGGCAAAACTATTTATAGTTGTGTCTTTGCTAACAGCACATTCTATTCATACAGGTGCCTCTGAGCCAAAAAACATGATTTACATGAGCCGGCTAGGGATCTGGGGGGAGGGAACCCCCTTCAGAGCGTTTGATGAATTCCTCCATGCAATTGAAAAGAGGTAGGTCATGGGAGACCTTTCTGGTTTTCCCTTCCACTAATCCTGTATTTGGCAACAGCCTTCAGTTGGGTTGGGGGAAAACCACTGGCTTTGAACCAGTAGCTTACTGGCTGTGTCGTTTCAGCTCCCTTGTGATGTGCAATGTATCTGGCTAATACGTTCCAAGCCATCCCACAAATCTTACAGCGAATGCTTTGTCCCTATTTCATGACGGGTGTTAAATGCCACAGTAACTGCCAATATCTCTGCAGAATAAAAGGAAAAATGATTTTTTATTGGGCCAGGCAGTGAGGAAAGCAATGCAGTGTGATGGTTAGCAGAGGGGATTTACAGTCAGGCCACCTGACACTGTTTCTGGTTCTGTCACAGACTCAGTAGGGTGTGGGAAAACAGAAAGGTGAAGTGACTCATCCACCTGTGAAATGGGGATAAGGCCTGCTATGTAAATGCCAGGATTGTGTGGTCCAGTCTATTAAGATTTGAAGACAACTTAAGCAAGATGCCAAAGCAAAACCTCCAAGAGGTTGTGAATCTCCAGACAAGCCTACGCCACACGGCCACTGTGCAGGGGAAAGGGATTTCGTAACTGGCTGTCTCTCTTTCCTCCCCCTTCCTCCTTTTCTGCGTAGGGGTGTTGGTGCAATGGAAATTGTGGCTATGGACATGAAAGTGAGCGGAATGTACATTGCCAGGCAGCTCAGTTTCTCTGGAGTCACTTTCAAGATAGAGGAAATCCCACTGGATCGGCAGTATGAGCTTGTCTACAACAAAGCAGCGCAGCTGGTGAGCTAGTGTTTCTCTGTAGATCCCCAGCATCCCGTATTCCTCCCCAGAGAGCTACTGTCTAATCCCGTGTTTTGTTTTTGGGGGGGCGGGGGGGTTGTGAAGAGGAATATTTTACTCAAGAAGTTGAATGCATTTAACTACTGCCTCCTGCTTCATTAACAAGAGCGTGGGGCTCATTCAGTCATTTGATCAGCTCAGTTGACATTGTGACAGAGGACTCGTTGGCGTGGATTGATTTTCTGGTGGGGTTGTATGCAAGGTGGGGGTGGGGGGGGCGTCCGCTTTTTCTGTTGTCTGTATATATGAAATATATATGTGTGTGTACGACCAGGTCTTCAGATGGGTGAGAACGGATTACTCTTTATTTTTTACTCTATGATTTTTTACTCTATGATTTTCTAGTGTGTTTCAAACGTTAAGTGCTGAATACTGGTAGAGTCTCATTAGTATTAATTATCGTTTGTATTGTGGTAGCACCTAAGAGCTGAAGTCATGGGCCAGGATCACTTTGTGCTAGGTGCTGTAGAGATGCAGAACAGAGTTTAATCATACTCCTTAATCAGCACATGGGAGGATGTAAGGGGACATTAGAATAGCTGCAACCCGAAATTTAGGTTTGATTTTTTTTAAAAAGAATGGGTGGTGTTAGCTTATAAAATTTAAAGAAATATTTCAGTGGCTGCTGCTGCTTCTTTCATGTCATCGTAAACGGCCTTTGCTTGGATTTAACAATTCTCTTGCAGTGTTTGCAACCCGGACATTGCAGCGTTGGGCTGAGGCAGAAGGTGGAAATTGACCGTCTCTTCATTGTCCTAGCTAAATGAAGCACAAGTAAACAAAGAGCATAAATAGGGAAAATAAATTTGATATTCAAAGCCCTGATCGTTTTAATAACCTTATGTTTTACAGTGACATGAGTTAGGGACTGGAGTATTAACCTGGCCCTCTTGTGTGTGCTTTCAGTGGGCAGAGGCGATGGTGGTGTTCCAGCAAGCGGCTGACCTTATTGGCTTGGAGTCTCGAAAGTCCTTGTGGGGTCAGTTCTGGTCAGCTCATCAGCGCTTCTTCAAATATCTTTGCATTGCTGCTAAAGTCCGACGCCTCGTTGAGCTTGCCAAGGAGGATCTGGCAAAGGACAAGGTACGGTATTAGAAACCAGGTGCAAAGGGTCAATAAGCGTTAGTCCAACGACATCCGTTATGCGTGGGCATTCAGGTGAATCATCGCTGGTGATAGTCATCTTTGACGCCTGTTCTCTTTCTGCAGAATAAAACCACTTTGAATGTTGAGGCCCAGACATGCGTTGTAGAGAACACAACCTCTGTACAAACTGAGGAGGGTGGGGTAAAAGACTGGAATGAGGGTATTTTCATGCACTTGGACACTAGTCTGTGATTGTGTGCAGTGAAAAGGCAGCATATATCTTCTTATATCCTTGACCTAAAGGCATCTAGCCTCCGTAGGTGAAACCAGGATTTCAAGTGTTTAATTTCCCATAGTTCAGAATGAATGTTGATGTTTCTTGCGCTGTTTTATGGTAAACATGAGCAAACGTACTTGAAACAGCATTCTGAGTCAAGTTAGAGTTGAAAGATGTCCTGGATTCTCCAACTCTGCATGGTTAAATACACTTGGCATTGCATTCATTTGACTGGGCAGAGAGAGATGCTGGGGAAATCAGTTAGTTGTAATGATAAAGCATCATAACAATGTTTCTTAACATCATGGCTGCGTGTATAACCTCAGGCACTGAAAGACAGAGGCTTCAGCAGGAGCCCAGTTTTAGAGCCAAGATATTACTGTGTGTATCTGGGAGGAGTTGGGGTTGAATGTAGAAGGTGCTGGCAAACCGTGAAACGTAATCTCTTCTGGAGCTGATAATGGTTTGCTGAGTGTTGATGCCCAGCAAAATGTAGCATGACCTCATCTCGCTAACACACGGCCATGCTGCCCTTTTGATTTCTCCCCAGTGTATTGTCATCGGGCTCCAGTCCACTGGCGAAGCTCGCACCAGGGAGGTCTTGGACGAGAATGACGGGCACCTAAACTGTTTTGTCTCTGCTGCAGAGTGAGTTAAACCCCCTTGTGCTTTGAAGGGCAGGAATCCGGGGAGGCTCAAAGGCACAGTGAAGCGGGCTCTGTACCAGGGCTGCTTGCACTTCGTGGTCCTGTGAATGCAATTCCTCGAATCCTAAATGAGCTTCACAGACAGAGGACACTGTTTTAAGACACTGTTTCCAAAAGTGACTTTATGTGCTAAGAGCCTTGAAATCTGAGTGCAATGACCTTTCCTGCTCTTCCACATGCAGCTTTAGTAATGGCGTGCACACGAGGACAGCCAGATGTGCAATAGCCTGATTCGTGCACCCAGATGCAGGTTTGCTTGGGCACAACAGGCGCACCCGCATTTCTGTGGGAACTTCCATCTCACCCACTCTGAAAAATGCAAACCTCAAAACTGTGAAAAGAGGAAAACTATTTTTAAAGGTACAGGATTAAAAACAAGTGAGCAAGATAATCTGATTCAGAGACAGATCTTGAGATCTTACAAATGTGCTGGAAGGTGAGATGCCACCCCAGGATTTTGGACTATCTCTTTTTGTCCCACCAGAAATCCTGGTTTCAAGAATGTTGTCTTTCAGCATCAGTCGAAAGCAGAACATAGCATTAGATTGCCTTGTCCCAGTAATGCACTAGTTTGTGGTGGTTTGGTTTATGTATTTCTACATCAGTTAATCTGAGAGCTGACTGTACCCAGTGCACAGTCAGCTGTGGACGATGAGGAACATCTTAAAAAGCACTGAGTCCCATTTTCCAAAGTATCCTGGGCACTGTAGGAGCCTAAATCCTTGGCTTTCAATGAAACTTAGGCACCTAACTCACTTAGGTGCTTTTGAAGATGATCCCCTATTCCATGAACCCAGCTGCCCCTGCACATCAGGTGGCAGGAAACCAAACTGCCTGACTGGGATAAGACCCAGGTGAGTTACGTTTCCTTAGGGCCTGTGCCATCAGCAGGGCTGCTGTTAGATTATTTTTGTTTGCATCAGTTTTTATTGCTGATGAAAACAACTGGAGCAAGCTAGACTTGGTGTGAGCTATCGAAGTGCCAAGCATCCCTGCTCTTCCAGGGTACCTCAGTTTTGGCCTATGCCACGCCAGGGGCACCGGTCCAGATATGATCCCACTCCCCCAGAGCAAATACTCGCTTGTTAACTGCTGTAGAATTGAAGCAAGTCAGGCTCCAACAGCTAAGTTGATTTCTGACCTGAGTTGGACATCTGCCTAACACAGGCCAGAAGAGGTCGTAGCAGAGCTGGGGGTCGGGACCCCTCAGGGAGTCGCGAGGTTATAACATGGGGGATTGCAAGCTGTCAGCCTCCACCCTAAACCCCGCTTTGCCTCTAGCATTTATAAGATGTTAAATATATAAAAAAGTGTTTTTCATTTATAAAAGGGGTCACACTCAGAGACTTGCTATGTGAAAGGGGTCACCAGTACAAACGTTTGAGAACCACTGTAGTAGAGGATCATAGTGGTCCCTCGTGACTCCTTGTTCAAAGGTGGTGCTGTTAGTGACCACTTGTGCTGGCCAGCTCTGTCCCCCTCCTGTGGGGCAGGTGTTTACTTGCTCGGCAGTACCATCTCCTAATGTGCCTGCTTCACAGTGTCCAATTGCAACTTCCTGGTTCTGAAGCCCTTCAGCAATAGGGGGGGTGCTCTTAGGGGAGTGTGTTTGCAATGGAGCAGTTGCTGACAAAACAAGAAGGGAAGGACTGCTTGCTGTTTGTGCAGGGGAGTCTATAAAACTTTGTTAATGGGGATTCCAGTGGAGGAGAAGGAGAAAACACAGATGGTCAGAAGAATAGCAAGCTGGATTTCATGGCAAGGAGACTCAGAACCTGAATCCTGGCTTGAAGGAAGCAAAGTGACTCTCAGCCTTCTCTGGGTCTCAGCTCTGTACCCAGAGCCAGTCCAGCACTGAGGGCAAAGGGCCTTTCCAGTACCGCATAATAGGTATTGTTTAACTCCCACTCTGGTCTGAGAGCCCCTCCTCTATTCCCCAAATACCCCGTCTCACAGCAGGTGGGAATCATGCCCATACCTCTCAGCTGTTGCTTTCAACATTTGTTTCAGCCCAAGCTCATTTAGCGCTGCCTCCTCATTGCACATGGGCCCAGTCCCTCCCAATCCAGCCAGCATTGAAGCATTTACTCTTTCGTTTGCAGTACAGCCCACAAAAGCATCCATTTGATTTCCACCTCTTCTGATTTTTCCATCCACCTAGACCCACAGTGTGTTCCATGTTTTGTCACTGGCCTTTACCTTGCGGGCAAGTAGTTCTGCTTTAGGTTAATCAAAGCACATTCGTTAGACAACCGTGACCCAGAGTCTCCGCCATTTCAGGCAGGTCAGTTACACGGCACAGGGTTGGAACCGCTAGCCCATATAACACCCAGAGAAGATGTTGGAACGTACTGGATTTTGCAGTAACAACTTCCAAACATAGAGAGCGTCACACTTAACCCTTGCTCTCAGTTACTCTGACGTTTGTGCTGTTTTGGCCTGTCCCATGGCTGCACGATGCCCGTGGCATTTTGTGTTTATATTGCAACAGCTCCCTGGCACGGCGGTGCTGCCTGCGTCCAGCAGGAGTAGCAGGCAGTCTAAAGCAGAGAGCATTTCTCACCACAGCATTCACTCCGTGTGCATACCGTAAGGCTGAGGTCCTGCTGGAGCGAGCCAAGCTCTCTTGTTTCACTCGCGCTGTTTGACATCAGAACCCTCTGGTGAAATGCAGCCGCCTCCTCTCCATTCGAGTTGCTGTGATTCCTCAGATCCAAGCTGTACTAATGGATAATTGTTCAGGACTCACTAACAGTTAGAGAATGCTTGGTTTAGCCCATTTTCCCATTAAATATATCGATCTCTTAAATACCCATTGATACATTATAACCAGTAGATGTTCCTACTCCTGGTAGCTAGAATAAATTTTGCATCTTACTTTCAGAGGCGTCTTTCTATCACTAATTCAGAAGCACTTTCCTTCAACCAAAAGAAAGAGAGAAAAAGGAACTGGCATTAAAAGAAAACGTAAGACCGCCTTCCACCGCCCAACGTCTGACCTCCTGCCTTTCCGCCTCACCCCAGCTACTCAGCCTTTTCGTCTCCTTTTCCCTTCCCCACTTCATGCTTTGCCTTGGTTTGGGTTTGCCCTCCCTTAGATCCCTTGCTACAGTCTCTCACCCTAGGCATGTCGCTAGTTACAGCTCTCCATGTCATCTTTTCCCCCCGCAACTCACCTCCCTTCCACCAAATCACTTCCTAGCCCCTGGGATTGCCCAGTAGCCATGCCCTTTCCCCCTGCAATGCAGACTGCTAGACTGACAGGCAGATTTTGCTAGACTCCCAGCTGCACATCTGAGGCCCTCTTGCAGCCAAGGGGTTTTTCTCCTCTACCCCTTACATATAGGGTGGCAGGTGCCCTGGAAAATACTCAGTTATCTACCCTATTCCTGGCTGCGGCTGCAGGTAAGAACTGTCTCCTGTACCACCTGTGTTCCCTCTGTGCTGGGTTCCTTTGCAAGCAGGCTGGACCCTAGCTCTCATGCCCATGGTGACATGTGGGAAGTGGCAAAAGGGGGAAGAGGAGAGAGTGGTAAAGGCTGATTTACAGAGATTGCCCAGGCAAACTGCTGCCTGGGCACCAACTGCAGGGGTTTCCTGCCAGGTGAGACCAACGGATCTGTAACGTCTTGCATGGCTGGGGCATTTCTCACTGTGCTGGGAATTCAGTCCTGATGCGACTGGTTTTCCTTCCTGAAACACCAATGCACCAGCCCCTCTCTTTGCCTAAGATTTTCCTTTAGGGATAGCTAAGCCTGTGGGTTCTTTCCCCACAAGGGGAGAAGAGGAAAGTAGCTGCAATTCTGCTTTGCTAACACATGACCAGGTGAGAGCAAGGTGCAGTTTGCACATTGCCATGTGGCCGTCTTCAGCCCTGGTAAAAGACTGGCTCGTTCTTCCTCTCTCTCTTTTTCCCCCATGCCCAAACGTCTGCCTCTCTCTGATCTGCCTTTCGCTTGGGGCAACCTTAGCTCCCTATGACCTCTCCTCCATTCTCTGAGCCAGTGCTTGCTGTTCTGTGCTGACCTGCCCCGCGGGCCCTCTCCCCCCCGCTGATGCGGCTCGCTCTCCCTCACAGGGAAGCAGAAAGGCCGCTGTGCGAAGGCCCTGAAAGGCATGTACGACATGGCGGGCGTGATCAAGATCAGCGACGACAGCAGCACTGATTCGGAGGTGGGGCTGGACAGCGACTTCAACTCCTCCCCGGAGTCCCTGTTCGACAACGACGACGTCATCATTGTCGAACGCACCTGCAACGGCTTCGCACCTGAAGACAGAGGTGAGCCAGGCTGGTGCGCTGGGGTTAATTCCTTCCCAGGCCAGGGACAAGCCAGGCATTTGGGGGAGGTCAGGGGACAAGGGTCTGGGCTTATCCTGGTCTCGTACATGTGCAGAATAACATTCCAAATGGATGTAACCCTGGCTTTGCTTAGCATCCCACGTGGGACAGGGGCGCTGAAATCTGATACAGGCGCTTCTCATGGTGTCTCCCCGGGGACAGTGAGGGTCCTGTTATGTGTGGGAGTGGCCATGCTTCCTTGGCAGGGATTGGCCGGCTGTCGCACCCACCAGCTCAGAGCCGGTCCTTGCGTCTCTTTAGGGAGGTTGAGGAAATGGTACCTGCAGACTTCTGACTTCCAGGCTAACGCAGACTTGCTTGGCTATCCTGCACTGCCCAAGTGGGGGAGCCCCCACTCCCGCGTTAAAAGCAAACTGACGTTTGTATAATAGAACAATTGGCTTGTAGCTGATTTATACCTAGTTGTGGTCAGACTTGGGGGGTGGGGTGGAGTGTGGAATACCAGCCTGTGTGAGAGATCTGTCCTGCTACGCGCTCATCAACACACGCCCAGCAGCAGTCCTTACTCTCTCAATCAGACCCCTCCTCTCTTGAGCCTCAATCTGGGTCGCTCTATGGTTCTTCTTCACACTGGTCCCAAGCTCTGTGGCTGCTGTGTTCCTTGCCATCCCCTGGCTGGACTCTAAGCACCTACCTTTCAACATTGCAGGCATTTTGCACTTGCCAGGGTCCCAGAAGGATGTGCATGGCCCGGGAGTGCTAGAACACGTGGAGAAAATGAAACAGGACCTCCTATCAAAAGTAAAAGCACTGGGCAAAGAGCTACCTCTCAATACCTTGGATGAGCTGATTAATCACTTTGGGGGCCCGGAGTACGTGGCAGAGGTATGTCGTATTATGGTCGCCTGGCATTGGGCACTGCAGCTCAACCTGCTGTTCATGGCTCTAACCACTAGAGGGTGCCATAATGCCAGCCCTTGGAGAGGTTGAGTTGTGCTCCCAGCCCCACGGTTGGTTCACATCTGAGCAGGCAGCCGCTGGCTAACATCATAGCTCCTGGGGGCTAAGGCCATGTCTACACTACTACTTACATCGGCAAAACGTATGTCGCTCGGGGGTGAAAAAACCACCCCCTTGAGCGACATCAGTTTCGCCGACCGAAGCGCTGGTGTCCACAGCTCTCCTGCTGACAGCTACTCCCTCATTGAAGGTGGTTAAATTATGTCAACGGGAGAGCTCTCCCCTGTCGGCACAGGGCGGCTCCGCGGGAGATCTTACAGCAACGCAGCTGCATTGGGATAGCTATAAGGTCTCTAGTGTAGACATGGCCTTAGTTCCTGACCGTGCCTGTCCAGTGTGTGATGGCGGGGTAGGAGGAGCTCCTGAGGGATCCCCGCCCCTTTATGCTTTTTGCATTATCTTCCTCACCTTGAGGCCTTGGGTTGTAACCCCCTTCTTCCCAATCCAGGATTGGCTGGGACTCCCTACTACTTATTTACTGTGCTCTTGGCACTTCCTTACTGTGATCTGGGACTAGTTACTTCACTGCCTCAGTTTCCCTAATTGTAAAAAGTAGTCTCCAGGGCAAAAATTCCCTTCGGAAGCAGTTTATTGCTCCAGGTCTGGCCAGTATAGACCCTTGCCCATGTGTCTGCCATAACATTTACTTCCCAAATGCTCCATTTCACCCTTGCGCCCCCACTCTGTCTGTCTGTCTGTCTCTCATTAATGACCTGTTTCTTCCCTGGCGGCCATGTAGATGACTGGCCGGAAAGGCCGGGTGGTGAGCAGACCTGACGGCTCCATCATGTATGAGTCCCGGGCTGAGCAGGGCCTCTCCATAGACCACGTCAACCTGAAGGAGAAGGAGCGTTTTATGAGTGGGGAAAAGGTGAGTGAGGCTCTGAACCAGACACCCCTGCAGCTGCACACTGGAGAAGTTATGGATTGGCATAGTGCTTGTGGGCGGCTACCCCAGATGCATGATGGGACCTTGCAGTCACTGCCTTGCCCCAGATGTGTGTGCCTGTCTCCGTCAGTCCCTTTGCGCTTCACCCCGGAAGCCTGGCACTTGACCATTCGCTTTCCAGAGGAGAGCTGGGCGTGACTGTAGAACCTAGAAATGCTGCTCTTGCAGTGGCCAGAGGGGGCACTGCAGAATGTCCTGTGGGACTGCCTGCCCCAGGGTCTGAACACCCTGCTGGCCCTAGGATGGAGGCCAAGGATACAGATCTCTCACACGAGCTGGGCAGAGCACTAGACAGCTGTGCCAACCCCTCAGGCCCATAAAACGAATATGAATTGTGCTGGCTTGACCTGCTGGGAAGTGACACGGAGGCATGGGGGCCTTCTGTGGGTCAGGACGGACTGTGTCCTTGGGATTTCTCTGGGCCTGCCCCGAATGCTTTCCATGTAGCCGTTCTCCTAGATCTCTGAGAATACCATTACGTCTCCTCACTCCTGCTGTGTCTCTCTCAGCTTGTAGCAATAATCTCCGAGGCCTCCAGCTCAGGGATCTCTCTCCAAGCAGACAGGCGGGTGAGGAACCAGAAGCGCCGGGTCCACATGACACTGGAACTGCCCTGGAGTGCAGACCGAGCCATACAGCAGTTTGGTGAGCGCCGAACATTCTCAGTCACTTTCTCCCTCTGCTCATTGGCTACGGGGTGTAGTTCAGCCCTGTGATTTTCTAGCAGCCCTGCAAACGAAACACCCACCTAGCCGCCTTTTGGAGCCACAGGGAGTCCAGTTGTGTTCAGTGGCACAAAGGGCTAGCCCCAGAAACATGGGGTTCATGCAGCCTGCCAGGACCAGTCCAGGCACAAGGCAGCTGTGATCAACTTTCCTTCAGGGAGAGATGCAGAGCTGCCTTGGGGTGGGGTGTAGTTGATCAAGGGGGAGGGGTAGCTTATCTGTGGAAGCAGAGCACTGGGCTGGTGCACTGGCTGCTCCCCCCAGATCCTATTCTGGGTCCCATCTTGGTACGTAGGGGACACTTGTCAATGCCAAAGAACCTTTGAACTGGAATAACTAGGGGTGCTGCCCATGTGTAGGGGGAAGTGAAGGGCTGGACTGGACTGGAGTGTCAGTTCATGGTGCATCCAGGATTGGGATGCATTGGCAGAGTTGTGTGTGTGTGAAGCTAGCATGGCACCCGACCATGCTCTGTGCCTGGGGTGAAGCCAGCCTCTCCTCACAAGAGCAGTAGAGGAAATGAATGTACGGCTCCACTTTAAAACTCGAGTGATTTTGTGACTGGCCACCCTGCTGTGATCCTGGAGAGGTCAGGGCAGCAGCCCTGCTCTGGCAGTGCCAGGTGGGAAGGTCTGGCAGCACAAAGCCGATGAGAGAAGCTATGTCCCCCCTCCCCAGAAGAGAAGCGTTGGGTTTGGTTTCAAAGCCGATAGGTGCTCTAAGGGAAGCTGCCTCGTTTGTCTGTGTTCCCCACTTCCTTCTCAGCAGCTGTTCCCATGATCGTGTCAGCTTCCACGTCATTCACCCCCATCTCTCTCCAGGTCGAACGCACCGATCGAACCAGGTCTCTGCTCCGGAGTACGTCTTCCTTATCTCTGAGCTGGCGGGGGAGAGGAGGTTCGCGTCCATCGTCGCGAAACGCTTGGAGAGCCTTGTAAGTGCCCCAGAGGATGGCTAGAAATAAAACCCATGGTGGCTCTGAACATTTCCGAGTGACTCTGCGTCTGGGGCAACTCTGGTCCCAAATAGAACTCGGGCAAGGGATTGCGTCACCCTGGGCTGACGTGCAGCCACCTCTGCTGCGAAACGAGGAAGCTGTTTAACAGCCTGCAGAACAGGAAGTGAAGAATACTCTACGTAATTGGGATAGCAGGGGAATTTCGGGGAGGTAGCTTGTAAATCGGGATGTTGGAATTTCCCAGCAGGCAGGAGTGAACACCCATCCTTTTCCAGGAAGGAAATAGACTCTTTAATGACCATAAGCTATCATTGCCTCAGTTCAGTGTTTCATCATTTCTAATGAATGCATGAGTATCTCTGAGTGTTAATATACTAGCACCTCGCTGTCTTCCCTTAGCATGTCTATGTACTGACTTCTGGTGAAACTTGCTCTACTTTTAAACCGTCCCTCCCTGATTATTTGCTCAAATTAAGGGAAAAACCTACATATGAAAATATAGGTGGCGTGTAATCTAATCACTGTGTTTAGGTTGAACATGGTGTCTCACACGCCAGCCGGGTGGCACATGATGCCTCAGATATCTGGAAGAAAAGTGGCATTTTCCAGACACCAGAGCTGACTTGTGATAATCTTCAACAATCCCGGCGCACGCTGTTGAGGCCCATCAGAAACAGCCCTCTGACATGGGGTCACCTTAGGAGTCCGTCTTTAATCAGGGGTTCACTGAGCTTTGTTATGGATGCAGTTGCTTTTCCCAGTGAGTCTCTTCCCCAACCTTTCTGAACAGCTTTGGGCTTTGTCTCTTCTTCCAGGGTGCCTTAACTCACGGAGACAGAAGAGCCACTGAATCCAGAGACCTCAGCAAGTACAACTTTGAGAATAAGGTGACCGTTAGCAATTCTGCATGGTCATTTAGCAAGCTTAAAATAACCGGCACACCCCTTTGGTAGGACACTGACCATGGCCAGAGCCAGTCCTGGGGTTGACAGGTCATGGCAGGTTAGGGATCTGCTCTTGTGAGCCCTGGGAACAAAGCTCTTGGTTTTGGCACAAAATACAAACATACGGAGAGCATAATAAGAGAGCTTTAGAGACCTCAATCCTCATAAGGGGGGTGGGATAGCTCAGTGGTTTGAGCATTGGCCTGCTAAACCCAGGGTTGTGAGTTCAATCCTTGAGGGGGCCATTTAGGGAACTGGGGTAAAAATCTGTCTGGGGATTGGTCCTGCTTTGAGCAGGGGGTTGGACTAGATGACCTCCTGAGGTCCCTTCCAACCCTGATATTATATGATGATACCCTGCAGGAAGGAGAGAGGTGTATCCTGGTCTTATGTACAGGGAAACTGAGGCAGAGATGCTGCTTGACTTGCCTACATGCACAGAGGGAATTTGGGTTCGGGCCAGGACCTCATAAGTTCCCAATAATAGTAATACCCAGCTCTTATGTAACACTTTTCATCAGCAGATCTCAAAGCGTTTTCCAAGGGAGGTCAGTATTATCCCCATTTTACAGGTGGGGAAACTGAGGCACATACCGGGGGTGACTTGCCCAAGTTCACCCAGCAAACCAATAGTAGATCTAGGAAGAGAACCCAGGTTGCCTGAGTCCCAGATCAGTACCCCATCCACTAGGCACACTGCCTCTCCCTCCTGTGCTTAGGCCTTGCCTCTCATAGGGCTGGAAGAAGACTCATGGGTGAGACCAGCTACCTGACTTGGGTCTGTACCCGAACACATTAGTTATCCATCAGGTTCTTGATGGACATGCCTCCGGTGGCTGCATCTACTTCAGCATCTGCCAGGATGTCTACGTGCTTCCCACTCATTGCTGGGGAAAGCAGCATCCGAGATCCCTTCTCCACCCCTAAAGTGTGTAGTGAGATCAGAGGACAGAGCTGCTCCCCACCCCCTTGTGACTGTTCTCTCCTTTCCACAGTACGGGACCAGAGCGCTAGACAGGGTCCTCACCACCATCCTCAACCAGACTAAGAGCAAAGTGCCTCTGCCCAAGTATTACCAGGAACGAGAGGATGAATTTTTTCAAGGTGAGAACATTAACTGGGGTTTCTACTTGAAAGTGCTTCTTGCTGGCTCAGTTAGTGTGTGGTAGGGATAGATCACTGGCAGGAAAGCTGGAGCGGGCACGCGGAGCCATTCATTTCCCTCCTCCTGGGGGGAGAAGACACTAAAGGGGCCAACAGCAGGCTGACGTGGACATCTAGAGACAGAGGTGGGGAGAGGGGCAGCACTCTATGGTAAGCGAGGCAGTGGGGTGAGCCAGGTGGCAGTGCTCCTCCCCAGGCGTGGGAGAATGCAGAGGTGGGATCTTTTCTTACTGGGGTGTCACAGTTCAGGGCAACTGCACTTGTATTTCCCCCTTGTGGGCCAGTAAAGGCACCCACTTTAGGCTCCTGGCTGCTACCTCTCTTGGGTGGAAACTCATGCCTCTCTCCCTCCTGACCGGGATATGTCCAGGCTGCATAGTTTCCTGCCTACACTGTGAATTCCCCAGCAAGTCAGACTGCCTACGCAGGCCTGCTTTGCCTTCCCCTGAGAGGCTATAAACAGCGTAATGGCCCACAGTTAGCAAATACCACCTCGCCCTTTCTGAGCAAGCACATTTATCCTCAAGGTGAAAGCACAACAGAGAAAATCATTAGCGTGGCAAAAGAACTTGCCCGCCTGCTAATAGGCTTACCAGAGATCACCCCAACTCCCACTGGTAGGAGTCAGTCCTTCCAGCCCCACACGCGGGATTTTCAAGTCCATAACAGCTGTTAGTTCAGAACAAGCACACAGACTGCGCAGATTAGCCTGTTCCTTTATGCGGCTTGGGCCTTTGCGCTTGTCCTCATGTAACAGGTGATCTGCAGACAATGGCTGTCTCCTCGGGGGGTAGCGTCAAAACGGCCAGGCTTTTGCACAACCAGGGGGTGGGAAACCCACGTTACTTGTTTGCCACAGTTCATTCTTGTCTGGCACATTTGTTTCCAATAGTCCTTTGATGCTCCTGACACTTCCCAGGGTTTACCTCGGTCATGGCTCCCCCCAGAGAAGTTACATACCGTCCCACCGTAATACATCAACATCACATTTTTAATACAAGGGACTCCAAAGCTACTTCACCTTAATTCAATAAGACTTTGCCAGGAGATTGCCCTCTCTGTCATCGGGGGAGTGGCCATCTCAGCAAACAGGGGAAGCAGCCCTGTAGCAGGACTGCTGAGATGAGGGACTTTGTGGCATTGAGGTGGAGGCCACACGACAGCTCACAACCTTCAAGGCATGTGCTTCCCCTTCTGTCATTCTAGAAATGAAACAAGGTCTCATCTCGGTCGGGATCTGCTGCAAGGAGATGAAATACGGCTACGTAACGGTGGAGAAGGGTAAGCCTGGAATCTCCTCCCTGCCCTGTGGAGGGACAGGCTAAGGGACAACGCTAAGTTACCGTAGCACACGTTTGCTGCCGTCCTCCTGGCGCACGTCAGACTTGTCCTGTAGCCGGCGCGGGACGCAGCACTTGGGAAGCCGGAGGGAAGCTCTGCAGGTGCTTGGCCAGCAGAAGCAGAGCATCTTTGCCAGTCCTTGGTCTGCGAGGCCCAGCCTGACTACCAGCCAAGCTCTGGGGGCCCCGGCAGTGTTGGCTTCCAATGGGTCCCCCTGCCGGCTCTCCTGGAGAAAGCAGAGGTGCTTCCCTGCTCTCTGGGATGGTGAGGGGAGGGGGAGTTGTCACTGAGCTGCTCAGATTCCCTACCCTGAGCTGCGCTCTCCATTGCAGACTGCTCCATAACCAAGTTCCTGAATCGCATCCTGGGCCTGGAGGTGCACAAGCAGAACATGCTCTTCCAGTACTTCACCGACACCTTCGACCACCTGATTGAGAAGGACAAGAAGGAGGGCAAATACGACATGGGCATCTTAGGTAGGAGAAGGGAGAGGGGGGGAAACTCCTCCCTGCTGGGAGCCCACTGGTGTCATGTCCCCCGCTGCTGCACCCTTCAAACCCAGGCACTTCTTCAATGGCCAGTGGCTTTCTGTGCCGGATGCTGGGTGTGACTGGGCTGCCTACACTCTGTGCATCCTACGCTCCCGTTAGCTCTTGACCTGGTCTGGGCTTCACACTCTGGTGACCCTGCCCCCTGCTGGGCGTTCAGACCTAGAGAAGCTGGTGCCCTTCCATGCTAGGTCAGCGCCCATCAGGAGAGCGGGATTCAAACCCCAGCCTCTTTAGCCCTGCCTAGGCTTTCGAGTGCTAGGAGCTTGCCCCTGTGCCTCAGCCTACGGGGTGGGTTGCTGGGAGAAGATGGTAGTGCCGTGACTCCACTGGCTAATCCAGGGGAAGGGAGCAGCGCTCTGAAGGGCTCCGTGCCTGCCCTAAGCTGGAGAGGATGGGTGGTGGAGGGGAAGGTGGGGGCCCTGGCTGGTGATAAGCCTGCACTGGGTGCTCTTTCACAGGAAGGATGCTCGGGACGGGCTTGGGGGAACGGCATCCCCAGGTTGACGGCCCAGGACGCTCTGGTGCCCAGACCTTGGTGGGTCTTCTACAGCAGGACAAACCCCGAAGAGAAGAGCAGGCTGCAGGGCAGCTGAGGGGCTGTGGGATTAGGGACTCTCAGCTTCCCCCGGGCCTGATCCCTGCCCTGCAATGAACGTGAGGGAGTTGTTGCACCATAAGGGTTGGCTGAACCAGTGCAGAGCTCCCGGGGGGCGGGGCTGGGAACCCCAGGAGTAAATGGAGGTGGCCAGGCTGCGACGTGGAGCTCTGCCACTCACCAGAGGTCTAAGGGCTGTTTCTTTCTGCTACCTCCACAGACTTAGCCCCCGGCGTGGATGAGATTTACGAGGAGAGCCAGGAGGTTTTCCTGACCCCAGGGCATCCCCAGGACGGGCAGGTGGTTTTCTATGAGGTAAGGGGCTAGGTAAGGTCTCTGCCAGGGCAGCCCTGTCCATGGGTACCCAGAGCACATAGCCGCTCTTGGGCAGCCCTCGCTCCGGCTGTTGTTCCTGGCCTGGAACTTGGTCCTCCTTGTCCAGGTGTAGGCTGCACAGCCACAGGAAGGAGACTGTGTCCCGCACGCTGGTATTGAAGTGGTGCCAGGACACCCCGATCAGGGCCTGTTGTGCTAGGTGCTGTACACAGGAGCCAAGGAGAATCTCTGCCCATCAGCTCATCCCCATCCTAGCACATGGGTACTTCAGCAGCCAAAGTGTCCTCTTCCCTGCTTGGGCACGGGGGGCACCTTGCCCAGCCCCAGTTCCCTGAGCTGAGCGAGCTGGCAGGCATTCTTGCTGGGTCTCCAGCATGGCACTTCCCGGACGCTCCCGTCCCATGGGGCATGTTTTGGCAGAGATCTCGGTACCGCTCTGCCCACCCACTCACCTTTACACACTGTCTGGGCTTCACACTCTCCTGCCTTTCCTCCTGCCAGAGCGCGTGTGCCTAGTTGTAGTTGCTACACTGCAGCCAGTGCTTCCCCCGGTTACTCTACCATGGAAGCAATTGCTATCGTTGCCATGGGAATGATGGGAGACGGGAAGCAGGGCGAATGCAGGGTCTGTGTGTGTGTGTGTGTGTGTGTGTGAGAGAGAGAGGGGGGGGGGACACTCCGACACCTGCCATCCATAAAACACGAGGGTTCTCATTTGTCCTGTTAGATCAGCGTCGACAGAGGCCTGAAGTGGGAGGAGGCCTACGAGAAATCGCTCAAACTGACAGGCACCTACGACGGCTTCTACCTCTCCCACAAGGTGAACTCCCCAGCGCCACCAGGGCTGCTGCCCCACACGTCTGAGATGGGCTCCAGCGGGGCCGTCTGGTTGTTGGCAGCCAGCAAGAGGCCAGTGGCAACGATCGATGCCTCGCTGACCGGTCACCAGGGGCCCAGAAAAGCCTCTGAGGAGCTGCAGTTTCATTTTGCCCAGCAACCAGGAGGGGGGTTGACTTCAAAAGGCCGAGGGTGGGGGAGGAGGGAGATTGTAATGGGAGTAACAAAAAGATCCTTGTTCCTGGAGCCGTCTCCGCTCGGACAGCGCATTCCCCGCCATGGAGTGAGCCCAGCTCACGGCAGGAGGAGTGAATGGGGGAGGGTGCCGACTGGAATTCCCCTGCTGCCAGCGTACGGCCGCTGCAGAGCCAGCGTCCCCGTCAGCCGCCCCGCTCTCGGAAGCAGGGGTGCAGACATACGTTGGAAGCGTGGCCCTTCTGGGGAGGCGCCGCGTCCAATCCGCCCATGGCGCACGCGAGTGTAACGGTGCACCTTGTGCCCACAGACGCGAGGCTGTAAATACACCTGCCTGCTGGCGGAGCAGGGCCGCGGGAAGAACTTCATCCTCTACAAGCCCAACATCGGCAAGCAGAGCCAGCCCGAAAGCCTCGAAAGCCTCTTTAAGAAGTACCGCCAGGTAGGTGGGAGCCACCGAAGCCAGCTGCTGCCCTTCCCCTCCATCTCCCGCAAGGCTGAGCGGGAGGGACACTGCCTGTGCCCCGGCTGCCCTCTGCACATGGGAATTGCAGCTGATCAAGGAACCTGTGACCCAACCACGGTCGGGGCAGAGGGAGAGTCCTTGGGGCCGAACGCTCCCCTGGCGCATGGTTCTGTAGGCAGAGATGTAGGGATGGGCTCTGCCTTCCCAGAGGCATGCGCAGCAAATCTCCCCCCGGCGCCAGCGTGGGGCTGAGCTGGGACACGTCCGTCCGAATTCTCAGCAGGTCAGTGTTCTCCAGACCCAACGCTGACGCCCCGTAGGGGTACGGCGGGCACCGGGAGAGGAGTGCTGGCATGAGGGGCTCAGAGTGCATGGGGGGGTTGGCTGCCCTTTGCCAGGGCTGGATGCAGAGTATCGAACTCGACGGATCAGCGCTCTGCTCCCTGCCTGGCAGAGCGTGTCCGGGGGTTGTTTGCGCCCTTGTGTTCAAATGCCAACACTGCCGTCAGCACAGGGGGAAAGGGAAAATCAGCCGTACCTTCCGTGCTTGCCCTTGTCTAGCTGCCACGTGTGCACCTCAGCGTGCCATGCACACCGATCAGTGGAGCCTCTCGGCACTCCTGGCAGGAATCACTGTTCCCAATTTACAGCTGGGGAGACTGAGGCACACAGGTGCTGTGACTTGCCCAAAGTCCCCTCCCGTCTGGCAGAGCTGGGGATAGAACCCAGGTGTCCTGACTCCCAGTGCGGGGCCTTAGCCCTCCACCACCCTGAGGAGAGTGGAAAAGTAAAAGTCTAACTGGGCCTCTGGCGGTGTCCCTTGCAGGTGCGGCCCGAGGAAGCCAAGGAACACTGGGAGAGCAGCTACCTCTTCTCCTTCACAAAGTGTAACCACGCCGTCTGGTAAGTGACGCCCAGTGCCAGAGGGCCTGGCCTACTCTGGGCTCCCTGCTGGGGAAGCTCAGAGCCCTGTCCTTCCCAGAGACAGAGCCCTGTCCAAACGGGGGTAGCTGCTGCTGGCTCTGGCTCTGCATTAAAGGGTCTTCACCGCTCTGCGTGACCCTGCTTCTTCTGTGAGCTGCTTTGCCTGGCCTGTCCCAGGGGTCCCCACTAATACTGCAGGAGCTAGCCCCCTGCTGCCCCGCATCTGGGGTCAGCCACCTGGGGGGAGGAGAGGGGCATCCTCCTTCCACTCACTCCCCACCCCCAACAAGCCAGGGGAAGGGAGGGGCTGCTGGTAACTCTTGTTCTCTTCCTCTCTGCAAACCTGAAGGAACAGAACCTGCAAACTAATCCAAGAGGGAAAGGAGTGTTTCCAGGGCATGCGCCTGCGCCGTTACTACATGCTGTGCGGCGCGCTGCTACGGGTCTGGAGCAAGATCGCCAGCATCATGTCGGACATCACCAACACCAGCTACCTGCAGATCGTCCGCCTCAAGACCAAGGAGAAGAAAAAACAAGTTGGTGAGTGCAGGGGTCAGCGTGCTGGGCGGCGCTGTGGTGGCAGGGAAGGGGAAGTGAGCTGCAAGCCATGTTTCGGGGGGATGTGATGGGGTTCCTGGATTCCCTCCTTTTCCAAGCAGGGCCCTGCAGGTCTCTCTCCTCTCCCCGATCCAGACCGGGCAGCTCTGTGATTAAGGAGATCCTGTGGGATGAGAGCAGGAGAAGCATGCAACTCCCAGCCCATTCACTTTGCATGCTCCGGGCCAGGCCTTGGCATGGAGCTGGGGATCTGTATCCCTGGGGTGGAGTGGGGAAGGGGAATTAGCCCAGCATTTGGGCATGTCCCAGGCATGGTGCACCCTCTGCTCAGGTCTGATGCCCGGTCTGGGTGTGAAGGCAGTGCTGTTGCTGCCCACTACACGCCTGCCCCCTGGCACCCTTCACTGCAGGGACTACTGATGCCATCACACTAGCGCAGTCTGGGAACCTGGCTGTGGACCGCCTGCTGTCTCCTCTGCTGCCAAGCCTAGGACAGGGCTGCAGAGCTGTGGGGATGCAGCTTGCTGTGTAGGCAGTGAAACTGGCAGCCTGGGGGCGGGGCTGAGGGATGCAATTAGCCCAGACACTGGGTCCCACTCCCAGGGCCCCTCACCTGTCCCCTCCCAGGAGCTCAGGTGCTTTGGGGGCTGACACAGCATGTTCCATCTCCCAGGGATAAAGATCCCCGAGAGCTGCGTCCATAGGGTGCGGGAGGAGCTGAAGCAGATGGACGAGAATGTAAAGCAGAAGCATAACCACCAGGCCCTTCTGGCCCAGGACCGGAGCCTGCCGTACTCCATGCCACAGCATGTCCTGCAGCAGCCCCATGACCTCTGCCAGCCTGTGGCCAGGCTCCCCCTGCCCAGACACTCCCTGCACCAGGACGAGATCCTGGACTTGACCTACAGTCCTCCCAGCGACAGCCTCTCCAACCTGGCCTTGAAGCACGAATCCCTGGGCGCTTTACACTTCCCACCGGAGCCTGTTCTCCAGCCACACCAGCAGCACAGGGTGCCCTTGCATTTCAGCCTCCCTCCTGTCTTCGAGAGCCCGGCCCCAGCTCTGGCGGGGAACATGCCTCTCAACCAGTCCCCACACGACCACGTGCCTCTCCCCCATCCCGACCACCTGCAGACGCTGCCGCAGCAGCAGCTGCCGCCCGAAGACTTAGCCCAGCAGGAGAACATCAATTTCAAGGAGGTGCTGGAAGACATGCTGAGGACGCTGTACGTGGCCCCTCAGGACAGCGCGCTCTCCCAGGAGCGCCAGAGCGTCATCCAGTTCACCAGGCCCTTTGAACACTTCTGAGGGGCCAGCTGAGGGCCGGGGTGGGGCTCAGACACAGGCGCTGTGCCCCTCCCTAGCCTCTCGCCTGCCTGCCTTTGGCAGGAGCGCTGGCGCGGAGGGAGCCCTGGCTCTTGTATTGCTTTGCAATGACCCACGTGTCTCAGTTCGGGGGCGGGGATCGCGTATTCTTTACAGCAAAGTTTATTTATATATAATATACAGCCACACATGTATAGAGTTGTACATATCATGTGTATAAAGGGGGGGTGGGGGTGGCAAAGTGCTTTTATCACAGAGCTCAGCTGATCGGGACCCATGTCCTCTGCTGCGGGATGGACCTGCTCAAACAACCGCGCCCAGGTAGGACAGAGAGGAGAGCCATTGACGGCCCCAGCCCCTCCATCTCCACACCGACTACAGAGTTGAAAGGCCGGGATTCACCCCCCTCTCCCCGGGGCGTGTGCAGCAGCTGCTAACTGCAGTGTCGGCAGACGGAAACGTTCTGACCCCCAAAGCGATCCTGTTACCAGAGTGTCAGTGATGGCAAAAGCCGTGGTTCCCAGCCGTTGTGGGCAGCTTGGCTGGGTCAGCCGGAGTCAGGCTCACACTTGGGCTCTTCCATCCCAGCCCTGGAGCTTGGTGCCACTCGAAACACCAGAGTCTTGAAGGAATGGGGGGCAGGCACTTGGGCCTAATACAGAGGCGGGGACCGCGGGGGAAGTGACAGAAGTCCCAGTGCAGGCTGGGAACCACTGAGCTAAAGCATCCATCTGTGTAGGATTGGGTGGGGCCAGCTGGAGAGACATTCAATTGACTACAGGTCATGTGTTCGCTCTCTGCTCTCCAGTTAGTCCATGCCACCCCTTTCTCTTGGGAGGGGAAACTGACATGCTTTGGGCTGCCCTGACTTCCCCAATGGGATGGGGAACAACTCTTCTGCACTAATGTGCCCACTTTATCAGTATTCAGCAATGAACTCCTTAGCCCCTGGCCAGCCTTCCCATCATCCTCTTCTGCCTGATGGCTGCTGGCCAGTCTGCACGCTCAGCCCCGGGGCTCCTTGTGGTGGCAGCAGCTGCAGCGTGGCCGTGCTTTCAGAGTCTTGCTCTCTGTCGCATTCTCTCCTGGAGCCAACTGGCTAGTACCGTTCCAATGGGTTCGTTCGCAGCTGGGCAGCGGGGCCAGGCCTGAGTCCGGGAAAGCAGGAGGGGCCCCATGTCTGGATCTTAAAGCTCCAACACAGGCCACTGTTGATTTCAATGGCTCTTACAGCCGGCTCCACTTTGAATACCAAAGAGCAAACTCCTGCTTAGCCAACCTGAGCAGCGCACCCCCATAGTCTCTCCCGGGCACGCCACACCCTGCTCCTCCCACCAGCAGTAGCCCTGAGCAGAAGCACAGGCCTGTTGGACCAGTAGCTTGCTAGGCTTCATGCTGCGAGGGCTGCTAGCTTTACACAGAATGGATGCAATCCAAACGGAGAGGCACACAGCACCTCGACAGCCACACTGCTCCTAGGGTCATGGACCTGCTTCAAGCGAGCTCTGACGTTGCAGCCGCCTCTGACTTGAGCAGCTCTGTAGTAAACCTGCTTTTTTTATTTACTCAGACAATGGTTTTTGTTTCCTTGGCAGTGCGTCCCTGTCAGCCCCAGGGCAGGGAGTCTGTGCCCGCCCCTCCCGGCTGGCAGCATTCGCCTGGCTGTGCTGTAACCCTCTTCTCGCTGCCTCAGCCATTCCCGTGTTCCTCCTTTTTCTGAGTCGAGTCATCCTGGCATTTCCGGGAGCATGCCCGGCATTCTGGAGGGGAGGAAGTGTGACCCCAATGTCTGGTCCTGCCTCTTTAGCATGCAGAGCTCCCATTGCCCATCACACA
Organism: Emys orbicularis; assembly: GCF_028017835.1. NCBI lineage: Eukaryota > Metazoa > Chordata > Testudines > Emydidae > Emys > Emys orbicularis. The sequence goes on along the minus strand of NC_088706.1, from coordinate 11,991,140 downwards.
CCCTTCCTTGGCTAATTCTTACCAGACACAGCAAGTCCCTGGGGGGCGTGGAGGGGGGAGATCTGTGCTGGAACAGGACCATCAGTGGGATCTGCCCAAAGCTGTAAGAGGAGTTAATGGTGGAGTGGGGTGGGGTGTTCTTGCCCCCTGCAGAGAGATCCCCAGCCACATGTGGAGATTTCGGTGATTGTCACCTGATCTGTCTCACTTAGCAGAGTTTAGCAACCAGCTGCCTTCTCTTTGTGACTCAGTTTCCCCATCTGTAACACAGGGATGTGATATTCCCCTACCTTTCTAAAGTGCTGTGACCTCTGTAACCCAGTGCAAAGTATTGGTAGCACGTCCTGCCTGGGGGACAGGGAAGTACCTAGTCTCCCAAGCCAGTGGACCATGGTCTCCTTCTCTTCCCACTTCACTCCCCCCTCCTCGCCCTGCACACGGTAGGTCCTGCTCTCTAGGCCAGTCCAGGTGTGGTCTCCGGCCCTTCGTTCGAGGGTCCTGTGTCTTTTTACACCCTTTGCCTCTCCCCGGCCAGGAAGGAGGAGGAGGTTTATTATTTAGATTTCAGCAGTGCCCATAATGTGCTGGGCAGGCCCTGCCATTCCCCCACTTCCCAGGAGATGGAGGGCTTTGCAGGGGCCAGTTCTGAGTAGAATTCTAGATATCCTCTATGCCCCCTGGCCTCCGACTAAACACCAAAGATCAGAAAAAATCCCCCCTGAAACTGGAAGCCCAAACTGTGAAGTCCAGGTGACATGATCCATTGTTTGGCAGGAATGCGCCTATCCTAGGTGGTGCATTTCCAACCCCCAGGAATCTCTCTAGTTTTCTTCCTAGTTTATCACTTAATTGCACTAACCCACCTCTGCACTGAGCTGCTGGAGAGCCCTGCATTGCGCTGCGTGTGCACAAAAGTCCTGTCCCGTCTTGTTCCGCTCGTGCATTCACCTGAATTGCCAAGGAAGGGGCCTCTTGTAGGCAGACAGCAAAGATGCCCCTTTCTTGTGATCAGAGAACATCCCTTTTCCAGGCCTAGATAAAGGCAGGCCCCTTCCTGGTTCTATCGAATACACTCCCCCACTCTATTTATAATGCTCCCTGGATTCATGACACGCAGAGAGAATCTTTGAAAATCCTTGGAACCCCTGAGCCCTTATTTAATTTCTTTGTCATTCATTTGGGCACCTGTCAAACTCTCAGCAAAAGTTAAAAAACACACCAAGAAAACCAATTTCAAACAGGCGTAAACTCAGGAATAATCATCAGGTGCTCTCTTTCTATCCGCCCACACCAGTGGGTCCCCCCAAAAATATGACCGGGAGTTTTATGTGGTGGTTTTGTTGCTGTTTTAATTCTAAGATATATGCAATTCTTCTCTCCCAATCTCTGGAAAAGACAGGGCACCTTCAAGAAAATACTTCCCCCGCCCGATCCTGTGTTTTTGTCAGGGTTAATAATATGTAACAGTATCTTTTAACTAAATTATTATTATGCAGTTGTCCTACTGATTGTATGTATTTTTTTTAAATGAATCCTTTTCCCTTCCTTACACCTTTTTGTTAGCACTTTTTAATCCGCTGGTTTGTTTGCCTTTGTTTTTCTGTGTGTATTTATAATGAATTGAGATGTATATATGTAAAGAGATTTTTTTTTTTTTAGAAAATGTGCCTTTGACTAATTTCTAAATTTTCTACTTGCATCAGAAGGATAATTTTTGCATTCTGCTCAGTAAAGATGGAAAGGAAGCCACGCATGAGATCTGTGTAAGTCCCAGCTCTGTGTATGTGTGTGTGTGTGTGTGTGTGTGTGCGTGTGTCTCTGTCTATCTAGATTTGTACTCGCCCAAGGCTCACCTCTCTGGGAGCTAGGTTAGGCAACTGGAGACCATGGTGATGGCCAAATGTATACAAACCTCGGGGTGGGTCTTGGTGTTGGATCTGATTTTTAAAAGCCCTCCCCAGGTTGATGCATGGGTTACTGACTCCAGATGACTCTCTTGATGGTAGCCAGCTCCAAGATCTAAGACCTCGTCTACACTGGGGACTACGCTATTTATCTCCACCGCTGATAGCAAGGGGGAGAGCCCTACTGTGGTCAGTTGCCTAAATGATACGGGGCTTAAAACACCAGAGGCGACGGTAACCTACCTCCCCTTGGGCTCCTAGAACTGCTACCGCCTAGTGTGGACAAGTCTTACAACCAAACGAAGCCTTAGTGGCAGGAGGCCCTAGTGTCGCTCAGCGGACAATTAGAACTGCATTACCTTGAATCAGTACTGGGAGCGGAAGTGGGTTGACTCTGTTGGGAGGAGGGGGTGGGATTCTACTCTGCAAAAATTCCCGGAACCTGCTCCCAGCCTGTCCATGCTCGTGGAAACAATTCCTGCACATGTGCGCACGCCCCGTGTCTGCAGCATCAGTTCTCTGATCATTAGTGACACACCCCCCACCCCCGTGCCATGTGTCTGCGTCGAGGGCTCCTGCACCTGTATTTTCCTCACGTTCCACCAAGGGCACCCACCCTTGGCTCCTCAGCTGTCACTTCTTGGGCAGAGACCCGTGTGTCTCTCCCATCTGACCGGGATTTTCCAGGCTGTACAGTTCGCTGCCTACATTATGAATTCCCCAGCAAGTCCGACTGCCTACAAGGCCAACGTCTCTGCTTTGCCTTCTCCGCACAACTCTAAACAGCGTAATTTCCCACAGTTAGACCGTACCACCCACCTCTTCCAAGCACATTTATTCGCAAGGTGAAAACATGAGAGAAAACACATTAACCTAATAAAAGAACCTAATTGCCTACTAACAAGCTCAGCGGAGATCACCCCAACTCCACCCAGGCCTCTGGCAGGAGTCAGTCCTTCACACCCCACACGGGGGTTTCTGCGGTTACATGTTCAGAACAAGAACCCCCATGAATTTGAGTCTTCCTCCTTTATCCAGTCTGGGCCTTTGCTTCGCAGAGACCATGCATAGATAATCAGCCAGACAGTAGTTCTCTCCCCAGAGGGTAGCTTCAAAAGATGGAGCCTGGAAGTGAGAATTTGTATTCCCCTTCTGCCAGGTATTTCCTTTGGTGGTCCTGCAAGTTCTTTCTGGTCTGGCACATTGTTTCAAATAGTCCTTCAAAGTTCATGCCACACCCCAGTGCTTACACTGGCCATATCTCCCCCTTAGAGAATTTACACACAATCCCACTGCCATACATACATTTTGCTTTCAGAATACCATGGACTCCAAAGCTATTTAACCTTAATTCAATAAAATCTCCCAGAGATGTTTTAGGAAATTACCGTATCTGTCACACCGTGTTTCTATCCAGCACTTCCGTAAGGAGTTGATAGCACAATCCTCTGAATAAGAGACTCTCCACCCTGGGCTGGGGAAATCATGCTGACAGCCACTATGTTTGGTACATGGTGGCTGTCTGTATGGCTTCCAAAAGCACACCAAGAACACCCTGCTTTGGAGGACTGGCTGGGTTTAGCTCCCCTCCCAAGTGCTCTGAATGCTGCTCCTGCTGTCTCACCTGCCAGGACTCTCCAGGCTGTTTGCCCTGGCTCTGCTGGGTGGTATTTGAGGAGTCCTTGTGACTGTTACCATCACAGGACGCAGATTTAGCACCTCCCATTAAGGGGAATGTAGCTCTTGTAAACAAGGTAGCAAAATTCCCTTGGGATGCAAATCTGCCACTAATCCCTCCAGAGCTCTGCTGTGTCAACTCAGCCAGGCCCCTGTACAATGGATTCCCTTCCCTGGGCAGAGCATAGGGCTGTCACAGCACCTGGACTCCAGCAAGGTCACAACTAATCCCTAATTGTTGTGGCATCAATGATCCTCTTGTCCAGTGTATCAATCCTGCTTAATCTCTGCTGTCCTATCCCAGCGGGGAAGTGGCCTGGCAAAGGCTTGATGCTGAAAGGTGCTTCCTTTCTCACCCTAACTTAATAAATGTTTGGGACTTGACTGCTGGGGTCTCAGCCTGGGAGCTTTTGCCCTACACAACAGGGCCCACATTGGCAGCACAAGCGGCCCTGCCTTTCTTGGGCCTGAGAGGGGCCTATTGGAGTATATCCGGCAGCATGCTTTGCTGGCCGTCCCCTATTCAGTCGTCGGCTTCTCTGCTGTGTCTGCCCACTCCACTGGTGTTGATTGTTGTGGGGTGTTCATCCACTGGGATCTGGGCTCATCCTCAACTCAGCAGTCAGACACATAGAGTTCAGGTAAAGAAATCCCCACAGAACCCAAACCTGCGGGAGTGGGGGAAGGAGTTCCTGACCACTGTGCCAAACGAAGTAGCAAGGGTCTGAGTTAGAGCTGGCTTCTGTTGTCTGCTGCCTTCGTGAGTCCCTAGGTGAAGATGGGCCCTCCTTGCCTAGTAGTGCTGCTCTAAGTCTCCGCTACCAGCAATAGTTTGTGGGGGAGAGAGGTGGATGCTTTTCACTACATTTTATACAGTAGCCCTGTTGTGAAGCAAAGAAGACAATAGTGGGCAGTTTGAAGTGAAGACCCAGACTTGACATGCCCAGCCTTGCTGATCCCCGGTGCAGTTAAATCCTCTCCCTTTTTAGTTTGCAAACAGCTCCTTTGATGGAAATAAAGAGCACAAAGGTGCTGCTGCCCTGTGTTGGTGCTTCTCAGCGGTGCACTTCAGCTGCTCTAGGTAGGAACTGAGATGACCTGCCTCCCTCCCCTTTCTAAAGCCCTGAGCTGTAGGAAGGGGAAGCACTGTAAGGCCCAGTTGGTTTGCAATGGGCCATTGCAGACAAGTCCTCCAGCCAGTTAACTGCTGAGACCAGGTCCCAGCTGCTTTAGATTTTTCTATGCACCCACACTCCTCACGGCTAGCCAGGGCGCCTACTCTGGTGTTGCAGATGCATTTAATTGCATCTATAAAACAGCTTATTCTCATACATTTTTCACTGTTAGTTAATTGCTTCTGGCTTTAGTGCTGTTGGGTAGTCAGGACCTTTTCACCTTCTCTTTACCAGTTACCTTCCTTGCTCTCCTGCTCCCTGTCATCACTGATACTAAGCTACTCTTACCAAAAGGGAAAAGTTTATAGATCCACCCAACACACCCCACTTCCTTAGCCAGGGGCCTGCACCCCTCCTGCCCCTTAAGAGGGGGTCATGGTGAATGATCAGCTGAATGTGAGCTCACTGTGGCCAAAAGAGCTAATGCGATCCTGGGCTGCATAACTGGGGGAATCTCAGGTAGGAGTAGAGAGGTTATTTTACCTCTGTATTTAGCCCTGGTGTGACTGCTGCATCCAATTCTGGGGTCTATAATTCAGGGATGTGGATAATTAGAGATTGATGCAAATGGTTAGAAGCCTGACTGCAGACACAGATGGAAGATGTGCCCTCTCTTTAGTTTAATGAAGAGAAGGTTCAGGGGTGACTTGATTGTCTAAAAGTACCTACCCAGGGAACAAGTAGGTAACCAAGGGCTTGTCAGTTTAACAAAGAAAGGTACAATGCCATCCAAGAGCTGGCAGTTGATGCTAGACAAGTTAAGACTGGAAATAAGGTAATTTAACAGTGAGTAATTAACCACTGAAACGCTTTACAAAAGAGTCATGGATTCTCCATCACACAATTTTTAAATGTAAACTGGATGTTTCTCTAAAAGATTTGCTCCAGGAAGTTCTCTGGCCTGTGTTACACATGAGGTCTGATCACAATGGTCCCTTCTAGCCTCAGAATCCATAAAACCCCCTGAAGACATTTTATAAGACAACTCTAGGCCAGTTCAAGACTCACCCAGGTGGGGTGGTTTGTGCTGCTCTGTGTGCATCATGCTAGTTTATTAGGGCTGTGAGTGCAGCAGGGCCATCCCATTAACTGCCATGCCCTGGCTCATAGGGCACTTCCTACAACTGAGGGTGCAGGCTCAGGCACTGGTCAGACAGGATGGATTCTTCAGTCCCCCCCTGGTTTGTGTTTCACCAGGGAAAGGAGTGTAGGCAGGAGCCTTCAACCTCTCCCTCATGCCCATCCTGCCTCACTACTACAGCAATATAAGTTGCTGCAGCTGGCTTGGCTGCCTAATTAATATAGGCAGGTTGGGGAGGTTTCTTTAAGCATGTTTACCTTGTTCACCACATTTGTCTCTTGTGGGGAGAGCCCAACCCTTTGGCTACTTTACACTTAACCCTTTAGAGACACCCTCCCACTGCTGTGGGAGCTTGAATTCTGTACACGGCAGAGCCAGTTCTGTTGAACAGAAACGCTTGATTTGAATGCAAATGTAGAAACTAGATCCACACGTGGTGTGAAATCATCAGTCCATTAACAATGCAGCTGTGCCCCACAGAGCAGCTGGCCTAGTGCTTACAACTAAATTCAGCCACACAAAACAAGTCACATGTGGCTGGTCGATGCTGCAGCCTCCCTTGCTCCCGGCGACAGGCAGTCCAGCTAATCACCCCCTGCTGTAGCGGAACAGCCAGAAGATGCTGCCTTAGCCTGCTTGGGGAAATCTAGAAACAAATAGCTCCAGGGAAGGTCTCGGCACTTGCTGCTTAATTCCTATTGGTATTACCAAGGATTATCCCGCTCAGACCCAGCTGTTGGCTCCAAGAGCAGGAGTTACATAAACTCATGTTTAGCACAGGCTTGGGCAGAATAAAGTGTTTCCTTGGGTAAAATGACTTCCCCAGGATCCAGCTAACCTGTTTCAAACTCCCAGCAGCAGAGTCCATTGCTTTCTGCTCCCCACCACTCTGACAGTGGCCAGCATAAAAGTTGCCAATACAACCAGACTTTTCCCCAGCAGCTGTTCCCTGGCACTGCACAGAAGAGAGCATCCTCCCCCACAGAGATGGTTGCTACTTGGAAGAGTCACTGGAGCTTCCTATTCTGCACCATGTTACACACAGCTGCTTCCAACAGACTCAGACAAGACATTTGTCAGTTTCAGCATAAACTTTTATTGCAACAAAAGTGAGTGCCCAAGTCCAGTCTTATGGAAACTGCCCAGCAACAGCCACCAGCCCAGTGAAGCCTTCTTCCCGCAGATGCACGCCAAGCTTTCAGGTCTGCCTCACCAGCAGGCTGGCTTTAAGGCAGGCCGTCATTGGGGCCGGATGGGAAGACTCCACAGGGAACAGGTAAAAGCCATTGCTAAGCAGAGGGAATGGTCCAGTGTCGAAGTGAACAGGTCTACAGGAAAGCGGGCAGGTCCTTCTCAATCACCTGCAGAGAAGAGGGAGTCAAGTGCTGTTTCTCTTGAGGGTCTGGAGAGCCCCCCCGCTGTCCTGTCCATGAAGGATAACTAGCCCCTGCCTGCTGTATCCAGAGCTCTACACCACTGATTAGGAACACCTCCCTGTGCAACATCCCTACCAGCTGTGGGCACAGCTTCTTAGCTACTTGAATCCCACCCTGCTCATTTTCATCCCTCTGCATTACACTCCTGCAGAGAGAACTCCCCACCCACTACAGGGTCAAAGGGCAGCTTAAGTTTTGTTAGCCTGTAGAGTGGAAGGAAACCCAGCAGCTCTTTCTGTGTGTTCACTGCAGGCTGGGGAGAAACAAGGACCTCAGCCACGGAGTCATGATGCTGCATTACCCAAGTCTTGGTACATGACTAATAGCAAGGGCAGTGCAGGAAGCTATTGGCAAAGTATCTTCTTTCCCTTCCTCCCCCAAGTTTGGACCCACTATTAAAGCTCTGCTTTGTGACACACAGCTTGGCTGACTTACATATGGATCATCCATTGGGCTGTATCTCTTCACCACATGGCCCTCCTTGTTAATGAGGAACTGTGGAGTTAAAAGAGACAAGCATGAATAATCCTGGACCCACATGAGTGCTCTGCCCCACTGGAACCCAACGCTTGAGTCACGCACAGAACACTACAGGAAATGAGCTTCAAGGCCAGGTTCTATTATGGCTAACTCCCCTGGGCAGCAGGGAGGCCATGGGTGGAGACGCAGCTTTGGGGGCACGTGGTAAGCCACTATCCCTCCCCAGGTCCCTTACAAGAACTGCAGCTCCTTTGCAGGGGGATCGAGTGCTTTGAAATCTTCTGAGCTCATGATGTACAAGACCTCCATCCCCAAATGCTGAAATGCAGCCACCTCTGACATGAGGCAAGCTCTTCCTCACCACCACCACACAACAATTCAATGCGCAAAGCGAAGACTGATGTATCCCACTGAAACGGAGTGAGGTAGAATGTAGTTAGCCAAGCCGGAGTCTGGCCGGACACCCCTATCCCTTAGAGGGTTTGATCTAGGACCCACATGCAAGGTCAGGGCCTCAGTTTTAGGTCTAGGAGCTGTGGGTCAATGCCTGCTCAGGAGGAGTAATCTCACTAGGCTCCCTGGCCCCTGCCTCCAACACCTCTTCCAGCAGCTAAGTGTTTCTTGGAGCCTCCCACCCAACCTTGCTTAGCTTCTGGGATCTTACAGGATCACACCACAAACGGTCAGGCCATTTTAGAGGCGAAAACCCCCAATGAGAAGAGAGCAGAGTCCTACCTTTGTGAAGTTCCATTTTATTGCACTAGGAAGGAGAGAGAACACCAGTGAGACAGCAGCTGTTATAAACCAGTCCCAGCGCGGATAGGAGCGCCCACCCACCACAGCCCCATGCCTAACCCAACAGCCTGCTCTGCCACTACTTCCAACAGGCCCAAACTGGGGACTGCTCTGTGACCATGCAGCTTTCCAAGCCATCCACCCCACAGCCCCTTCCTCTCCAGTCCAGAGTCACCCTGCTGCCAGTGGTGCAGGCTTAAGTCCCCTCTTTTGGTTTCATCCCAGGATTGACTTGCTCCCCCCCTCCCCCATTCCAATGACACCAATGGGGCCAAGCTGTTTCTCTAATGCTACCACTTCCTTCTGCGTCTGTTACTGCTCTGGGTCTGCACTCACTTTCCCAGGGTGCCTCTTCCTTTGGGCTGATCTTTCATCCATTTCCAGAGAGGATGGGCGTTGTTCCCGTTGACCTCTATCTTGCTATACATGTCAAACTTCACCCCATAGCTTGCAACAAATTGTTTGATCTGAGACTCATCCCCAGGCTCCTAAGAAGCAAAGAGAAGGGTTACTGTGGGAAGTGAGTGGTCTTGCATCATTAGGCTATGACTGACTACCCAGAACCCCATTCCATTTGGATTACACACAGTTCCAGGCTCAGATTCGGAGGGCAGGATGCGTGTACATTGAGGGAATGAAGTTGGGTGGGCTGGGTGATGAAGGAGGCGTGAGGAGCTTGCTTCTAGAATATCCCACTCATTGCTGGGACACAGCTGGCAGGGAGCATGGTTACTTGAATACAACTGGGCTCAGGAGATGACTGGAGCCACATGGTCCACCTGAATGCCTGGCAGAGCTACACTTCCATGTTCTAATGCACACTGAGTCACCCACAGCCTCCCTGTGCCTCAGGCAGCCCAGCTGAAGACTGGGTGCATTACCCCAGCTTGATGGCAAATAGCCTAATTCTTTAAGACCAAAGTGTGCATCACCAGTCACCATGACCAATTTTTGGCAGAGACATCAAAGTGTGAATGGGCCAAAGACTAAACTGTACTCCCACTCATATGCTAGGGAGGCTGTGTAATTAGCGGTTTATCTGATGGTAGTACTTAAAGGCACTATACGCTGGGAATACTTGCCAAGCCCATGCTAACTACAAGGATCCTTCAGTCTCTAGGGCTGCCGAGCCAGCCCCCTTTGCTAGGGAGAAAGAGCTGCTTTTTTCCCCCTAGAGGAACCCCCTTTCCTTAGCAGGCAGAGTGCAAGAAGGCAGAGGTGCCACCCACCTGGTTTCCAAACTGGTTGCAGGGGAAGCCCAGGATGCGTAAACCCCTCTCAGCGTATCTGGCGTACATATCGACAAGCTGAGTGTAGTTTACGTCAGTTTTTCCTCATTTGGATGCTACATTGGTGATGATGCAGACGTACCCCCTGGGAAAGAAGCAGAGTCACTGACCGCTAAAGGGCTGGAGCTGATCTACCCCACAAAGACAGACATTATATCTGCAGCAAGGGACCCTCCCTACAGAATGGCCATTGCTTTTCTTCCCTGTTGGATGTAACCTGCTAACTGGCTCCTCACATGCACCCCTTTCCTGGACTCATTTGCATCAGATGTGAGTCACAGAATTCTCCACACCTCCCATTCGGTGCAAGTCACAGACCTTCTGAACCCCACCCAGTAGTCAGGCACAGCCTGTCCATCTGGAGCCAAGCTGCCCCTGCTTAGTTCAGTTGCCTAGTGTAGTCCCTTTGGGGCACTCCTCCTCCCCAGGGCCTGGATGTGCTGCTCTCTCACCAGCACTCCTCCCTGGGCTGGGAATATTAACAGTTTTTCTTGTTGTTGTTGGCTTGACAAGATTAGAGGAGACTGAAGTATTAATAGCTTATCTACAGGCTAGCCATAAGGTTTGTGCTTTGGGTACCTCGCTGAGCCAGCCAAGCTCACAGCACCTGGGCTCCTCACCACTTACCTGTACTTTTCCAGGGACACATCATTGCCATCAATGTCTTTGGCATGGAATTCATATATTGATTTGGCAGATCGCCCGTCATCCACCTGGGTACACTGCAAGACAGCCAAGGGTCAAGATCAGTTTCCCAATAAAGGTATCTCACCCCAGTCTTTGAGCACAGAAGTCAGATACGCAGCATGCCAGGGAAAGGCAGCAGCCACACATTCAAGAGAGGCTGTTCCACTACCAACAAAGCCTCTCTTCAAACAGTGACCTTCACTCACTGTTCCTTGCTTCCCACCTGATCGTGATCAAAGATACAGACCTACTCCTACCAAAAATGGAAGAGGTTCAACTGTCTAGAACCATACACAACACCCCACTTCTTTACCCAAGCCCCCCCACACACACACACCCCTTGACAGCAGTATTGGGCAGGGCTTGCTGCAGGTTAAGTTACACACAGGTAAAAAAATCCCATTGTTCGAATTGGTATTAGCGCCTTCAAGCAACTGACTGCGCACAAAGCAGACGATCAGGAGGGTCGATACGCTGGAGGACTGGTGTGAAGCACAGCACTAATCTCGGGTATCAAAGGAATTAACACGGGTCACAAGCGCTACTAGGGCTCGGGACAGGAGTGGGTCTTGTGACCGTGACTCAGAAGCAGCGTGTTCCCAGGGGAACTGAGGCCCAGCGAGGAGCCGTCCTCCAGCTGCATTGCGGCTCCGACAGCCTCAGCCGAGCCAGCCCCCCCCCGCACGGGACTCGGGGCTGGGTTAACGCTGCTGATGCGGGAGGCAGCCCCAGGCCGCTGTCCTGCCGACCGGGACCGGTGCCCCAGCCCGCTCCAGAGCGGCGCAGGCAGGAATCCAGCCAGACTGGGGGGGGGGGGAGGAGGGGGCGCAGCCGCCGGCCTGCGCGTGCCCTTCAGCGTCACGGGAAAGGGGGGAGCCCCCCCCGCCTCGCTCAGCGCCCCCCCCGCAACCCGCCCCCCAATCCTCCGCCTCGCTCAGCGCCCCCCCCCCCGGCCTCGCTCAGCCCCCCCCGGGACCCGCCTCCCCCGCCTCGCTCAGCGCCCCCCCCCCCCCGCATCCCCCCGGGACCCGCCTCCCTCAGCGCCCCCCCCCCCGCATCCCCCCGGGACCCGCCCCCCCCCGCCGCGCTCAGCGCCAACCCCCCCCCGCATCCCCCCGGGACCCGCCCCCCCCCCCGCCGCGCTCAGCGCCAACCCCCCCCGCATCCCCCCGGGACCCGCCCCCCCCCCCGCCGCGCTCAGCGCCAACCCCCCCCGCATCCCCCCGGGACCCGCCCCCCCCGCCGCGCTCAGCGCCCCCCCCCCCGCCGCGCTCAGCGCCCCCCCCCCGCCGCGCTCAGCGCCCCCCCCCCGCCGCGCTCAGCGCCCCCCCGCATCCCCCGCAGGCTGTCCCGGCTCCATTCAGAGAGGCGGGGGGCGGGGCTGGAGGCCCCTCCAGGCCTCAGCCCCCCCCGCCCCGGACCCCGCAGCGGTCGCCCCGGGGGCTCAGGCCGCCCCTCAGGGCCAGGCTGGGGGAGCCGCCGAACGGGCCCCTTCTCCGGGGGGAGGGGGGGCGGCCAGGTCCTCTCTAGCCGCGCCGCCGACTCGATGGTAGGACCATAGAGCGGGGCGACCTGAGGGAGCGCGAGCCCGGCCCCACCCGCCCCGCCGAGGGGGCCCCGCACTCACCATGCTCCGGCTCAGACCCCGCACGCCTAGTGCTCCGCACAGCAGCACCCGTCTGCCCAGGCGGCCCCAATTCATGGCAACGGCCCTCGGGCTCCGCCTCAACGGCCTGCCCAAGCCTCACCCGCCCCCGGCCGCTCCGCCAATCAGCGACGGGCGCCCCGCCCCCCCGGCTTCCAGCGCCGCGCCCCCGGCCGCTCCGACCAATCAGCAGCCGAAGAGGGCGGCCCCGGCAGAAAGCGGCCCGCCTCCGGCCCCCCGCAGTCACCAATCAGGAGAGGGCAGGGGTTATCGCGCGCTTGTTTATCCGATTGCAGTGTCCAGGGGGAGGGTAAGATCCTGGGGGAATAGCCCAGAGTGCACCGGGCTGCAGGGGGAGGGGGAGACCCAGGGTGGAACAGCCCAGAGGGCACCAGGGGCACTGGCAGATTAGCTTGGCCCTGCGTTGTGTGATGTGTGTCCTGCTGAGGATGCAAAGTGCTCAGGGACGGGGGCTGTAGGAGGCTGGTGTTTTGCAAAGCACCAGGCCGGGCAATATAATAATTAGTGTCACTCCTTCCTCTGAGGGTTGCCAACTGGCTGATCGCACAAAGTCCAAAGCACAGTTGGCAGCGTTCACGCGGTAAATAAGCTCCCGAATTTCACAAGAAGCCAAAAATCAAACTAATCCCATTTCAAAACAAGGCCAGAACAAGCCAATCCCTAAGAACCCCAACCCTCTATGTGACTAGATCCCCCCCTGGCCTGCAGTCTGGCACTGCGGTGGGCCCGCTGTGCACCCCGACTCTCTCCCCGCCTCCCCCCTGCTTGCAGGTAGCCAATCAAAAAAAAATAAACAAGCTACTACAAGCCACAAGCCAAACAAGCAACAAGGTACAAGCCAAAAACTAGCCAACAAGCAACTCACAAGCCAATTAAGCCAAAAACAAGCCCATTTTCTGTGTTTTTTTCCTGGGTTTGGCATGTCTGGTCCAAACCCAAACACCCTTGCCCCGCCCCCTGCCCTGAGGCCCTGCTCCTTATCAGAGGGCCTGCCAAGGGGAGCTGCGGAGCGGGCGCTTGGGGCGGAGGCAGCGCACAGAGACCCCCATGGCTGCCCCTGCCTGCACTTAGAAGCCGGACATGCCGCCGCTTCCAGGAGCCGCGCGGAGCCAGGGCAGGTAGGGAGCCTACCTCAGCTTGGTTGCGCTGCCCCCGTCGACCAGACTTTTGGCCTGTTCAGATCTCCCGGATTGCTTTCAATAGCAGCCAGGAGATTGAGGTCAATTCCGGGAGACTCCCGGCCAATCCTACTACTCTTTGTGATGTTCAAAGATCTGAATTATCTTTTGCCTGTCGGCTCTGTAGAGTGGAGATCGCATCTGTACAATACCCAGCATGTTGTCGGCATGCAACAAGTAATAATGACGAGGAATAGCTCAGATTGGCCTCAAATTCCCAGGACGTATTGGCAATAGGCCCTATGTGCTGGAATGTCATGTGCCCAGTCGTTCTGATTTTAACCGCCCAGGACGAGAAGGCTGCTGGCTTTTTGGGAGTGGGACCCCAGAGAGCTGGGTTCAGCTCAAGACGCTGCCACACGCTTTCCTGTGTGAGGTCAGTCACGTTATCTGGGCCTCAGTCTTGCACTGAACTCCACATGGGTGGAGGCCTCCATGGAGCTGGAACTCTCTGTGTGTCTGTTCCCCTTAGGGTTGACAACTTTCTACTCGCACAAAACCGAACACCCTTGCCCCGCCCCACCTCCGAGGCCCCGCCCCTGCTCACTCCATCCCCCCTCCCTCTGTCGCTTGCTCTCGCCACCCTCACTCGCTCATTTTCACCAGGCTGGGGGGCAAGGGGTTGGGGTGCCGGGGGTGTGTGTGTGAGGGCTCCGGCTGGGGGGGGGCAGACTCTGGGGTGGGGCTGGGGATGAGGGATTTGGGGTACAGGAGGGTGCTCTGGGCTGGGATTGAGAGGTTTGGATGGTGGGAGGGAGATCAGGGCTGGGGCAGAGGGTTGGGGCGCGGAAGGGGGTCGGGGTGAGGTAAGCAGCGCTTACCTCAAGCAGCTACCGGAAGCATGTCCATTAAAAGTCTGGTCAGCAGTGCAGCGGGGCTAAGCCAGGCAACCCTGCATACCGTGGCTCTGTGCGGCTCCCGGAGGCAGCAGCATGTCTCCCCTCTGGCTTCTACGTGTGGAGGCGCTGCCCCATCCGCAGGCGCCGCCCCCACAGCTCCCATTGGCCGTGTAGGAGCCGGAGGGGGACATGCCACTAATTCCGGGAGCCACACAGAGCCACGGTAGGCAAGGAGCCTACCTTAGCCCCGCTGCACCGCTGACCAGACTTTTAACAGCCCGGTCAGCAGTGCTGACTGGAGTGGCCAGAGTCCCTTTTCGACTGGGCGTTCCGGTCGAAAACCGGACACCTGGCAACCCTAGTTCCCCCGTTGTAGAATGGGGATAATAACTTCATTTATCCCACCTTTTGTCTATTTATTTGACTTAAGTGGAGATTGGCTCAGACCCTTGGATTGGAAGTTTTTCAGGGCAGGGACAAGCCTCACATAGCCTTTCATCATATGTTTGTACAGCGCCTAGCACCAGGGGGCACGAATCTCTGTTGGAGTCTCTTGGCAGTACTGTGAAAAATAATAGTAATAGTGGGATGCTGTTTTCTAGACTTGAAGGCTCTATGGGTATCTACCATCATAGCAGTATGACTGGTGTCACTGGCAACAGGTGATTCCCAGGAAGACATAAAAGATGCTGGATCTATCCTGAAGTAAACTCACACCCTCTCCCATAAAAGAAGAAAGAAACAGGGAGTGGAAAAGGAAAGGTACACTTCTTTATAACCTCAGACCACAGACAAACCCTGTGCAGCCCAGAGGTTTAAATACCACAGAAATCCAGTGTGGAGACACCACCTTAAATGAAAGAGGATGAACTGTGGTAAAAACCTTCAAAAAGCACTTTCCAACCCCTATTATTAAGCAGCAGTTGCGGGAGGCAGTGTTATTAAAAAGCAGATTGGAACATTTTGATGGGAAAGGGGTAATTCAAAATGAAATTAACATTGCTCAGACTCCAGCTCTAGCTCCCTATTGGCTGAATTCTAGGCAATTGCTAGGAAGAGAAAAAGATGTGGAGAAAATTTGTTAGTTCCCCCTCCCTCAACTGCTTATTTTTGGTTTTGTCATATGGGTGCAGCCCCCAGAGACTAACTGACACTGCACGATACAATTCAACTTGAAGTTTTAATTTTAAGACAGATAAAACGAGTAAGGAGTGGTGTTGAATAATAAAATCACTTCAATTGCACTTTGGAGGACTGGATTAGAATTCAAAATGACCTGGACAAATTGGAGAATTGATCTAAAATCAACAAGATGAAATTCAATAAAGACAAGTCTTTAAACCATCATTTGAGGACTTCAGTGACTCAGCCAGAGGTTAGGGGTCTATTTCAGGTGTGGGTGAGAGTTTGTGGCCTGCAAATCGCAGGAGGTCAGACAGATGATCACGATGGTCCCTTCTGACCTTTAAGTCTATGAGTAAGTGCAAATACTTCACTTAGGGAGGAAAAATCAAATGCACAGACAGCTATAAAATGGGGACCTAAGTAGCTAAGTGGTGGTACTGCTGACAAGGATCTGGGGGTTATATTGAATCACAAATTGAATCTGAGTCAACAGTGGGATGCAGCTGCGAAAAAGGTTAATATTATTCTGGGGTGTATTAACAGGAGTGTCGTATATAAGACACGGGAGGTAATTGTCCCGCTCTATTCAGCACTGGTGAGGCCTCAGTGGGAGTACCGTGTCCAACTCTGAGCTCCGCACTTTAGGAAAGATCTGGACAAATTGGAGACAGTCCAGAGGAGAGCAACTGAAATGATAAAAGGTTTAGAAATCCTGACCTGTGAGGAAAGGTTAAAAAAACTGGGCATGTTTAGTCTTGAGAAAAGAAAATTGGGAGGGGGAACCTGATAATAGTCTTCAAATATGTAAAGGGCTGTTATCAAGAGGATGGTGATCAACTGTTCTCCATGTCCACTGAAGGTAGGACAAGAAGAATGGGCTTAATCTGCAGCAAGGAAGATTTCAGTTAGATTTTAGGAAAAATTCTCTAACTATAAGGGGAGTTAAGCTCTGCAATAGGCTTCCAAGGGAGGTAGTGGAATCCCTGTCATTGGAGGATTTTAAAAACAGGTGGGACAAGCACCTGTCAGGGATGGTCTTGTTCCTGCCACAGCACAGGGGGCTGGACTTGATGACTTCTCGAGGTCCCTTCCAGCCCAACATTTCTATGGTTCTGTGATTAATACTAGAGGGGGTCTGTGAATTAGAAAGATTAGAAGGGTGGATGGAATATTGTTTTAGTTTATAAAAATGGATCATTTCTGTTCATGTCTTTCTGAGCCCTGATCTGCTGGCACGGAGTATTGCCTCAGAGCCAGGGAAAAAGTATGAGAAAGAATCAGCTTTGCAACTGGCAGATGAAAGGATAATGCAAGTTGGAAGAGGAAGGGGTCCTTGCTGATGGGTTGAATATTTTCTAGTGCATTGTTAGGGAGGGAGGAGGGATGGTAGCCTTGGATTACAGAATGAAAGGATAGAAAAGAACCTCAGTAGCACAGGATGTTTGTCGAGGGTCCTATTTCTGTCTCTGCCAATTGGTCTTATATCTCGAAATTGCACAAAATCCCCCATCAAAGGGGCTTTTCATGTGAGCGGTGTGAGAAATTGCAAGCTTTGCTTTTGGCATGTCATAGTCCTTTGATCAAATGTTAAGAGCTGAGACGCTCAAAACTATCATCAAAATTAAGCAACCAGCACGGTAAAAACTGGCTCCACCCTCCCGCTGGGAAGGAGAAATACCCTTTCCCAAGTTAAACTGGCCACATCCAATATATGCACGTTTGTGTTTAGCCAGTAAATCACTTTTCCTTTGCTTGGGAGAAAGCCCCAGAGCTGAATTTGTCCTGTCCATGGCTAGAATGAGACACTAATGTAAGGAGGACAGAAGTTTACATTGGCACCTCCCAATGCAGCAGTATGACAGTTTCTATTCTATGCTATACAGGTTCTTATGCCCATCTCACATCCCCGTAGTATCTGAGCACTTGCCAGGCATGCTTTAACGACGCAATTAACGTCTGTCACATGTGGCTAATTCTTTCTCTCTCCTCCTCTCCCCTGGAAGAAGTTTTTGGCAGTGGAGTGTTTTGTTTTGGTAGGATTTGGGTTTTGTTGCTTGTACATGTCCGTGCTGCTCTGTTTGTGTTAGAGAAGGCCGGTGGGAGAAGTGCACCTTGCGCTTGGAGCAGAAGGCGAAGAGGTTTGGGATGGTCCTGGGTTCCCCGCGTGTTCATCCCACGGTTTCAGAGCAGTTCCCGAGAGCTCTGACTCCTGCACAGGCAGGCTCTACCCTTATGATGATGTAATTTGATACAGCAAATCACTGCAGGAAAACATCCGTCACGTTTTGGGGTACAATCCAGACCAGTCAGGAGTTGTGCCATCACCTTCCCAGTTACCCTGGGTGCCTTCAAATGCTCTGCTGCTGTTGCTCACAGCCTGGACACCAACAGCCAGCTGACAAGCATGCAGTCCCCTGACTGTCTGTGTGCTTTGTAACTTTGGTTCAGTGCCCTGACCCCAGCAGCCAGTCTACAACACAACAGCCCCACACTAGTTTCTGTCACCCAGTTACCTTATGCCAGGGTGACCCCAAGCACACCAGTCCTGAATTTCCCCAAAACCGTCTCCAGCCCTTTCTTGGACCATTCAGAGGAATAAGAAGGTTCATTTGCTCCTCTAAAGAAACAAAATGCACAGTTTATCACTCTAACCTATCACTTACTGGGCTGGCTTAGATTAAAAGGCAAACAGGGGATAGCTCAGTTGGGGGAAGGGCTAACTCAGTGGTTTGAGCATTGGCTTGAGTATTGGCCTGCTAAACCCAGGGATGTGAGTTCAATCCTTAAGGGGGCCATTTAGGGCAAAAATCTGTCTGGGGATTGGTCTCCCTTTGAGCAGGAGGTTGGACTAGATGACCTCCTGAGGTCCCTTCCAACCCTGATATTCTATGATGATTAACAAAAGAAGGCAGGACTTTAAGTGAGCTCAAGTGGGAGGGATGGAGTTAGAAATGGCTACAAGCAAATAAAAGTAGGAATACACTTCTCAGACTAAAACTCAATTTCAGCCCATTGCAATCTTTGCCTATGCAGGTTTCTCTCCTACAATCTCCCTAGACTTCAATCCCTTGATTGAAGGACCCATCTTTCTGCAATCTAAAGAGCTCAGGCCTCTTTGGTCCCTCCAATTCTCTGCCCCTCCCTTTATAGCCCAGTAAACCTTTGAAAATCTTCTCTCTCAAAGTTCCTTGACCTTGCTTCAAGAGGCAGGAAGGCTTCCTGGAGTGCTGCCTCCATCCCCCATGGAGATGGTTAAGTGGTCATCTCTCGCCACATGCTCTCCTGCTGCCTTTGTTTACCTCACATGTAAATAAGCTTTTGTTGTCTCTGGCTGATGACGGGGCTGTGCAGAAAAGCAAATACAGAGCCCCTTGTGATCTGGACCTGCTGATTTCCCAACTCTCTTGTGAGCTGTTTACCGAATATGTAAATTGCAGTCCCATTGTCACGGGTCAGCCCTGCTGCATTTGTATTCATGCTCTGCACAGACCTGGATCTGCTTCCTTCAAAACATAATACCAGACAACATCAATAACGCCATGTATAGTATTAATACATACATTTCACAGTGATTTTAATCCCCAGGGTGATTAATCCCAGTTTCCCAGTGATATAACACACAACCCCATTTAGCTGCCGATCATGACTTTGCTGGAGCACGGAGGGGGAATACAGGTGCAATTAGAATCATAGATTAGGGTTGGGAAGAAACCTTAGGACGTCATCTAGTCCAACCCCCTGCTCAAAGCAGGACAAACCCCAAGAAAATCATTCCAGCCATGGATTTGTCAAGCCAGGCCTTAAAAACCTCTAAGGATGGAGATTCTACCACCTCCCTAGGGAACCCATTCCAGTGCTTCACCACCCTCCTACTGAAATAGTTTTTCCTAATATCCAACCTAGACCTCCCCCACTGCAACTTGAGACCATTGTTCCTTGTTCTGTCATCTGCCACCACTGAGAATAGCTGAGCTCCATCCTCTTTGGAACCCCCTTTCAGGTAGTTGAAAGCAGCTATCAAATCCCCCCTCATTCTTCTCTTCTGCAGACTAAACAAGCCCAGTTCCCTCAGCCTCTCCTCGTAAGTCATGTGCCCCAGCCCCCTAATCATTTTCGTTGCCCTCCGCTGGACTCTCTCCAATTTGTCCACATCCTTTCTGTAGTGGGGGCCCCAAAACTGGACGCAATACTCCAGATGTGGCCTCACCAGTGCCGAATAGAGGGGAATAATCACTTCCCTCAATCTGCTGGCAATGCTCCTACTAATGCAGCCCAATATGCCATTAGCCTTTTTGGCAACAAGGGCACACTGTTGACTCATATCCAGCTTCTCATCCACTGTAATCCCCAGGTCCTTTTCTGCAGAACTGCTGCTTAGCCAGTCAGTCCCCAGCCTGTAGCAGTGCATGGGATTCTTCCTTCCTAAGTGCAGGACTCTGCACTTGTCCTTGTTGAACCTCATCAGATTTCTTTTGGCCCAATCCTCTAATTTGTCTAGGTCACTCTGGACCCTATCCCTACCCTCCAGTGTATCTACCTCTCCCCCCAGTCTAGTGTCATCCACGAACTTGCTGAGGGTGCAATTAATGCCATCCTCCAGATCATTAATGAAGATGTTGAACAAAACCAGTTGCCCTGAGCTGTGGCACCCTGGCCCTAACAGACATTGCTTGCCAAGGCTGCAATTCCCCTGCAGGTGGCAGTAATAGGCTTAGGGGTCTTTGAGGGGGAAACTACACTTCCCAGAAGCCTTTGTTCCTAAAGACCCCTGCAGCCAGTTTCTACCTTTTTGTGCCTGTTATTTGTGGTAAAATTATTAAGTCTAATAGAATAGCTTTTTATGGGGCACAACCCTGGGAAGAAGTAAAGGGAGGGTACCAAAACGGGTGAATTGTGTGTGGGGACGGTACCCTGAGCGTTAGCAGGCGTTTATATTAGACACCT
Organism: Emys orbicularis; assembly: GCF_028017835.1. Classification (NCBI taxonomy): domain Eukaryota; kingdom Metazoa; phylum Chordata; order Testudines; family Emydidae; genus Emys; species Emys orbicularis. The sequence goes on along the minus strand of NC_088706.1, from coordinate 11,970,864 downwards.
ATACTTGAGGGTCCTGAAAGCATGGTTCTGGGGCAGACGCGTCTGCGCTTGCGCAGAGCTGTTTGAGCGCTTGCGCAGTGGCCCTATCGGAGCTCGGCGCTGTTGGCTGCGTGTTGGACGCGCCATGGACGACGAGGAGGAGACTTACCGGCTCTGGAAGATCCGCAAGACCATCATGCAGGTGCGGGCGGGGCCTGCCGGGATGGGGCCCCGAGGGGCGGCGGCGGGGGGTAGAGCGCGGGCTGGGAGCCAGGACGCCTGGGTTCTATCCCTGGTGCTTGGGGGGGCTGGGAGCCAGGACGCCTGGGTTCTATCCCTGGTGCTTGCGGGGGGGGGGCTGGGAGCCAGGACGCCTGGGTTCTATCCCTGGTGCTTGGGGGGCTGGGAGCCAGGACGCCTGGGTTCTATCCCTGGTGCTTGGGGGGGGGCTGGGAGCCAGGACGCCTGGGTTCTATCCCTGGTGCTTGGGGGGGGGCTGGGAGCCAGGACGCCTGGGTTCTATCCCTGGTGCTTGGGGGGCTGGGAGCCAGGACGCCTGGGTTCTATCCCTGGTGCTTGGGGGGGGGGGGCTGGGAGCCAGGACGCCTGGGTTCTATCCCTGGTGCTTGGGGGGCTGGGAGCCAGGACGCCTGGATTCTATCCCTGGTGCTTGTGGGGGGGGGGCTGGGAGCCAGGACGCCTGGGAGCCAGCACGCCTCGGTTCTATCCCTGGTGCGCGGGGGGGGGGGGGGGGTCTGGGAGCCAGGACGCCTGGGTTCTATCCCTGGTGCTCGGGGGAGGGGGCTGGTAGCCAGGACGCCTGGGTTCTATCCCTGGTGCTCGGGGGGGGCTGGTAGCCAGGACGCCTGGGTTCTATCCCTGGTGCTCGGGGGGGGCTGGTAGCCAGGACGCCTGGGTTCTATCTCTGGTGCTCGGGGGGGGGGAGTGGGGAAGCTTAGAGTCTGGGAGCCAGGACTCCTGGGTTCTATCTCTGGTGCTCTGGGGGGCTGGGAGCCAGGATTTCTGGGTTCTATCTCTGGTGCTCTGGGGGGCTGGGAGCCAGGATTTCTGGGTTCTCGCCTGCTCCATACTCTCTGGGTGACTTCAGCTGAGTTCTCTCCCATCTTTGTGCTTCAGCTTCCCCATCTGTAAAATGGGTGCAGTGGTACTACCCTGCTCTGCTGGGGGCCTGGATTTATTTCTGTCTGTAAAGCATTTGGAGACCCTCAGGTGCCAGGTACCAGACATGGGCAGAGTGAAAGCCATGACATGACTATTATTGACTTACTGCAGTGAAAGAGAAGGGTAAAGCACCGGGACCTATCAAAAGTCTTAGCCGTAGCTGTCTGTTTGCTGCATTCTGGAATCTATCGTTGGAGCCTTGTCTTTCTAGAAGATGTTTGCTCAGACAGGCAGAGCAGGAGAGAGGAGTCATGATGGTTAACAATATTAAACATATATATTGCTGTTGTGCCTCAACACCACAAGTAGGTTGGACCCCATTGTGCTTGATGCTGTACAGACATGATAGATAGCTCCTGCCCCAAACAGCCTAAAATCTATAGACCAGGGATGCAGTGGAAGCCGTCAAATAACCTTGGTGCAGGCTCTGGAAGTGGGAAGAATATGGGCTAGGGAGGCTTTGCTGGATGGGAAATTGGGTGGGTCGGATGGGATCTGTAAAGCTGCATTTATGTCTTATATGCATCATGAGTAAACAGGAGTATTGTCCTCAGCTGTGTCACGATCGGGGCTATCTGGTGACCCAGGATGAATTGGATCAGACCTTAGAAGAGTTTAAAGCCCAATTTGGCGATAAGCCCAGTGAAGGGAGACCACGGCGGACTGACCTTACAGTGCTGGTGGCCCATAATGACGATCCCACAGATCAGATGTTTGTCTTCTTCCCTGGTGAGTGTGGTGCTGTTACTCTCTGTGATGAACTGAGGAGTCTCAGTAAATGTATAGGCATGAACCTCATTCTAGACTGGTGTCGGCAGCTCTGACTGGATGCAGCGCCAGCATAGGACTGATTCTTCTGCCTGGCACTTAACTAGCTGAGAGAAACTGAATGGAGGGGGGTGGCTTAGCTTTTGAGAATCGGTTCTGACGTGCCTTGGCTCCCGGGAACAAATCCTGGGTTGGATGATCCAAGGTAGATCAGTTCAGCACCGTTCAACATGCCGCTTACTGTGTGGATCTCTCAGAAGGCCAGCCCGCTCCTAGAAAAATCGTGGTAGCAGTTGATTCCTGCCAGCATTTGGATAACTGCATCAGAGCCCAATTTTGTTGGCTTTACTCAGGGCAAAACATCCCTTGAAGCCAGGGAGAGTTTTGGCCAAGTACAGTCTGAATAGGCTGAATTCTGCAGGCTACAATCCCGAAAGATTTACAGAAGGATTTTTTGGCCACTTGGCTATGCACCTGCTCTCTGTCATATGTTCTTTTTCTTGGTGCAGCCTAGTACAGTCTGTAACATCTGGATAGATGTCTCTGAACCGACTAGTCTGTAGTGAAAACAGTTCTAGTCTCTGACGTCCCAGCTGCAGTGCTGTGGTGAGTCACTTTGCACGCCCAGAAAGTGCAGGTGCAGTTGTACTACCTGCGCTCTGACTAGCAGCAGCATGTCGTGCCGAAGGGGAGGCTATTCGAAACCCAGGCGAGGAATATAGGTGCATTAGTAGTATTCTGCAGACGAGCTGCAGGATAAAGGTAGATAAATGCAGATCTTTCATGACAACCAGGAGTTATATCATGTGACTTATTTATTCCTCAGAGGAGCCCAAGGTTGGGATAAAGACAATCAAGATGTACTGCCAGAGAATGCAGGAAGAGAACATCACCAGGGCTCTGATTGTGGTGCAGCAGGGCATGACTCCCTCAGCAAAGCAGGTAGGTGGTGATCCTGCATCAGGGCTGGTTGGGAGTTTATAGGATGGGGACTGAGAGTTCATAGGATGCACACTTGTATGCCTCTGGGGGTTTTTGGTACCAGATGCACAGTGGTCAGTGCCCCTGTAGATTAACCTTTTTGCTTAACTTTGTCCTCTTTAAAACATTGTGTGACCATGCCCATCACACGTGGGCACTGTGCGCTTGCAGACCGTGCAGAACCCTCAGGTAATAGGGTACATGAGGATTGTAGGACAGTCTTAATACACATTTGCTAAGGCAGAACTTGTTTAGGTCATGTGTACTCAATAGGAGCCACAGTAATTCCTTGCTTAACGTTGTAGTTCTGTTCCTGAAAAACGCTACTTTAAGCGAAACGATGTTAAGCGAATCCAATTTCCCCATAAGAATTAATGTAAATAGCGGGGGTTAGGTTCCAGGGGAAAAAATTTTGCCAGACAAAAGACTATTTTTTTTTTAGGGGTGTGTGTGTGTGTGTATATGTATATGTATATACACACACACTGTAAGTTTTAAACAATTTAATACTGTACACAGCAATGATGATTGCAAAGCTTGGCTGAGGTAGTGGAGTCAGAGGGTGGGATATTTCCCAGGGAATGCCTTACTGCTAAATGATGAACTAGCACTCGGCTGAGCCCTCAAGGGTTAACACATTATTGTTAATGTAGCCTCACACTCTACAAGACAGCAGGAATGGAGGGAGGGGAGACAGCATGGCAGAGAGAGACACGCATTGCCCCTTTAAGTACACTGACCCTACTCTAAGCACACTGCTTTTTTAAGTTGATCAGCAAGTTGAGACAGCAGCTGCTGCCACCAAGCTCCCTCTGTCCTGAGCCCTATTGTGTCCCCCCTGCTGCTCTGTGGAGATGGCTGGATGGGGTAAAGGAGCAGGGAACAGGAGTGGGGGGTAGGAGGGACCCTGACATTAGCATCCCTCTTTCCTTCTCTCTCCCCTCCCCCCCACAGCAAGCAGGAGGCTCCCGGGAGCAGCTCCAAGGCAGAGGGCAGGAGCAGCACATGGCAGTGGGGGGAAGGACAGCTGTACTGCCAGCAATTGATAGCCTGCTGGGCGGCTGCTGCACAGGGAACTTAGGGGAGCGGGGAGCTGATAGGGGGGCTGCTGGTCCACCCTGGTTCCAAGCCCCCACCAGCTAGCTCCAATGGGCTGCTCTTTCTGCAAGCAGTGGACAAAGCAGGCGGCTGCCAAACAACTTTATAAGGGAGCATTGCGCAACTTTAAACGAGCATGTTCCCTAATTGATCAGCAATGAAACAACGTTAACCGGGACAACTTTAACTGAGGAGTTACTGTACCTACACACACAACTGGACAACACAACCGGAACTCTTACCTAACTTTCAGGGGACTGAGGTTAGTACCTAGATACTACAGCAATGGGCACAAGAGAGTAAGACACATTCCTTGCACCAAAGATTTTATAGTCTCAGGTGAACAAGACTAAGAGTAGTTTACTAAAGGGGGAGAGATTGTGATGAAGAAAAGAAGGCTGGAGTCATTGAGAGGAGTATTGGGAGTAAGGGGAAACAAGGATGAAGGAAGGGAGCAGTGTGCTTAAGGGGTGGGAGAAGAGAGACTGGGGGCAGCAGAAGTGAGCCAGGGGGAGGTTGGAAAGAAAGGAAGAGGTGATTGTGTGTTTAGCATCTTGGCTAAGAGATCCACTCTCCCCTTGATTTATGTATAGAGGTGATTGATGTTACTGTGGGTAATACACTGGCTGTAGCGTTTGGTGCTCATTAAAGTTCAGTTCTGACTAGACAGGATCACGTTGGACTAATGTGCGCCGGGGCCCCTTCTTCTGTGCTGAAGTTTAAAATCCTTTTGGTTTTTCTTTCAGTCGTTGGTGGACATGGCTCCCAAATACATCCTGGAACAATTCCTGCAGCAGGAGCTGCTGATCAACATCACAGAGCATGAGGTGAGTTGGATGCTTGGGCAGCATGGAGTGAGTTCAGGATAGTCGGCCTTTACTCTGGACTATCTGGGTGTAAATCAACCCCTTGAAATTCTTTTACTGTGTATTTTGTGTCGCTGGGTGGTGGGAGACTAGAATGGCTGTCTGTGGCCCTTGCCACTGTGTACTAGCCCTGGTCATCACAGGAAATAACTGTTCTCGCCTCCTTTCTGATCTCAGCCTGCCTAGATCTGACTCCGCTTTTGTGTTTACAGTTGGTTCCAGAGCACGTGGTCATGACAAAGGAAGAAGTAACTGAATTACTGGCCAGATAGTATCCTTTTGTTTGCGCCAAATGTCAGTCCCTCCCCTACCAGCATGGAAGTGACTCACTCGCTTTGTGCTGGAAATGGCTAGACTTCCGATGTGTACAACAGGCTGTTATGTGCTCTGTTGGTCCTGCCTCTTGCTGGGATAAAGCCGGGCTGAATGATAACCCTTCTGGTGGCGGGTTTTCCTTCACTGTGTTTCTCAGTAAACTGAGAGAGAACCAGCTCCCCAGGATACAGGCTGGAGATCCCGTGGCCAGGTACTTCGGAATAAAGCGAGGGCAGGTAAGGAGCAAAGCAGGGTGACAGACGTAGCCCCTGCGGGAGAGCAGCAAGACAGAGCCTCTTGAAAGCTCTGTTTTTAAGGCCTGTTGGTCTATAAATAAGCACAATGGGTCTCTAACTAGTACCGAATATGGGGTCCCTGCCTCCTTCATGTATAACCCCAGTCCAGGTAGTGGAAGCTGCACAGAGTGACTGCAGGATTTGGCCCTCCATACCTCCTCCTACCTGTTACGTTCAGAGTCTTGGGGCACAGTTCTTATCGAGTTGCTTGTGTGTTACACACCCAGGATTGGGGCTTCAGGTGGCTCTGCAGGTTCCTCATCCAGGAAGAATTTCCTCCCCAGGAGAGTTGCATCTGAATGAGGAATTCCTTGCCTGGGGGATGGGAGCTGAGCCTGTTGTTCGGATGTCACCCCTTTCGCTACTAAAGGGTGTTATGCTGATGGGCACCATAAGAAAACCCTCCGATAGAGAGCTGTGGCAGGGTTCTGATTCAGTGGGCGTTTTCCTCCCCCATGTCACATAAAAAGCTTCTTTCAGAGCTTCTGCATTTCTCCCCTAATCTGGCTGAGTTCTCCCCAGCCTGCCCTGTACTGTGTAAATGGTACAGCACCCTCACCTGGAGCATTGCTGGGGGTCCAGGATCGCTTGTTAGATCACCTGCTGGGCTTTACACCCTTGGCGTTGGCATGGAGTGGCTGATTAAACTCACGCATTCATGCTTCACAAGCACGTCTGTGTAATCTGTCCCCTGCATGTCATGCCAAGCACGTTGTGCTTGTCCCCTAGCTATGGGCAGCCGTCTCAGTGACGGGTTTCCTCCCTCGGTGCTGAGGATCAAGCACTATACACCCTCTTCTCCAGAGGCTGAACGCTTCTGCCTCTCCATTGGGCACCTGAGCCAAGCCCTGCGGGTGAAATTCAGAGCTGCTTTTCATTGCTTGTAAACTGTTTCTGTTGCCCTTGCAGGTGGTCAAGATCATAAGACCGAGTGAGACTGCCGGGCGATATATCACCTACCGACTGGTTCAGTAGTCTGTGCTGTACATCAGGTAACATTGCAGCTCTCTCCGATGGGACTGCCTCGCTGTGATACAGTTGAACGGTGTCAGAAATGAATGCTGTAACTTCACTTCACATTAGCACCTATAAAGTGCAGCTGTTTTAAACTGAACTGGAGGAGAGTTCCCTGCAGTGTATTGAAGGATGGAGTAAACGGGACCTAATGTGCATGCGCGTTCTAAACCTCTCCTTGCGTGGAACAAAATACATGTTCCACATCTGGTTAGTTAAGGGGCATTTGCCATTGTGGAATCAGAGGGTGGCTTCCGTTTGAGGTGGGGTTGGGCGTGAGGCTCTTGGTGCAGGACAGAGTCTGTGCAGCAGCTTGGTGGGAGTGCAGGAGTCAGATGATGTGTCTGAACTAAAAGATCCTTCTCTTGAGAGAAATTCCAGATTCTCTTTCTTCCAGGTATGGAAGAGGAATCCTGTGTTATCTGATCTACGCCCTGTCGGCTCTCTGGGTTGTCTGTCATCTTAAATCCAGATCCTTGAATGTGATTTCAAGTGATAGCTCTTCCTTTGCGCTCGCTTACCCCTCTCTCACTCCCTGGAGGCCTCCTGCCTGGACTGAAGCTCAATTCCGTGGGCTATTTATTTTAATTTTGAACGGAATTTTATTTTAATAAAGGTTTGTGCTACACGTGTTTTCTCACTGGTGCGGTGTTTCTCCAACTTCCCCTGCAGCAGAGCCTCCTAACACCTGCTATTCCAGATTTCTCCCCCTTCCCTTCTGGTAACATCTTGAGCCAGTAAGTGCTCTAATGAAGTCTACTCCCAGTGTGCTGAGCCGTAGCCCTCATGCCTGTGTTGGTGAGCTAGCTGGACTTTCCCTGCACGGCTCTGGCAATACCGCAGCCGCTCTGTTTGAGCAGGACGTCCTGCAGCTGAGCCTGACAGTGAACAAGTATCCAAGCTGTGTTAACAGGAGCCCATCTCAACACGGAGTCTCCAAAAAGCCCATAGAAACAGACTGCTGCTTCCCTCTGTCCCAGCCTCTCCTACCGACATGGAAAGTCCCGCTTTCCCAGATGGCCGTGTGGGTTGAGTTCTGGGATGCGTGGGAGTGTTCCAATGCTGTCTTGATCCTCTAGCTCAGTGGTTCTCAACCTTTTTTTATTCCTGTGGACCACTTGAAAATTGCTGAGGGTCTCGGAGGACCACTTAATGATCTTTCCAAATGTTGTTTGAACCATTAGATAACTATTGTAAAGCGCTTTGGATAAAAGCGCTATATAAAAAAACCGTAACTAACTTTTTTTCTACAAATAAAAGCACACAACTCATATCTTCATATCAGTAGTTTTCCCTTTCTAAGGCGATGGATGTGCCCTCTCTCCCCCACCACAGCAGCCCCGAGCTGGGTCCTGGAAGGAGGGGGGGTCTTTCCCCTGCCACAGCAGCCCCTGAGCGGAGGCAGGGGAGGAGGGCCATCTCTCCCCAGCAGCTGCAGCCCTGGAGCTGGGGGAAGTCGCCTCTTTCTCTGGCTGCTGCAGCCCTGCGCATCCCAAATTCTTCTCACCCCACTTCCCCCTCCCACCTACCCTGTATTCCCCCCAACGCCACCACCTCACCTTACATGTGCATCTTCTCCAGGGTCCAGGCACCTAAGTTAGTGGAGCTGTGCTAATTAGGTGGGTGGCCCTTCGTTCTATTGTGTGCGGCCACCCAGGTGCGCACCTTAGAGGAACTGTCCGCGGACCCCCTGCATGGAGCTCTCGGACCACAGTTTGAGAACCTCCGCTCTAGCTCTTTCAAATCCCGTTTTAACCCTTCTCTAAAGCCTTTCCAATTCAAAGTATTTCTCTTCCAATTACTAAGCCTCTTCCTACCCCCCCGGTGCGGCATGCCTCTTACAGCTGGGGAAACTGAGGCACAGAAGTGACTTGCCCAAGGTCGCACAGCAGGTTGGTGGCAGCATTGGGCATAAAATTCAGGAGTCCTGACTCCCAGGCTTATGCTAGGCACTAGATTGCACTGCCTCGTATTGCTGCTCCTATGTGTAAATATTCATCATAGTGTCCGATTAGAAATTTGCTGCACAGGAACTAAGATGCCACCGTGCATCTGAGGCTGGTCATGAAGATGGCAGCTCAGTCTTCTCTCCTTAGCTATGTGGCACAGCAGAGCTGATAAAGGGAGGTTTGAACACATTGCTGTCAAACATGGAAACCATCAGCTGAACACATTTTTATTTCTTTGAAGCATGTGAATTTGCATAGAGCACAAATGAAGTAAGACTTGTGTGTGCAGCAAGGCTGTGACTCATCTTCAAATAAACATGTCCCATCTCTGGCAGCTGAACAATATACAAACACAGGATGCAGGGCACCAGGCGAAGCACAAACACAGCACTCGTAACACCGAAACTCCATTCCCTCTTGTGCGTCCACCCAGCCGTCCATGCATGCACACACACACACTGACCATATTGCCCAGGGTTAGCAGTAGGACAGGAATGTAGTGAAGCAGTTCTGAGTCCTTCTCCTACGATGGAAACAAGCTGCAGTGAAACGTAACCGTTGTATTGAACGACGATGCAGGGAGGAGTCTTGCAATCTTCCAGCTCCGTTACAAACAAACCAGCTTGTGGTCTACTTTGGATAGGTTACCTCCACCTCTACAAGCAACTGTATTTCCTCACCAAGAAGAAACTGTTCTGGGATTCCTTTAACTGGGTCTTGGAGAGTTCCAGGCATCACAAATTCCTGAGTTCTTTCCACTTGCTTCAAAGATTATTGATCCTCTTAGCTTTAGAGTCTATAACATTTGGCTGAACAACAGAATCTTTATTCCTTCCTTCATAATGCAGCAGTATGTAATCACCATCCCAAGCCTGTGAGGTAGCCATCCATTCAGTATAGCAGTAGCTATGCCCAAGGGTGGCTTGATTTGGTGGCTTCTCCTGGGAAGGCACAGAGCCCCAGAGGTATTTTAGGCTCCTCTCACTGACATCAGTGGAAGTCAGGAGCCTAAACCCCTATGAGGATCTGGCCCTGAGGCAGGAGGGATAGCTCAGTGGTTTGAGCATTGACCTGCTAAACCCAGGGTTGTGAGCTCAGTCCTTGAGGGGACCATTTAGGGAACTGGGTTTAAAAAACAAAAAAACTGTCTGGGGAGTTGTCCTTCTTTGAGCAGGGGTTGGACTAGATGATGTCCTGAGGTCCCTTCCAACCCTGATAGTTTATAACAGGGGTAGGCAACCTATGGCACGTGTGCCGAAGACGGCACACGAGCTGATTTTCAGTGGCACTCACGCTGCCAGGTCCTGGCCACCGGTCCGGGGGGGCTCTGCATTTTAATTTAATTTTAAGTGAAGCTTCTTACACATTTTAAAAACCTTATTTACTTTACACACAACAATAGTTTAGCTATATATTGTAGACTTATAGAAAGAGACCTTCTAAAAACGTTAAAATGTATTCCTGGCACGCAAAACCTTAAATCAGAGTGAATAAATGAAGACTCGGCACACCACTTCTGAAAGGTTGCCGACCCCTGGTCTATGATTTCCAGTTCTAGAGCTCAAATGGGTTTAGAGTGCTAAAGTTCTCTCTACCTGCTGCAGGTTGTCTGCTTAATCTGTGAGCTGTGTGTAGTGACCTCTAGTGGTGAAGCCTGTTCTCTGAACAGGGGCAGATGGTTTTGTCCCTGCCACATGACTCCGTAAGTTGCTGAGGAAGAGTGTCTGTAAGTCACAGAAAGCAGCTGTGGCTATTTTTTTGTTTTTTAATAGCCTCGGAATGTAGCCTATTCTCAATGGCTCTCTCGGGTTAGGAAATGCAGCCCGCCCTTGTTAAATTAAGCTACTCGGTGGCAAAAAGTGTTGGACAGGAGCGTGAGTCCGGGGAAGCAGGAAGTATAGCAGCTAGAAACTGCCCATGTGATTGATGTGCGTGACCCCCTATGCACAAGTGACAGTGGGAGCGTTATGTGCACACCATGGGGTGATGGCAGGCTTTATGCTTTGACTGACTACAAAATGCTGGAAGCTGAATCCTGCAGCCAGGTTTGGTTTTCAGCTGACTCTAATAACCCTCACAACAGGCCTGGGAGGTAGTTAACTTGTACCCCTGCTCTACAGAGGGATAAGTGACTTACTCCAGGGTGGAGAGGTACGGTTCCTGAGCTCAGCTCACTAGACTGTCCCCTTAAAATGACAGTTTGGGGGCTGGCAAAAGCAGTGATTGACCACACCAGCCAGCGGGTGCTCAGAGTTGGGGAGTAACATGCATGCGGTGGGTTGGAGTACAGTGACCCGACTGCTTCATGTTTTCCCACCAGCACAGGTGAGTTAAACTTGGCTGGGGATCTGGTACTGTTTGCTCAGCTTGCTCCCTGCTCGCTTACGGGGTTTAGCAACACTCTCAACCCTTGCCAGAGGAACGTGGAAGCCTGAGCACAGGCTGGGGTGGAAATAAGAGGAAGCGATTTTCAGCTATTTCGTTTTAAAATCTATTTGCAAGTTCAGTCTCTTCTGCTACTGCAGGGATGGGAGTTCCTGCGTTTCTTTAAAGCCATCAGACCTGGTTCTGTTTAATCCCTTAAACTCCTTTGCCAGCTGTGTGCTTGGGCACATGTTGACAGGGTATCTAAAAAGCCCCCTACACTGGAATGTCCAGTAGCTCAATTCAGGCAACTCCTGTCCCACTGAAGGCCGCTTGTCCTGAGCATTGGGGCAGAGAGGGCAAGTCGTCAGGCTCTCAACAAGAGGCACCGTTGGAGTGTCTGCGTCCTGGATTTCCATTCCTGTGAGCACTATGCACCTCTTCTTCGTTGAAATTACAGATCAAGCGCCTTTAAAAACTGCTCAGGTTAGAGTACTGGCTGCTTGTAGAAGAAACTGCGGGAAGGACTAGAGAGCGCCCAGGATCCAAAGGAATTAGAGCTGGGAAAACATGCCTGCCCCGTGGTACCCTCCACGCTAATTCACAGCAGTGAGTCGAGAACAGCCAGCCGCTCTCATGCAGCATCATCTACGATCTTGCCAAGCGGAAGAAAGACCATAAATAAGCTGGGTGTGGAAAGGCAGGTCACTAGTTAAGTCCCATGTTTCACAGGAGTGCCCGGGTTCGTGCAGTTGACTTGTAGCTGCAGTTGGCACGCCTGGTACAGTCGGCCATAATCGTTTGTGCCCTTTGTGAGCATCACGCAGGAATACGCAGCCCCAATACATGAAGTTCCCAACCCCCCCCCAAGTTATACAAGAGGACAGCAGTGACTTCCACCTTCCTGCCAAACCTGGCTACTCTCAAACCTGCCTCTAGAAGCTTTATTCCCCCCTCTACTGACCGGCTGTCGGTGCTTGGCGAGGTTGTGATAGGCAATTGCCCAAAAGCTGTCCATGCCACTCCCACTGCCGTGTAGCATCCTGTCTGCCATCTGCCACCACAGAGGCCGTGCAGCTCTATGGTACAAAGCGTTCTAGGATCTTCCACTCCGTACAAATAGAAGAGATTTATTCTGCCACCTGGGATGCTTAGACTTGAGCGGAAAGAAGGTGGTGCTTTCTTAAAACAGGTTAGTTAAACGCAAAGCACTTCTCTTGCCCCTTCCTAGCCCTGGGAGCTGGAGTTTTCAGTAATCGCCGCAGCGGATTAGACACTTCAATAGCTGCATCTCTGTTCTCGAAGAGCTATTTAAATAAAGGTGAGCTTAAACCTTCTGCAGCGGCATAGCATAGGTACAACAAGGGTCTGGATCCCTTCCCAATCCAGCAGGACAAGATCAAATCCACCCTCGTTGGACTCCTCCTTTCAAAGGAATATGCTTTATGGCTCTAGGTCCTGTCTAGCTGAGGTGCTGGTACTGCAAGGACAACTTGTCGGACTGACTGGAATGTCCATGCAGAGGGGTTTGTATGGGAGCTCCAGTCACTAGATAAAGGTGACTCTATGTCTGCAGCTAGCATACGAAACCCTTGTGAGCTCCCTGAGGTTTGGCTGTGCTAGAACCCTCCCTTCCCTGAATATGCACAGCGTCGCCCTTTGCCTAGCTGCGGGCGGGTAACCTGTTTGGTCAGCCACCCCGCCCCGTTGTCCATTGCATAGCCTTTGCGTGGTGGCCTAAACAAACCTGGGCTGCCGTTCACTGGCTGACCTCACCGCTATCGTGCCGTCCCGTAGCCGAACGGTGGGCAGCAGCCGGTGCCCCCGACAGCGCTCGGCCAGCAGCGTGTTATTGGATTGGTTTGTGTTACAGTCAGAAAGAGGCCTCTCTTGCTGGCCTGCCTTGCCATCCCTCTCCGAGAGGGACTCCTCTTCCGGGTCGCTCTGCTCTTCCTCCCCTGCTGTGCTGTGCTGGAGGGAAGAGGCGCACTCTGCGTCCGACTGGCCCACGCTGCAGGTCCTGCTCAGCTGCCCCTCGCTCGCGTCGTCGCAGAATTGAGCCTCGTCCGTGCTGGTCTCGCTTCCTTGCTTTACCAACCGCTGCCTCGGGGCTGCCTCGTCTGTAGCCGGCAGCTCCGCCCCCTCTTCCAGCTCCGAGTCGGAATCTATCGAGCGGTCGCCAGATTCTGCGGGACACGCATGACTTTCTATAACCCTCCAGCCCCACCCCTCGGGACTAGCAGGACCCTGGTACAGCAGAGCCTCTTGCCAGGATGGGGAAGGTTTTTATGTTAACCCCTGTATTGCCACCAGTGGCTCTGGGTCTCTACTGCTCCCCCCTTTTCCCTGCAAAATGGGCACTGCTGGACTGGACCGTTTTTCTGCCCTTAGAGAGAGACCTCCCCCGAATCAATCCCCTCTTGGTCGCAGTGGCAATTTTCTCTACAGTGGCAAGATTTCCATCCATTCAGCTGTGATGGAAATGACCGCAGAGCAGAGATTACTCTGAAGTAAGAATGGGTGGGAGGGCTGAGCTGAGACCAATGACTTGTACGTCTACACCGGGTAACTTCACAGCGCAGGCCCCGCCCATGAGAGATGCTGATCAACAAGACTTGGGGCCTCACGAGCTCTTTCCACTGGCCAGATGCAACATGAGCCCTGCCAGTGTTCCCTGATAGCCAGTGGCCACCTCTTAGGGGTGAAGCTCTGTCATCCTTTGTCCATTGAGTCCTTGGCCTCCCTGCTGAGAATGACCCATGGGGCTCAGCCAATCTCAATGGCAACTTGGACATGTACCCACTAAGATCATGAAATTCACTGATGGTAACGTCTGGTCATTCTCAACCGTGGGCCAGTTTGGAGCTGTGGCTTGGAGGTGAACAACTCTCTGGAGCTACCTTTGTATCGTTCAGCATCCTTGGAACGTCTTAAGGCCATTAGGGGGAGGGCAGGGCCTGCCTGTGGCTGTCACTCACCTCCGAACGGATCGGCGTTATCTGAATCCCCCTTCTCCAAGGGCACCTCTAGGTACGGGATGTTGCTGTGTGGAACTGGGGGCTCATTGTCCTGGGAGGGAAGGTGGAAGAGGAGCAAGGTGAACAAATGGGGTGGGAGAAGGGGCCGTTGCAACACTCAGCTTTTCTCAACCTAAATTACGGTCCTTTAAAGCCAGATCACAACACTCCCTTACCTCGCTCTTGGGTATGAGGGGAAATGGGTCATGAAACCCCATTCAAAGGAACAAAAGCGTAATTGGGTCAGTCTGTCTCGGTAGCCAGTATTTTAAAAGGGGGGGTGATAATCCATCCTTCCTCCCCTTCCTTTTCTGTCTTGTCTACTTAGACTGGAAGCTGTTCTCTCACTATGTTTGTACAGCCGTGGGGCCTTGATCCTTGCTGGGGCCTCCTCCAAATACTAACGTAATATCAATAATAACTACTACCAAGCGTCTGGTACGTGTGTGTTTAAACACAACACAGGGCAGCGTGTCCTGACACAAGGGCTGCCTGAGAATCTGTCCCCAAAGAAGGCAGCTGGCTGAATCCTGGCTAAAATTCTGCTCTCTGGCTTGGCATGAATGATACTTTCAAAAGTTGTTTGATGCCAGATAGGTAGGAGGCTTCCCCGCAGCACGCAGGGCCTGGTCAACTCAGCTCCCTCCGTTCCCTTCTTCTGATGGTGGCCTGCCCTAGGTCAGAGAGATGGCTCCGCTTCCTCTGTGGGGCGCTGGCTGCTTCTCCCTTCCTTTTAAAGCCTGTTCATGTCACACTCTCCTCTCTTGCTTGCCCTCATTCCTCTTGCTGGCCCCAAAAGGCCCAATGGTGCAAGCAGAAATAGAAGGTCTCATTAGATAAATGCTCCCCCACCCCCATTCTAGGACTTGGAACGCTACTCCGAGGGCCTCCCACCTGGCTAGACCGCCTGGTCCTCTCTTCGGCATCCTCAGCGTGTTTGTCAGAGCCAGCCAGCAGCTGGGCCGCCTTGTTCTCGAAGATGGTTGAGTAGAAGATGATGAGGGCCTCAATGATGCGAGCCTGGTGGGGGTAATCGACCAGCGAGGACAGGGAGATGGTGGCCTCGGTGGGCCGGGGGCGCATCAGCGTTGGCCCGAAGACAATGCCCAGGTTGCTCGAGGTCATTTTGTTGTCCTGTTCTACTTCCACAATCCTGAAGGGGAGGAGAGACAGAGGTACAGATGGAACTCCTACAGCACAGGGGACGCTCTGCCTGTGGTGCAGGAATCCCACTTCTCTGAGGGAGTGACAGCGTCTGTGTGGGAGGAGAGACCACTCCCTCCCTCCCCCGCTAGTGCTGGAGAGGACTCCGCTGTCCTCAGACCTAGCTTCCAGTTTGGGGGGAGGCTGACCTGAACCCCCACCCTCCCATTTCAAGGAGGGGGGGGGGGGTGGCAGGTGTTGCAGCATCACTAACGACACCCCCCCTTGCAGTTCTCACCCCTCCTCACCTTCTCAGGTGCTGCACGATGTACTGCAGCGTGGCCAGGTTCTCCCGGGGAAGCTCCTTCAGCAGCTCCTTCAGCTTTGTCACCAATGTCACCACCATCTTGTCCGTCTCGGCTCCCTTGTCCACCAGCTCGGGACCTCCCTTCCCAACCTTGGTCTTGGTCTCGCCCCCACCTTGCAGGCTTTCCTTGGCCAGGCCCATGAGTTCATTGTACAGCCGGAAGGGCATGATGGGTTCTGGCAGCTTCAAGAAAGAACAGATGGGGAGATGGCTCCGTGAAGGCAAATGCACAGACTCAAAGCTCATCAGGGCCAAGGCTGTAAAGCAACTTCAGATAACAGGAGATGCCCCTAGCCTCTAGGGGTCCTCTCCTTCCTGAATCTGCTCCCAGTCCTAGCTCACTGAGCTGAGAAAACTCTCTTCCTTTCTACAGCAAACTTCTATGGCAAGGAAACCTCCCAAACGCTCCTGAGCTACCCACAATGCAGTGAGGGAAGGAAAGGGCATCTCTCTCTCAGCCTTCCCTGTTCGCTAGGCACTCAGTGATCAGAGACCCGGCTTTACCCCTGTGCCATGTAAATTCAGCCCCATCTTGCCATTTTTTCCTGTAAACTATACACTCGTTTATCACAGAACTTTGGTTTTGCCTAGCACCTTCCCTCCCAATGCACTACAGGCCCCGAGCCCCACAGCCATGCAGCCACGTCTGGGATTGAGCAGGCAACCCACTGCGCCATGCTGAGGGGAGACTTTGGCCAAGGATGTTTGGGGGGGCTCGCTAATGGCCCCGGGGAGCAAACAGGAACTTGGTTTGCAAACTGCTCGGAATTCAGTTTAGCCCCTTGGAGGCTGGAGGGCAGCGTCAGTGCTGTTGGCATTCAAAAGTCTGTTTCCAGGGAATCTTGATGCTTCAAACCTTCAGCAACAACCACTGAGCCGCTCCCTCTGGCGTGTCTGAATCATGACAGGGAGACTTCCTGTCTCATGAATCATGAAGACTTCCTGTTGCTTTGGCTTGGTTTTCAGGCTGCTCTAACTAGGGACTTGAAAACAGTCTAGCGTTGGTCGGCGTCTCTCTTTCCCCTGCTTGGCTGTCCTGCCTGCCATACAGGTGACAGGTCACGTCCTCAGCTGCTGTAATTCACCATAGTTCCATTGCTCTCAAAGAGGCCCTGCCCACTTGGAGGCTAGGAGAGGGTCCGGCCTTCGTGTCAGGCAGTCCATAAAACCCTTCCCCTAAGGAGTTAACAGGTGCGAGTTTACCAAACCCACAGTCTGAAGTGAAAGAGACAAACTGCTTCCCCTTCAGCCTTGCAGCGTCTGTTGTTTGAGGATGTGGGTCGCCTGTTTTAAAGGGTTAGTTTCACAGGCTGGGGCCTTGGCCAAAGGAGAATTGGGGGAGTCCTCGGTACCAACCACCTTGAACGTCAAGGCACGAACAACAGCCATTGCACCAGACCTGGCCTTGCAGGGGGGGTGGGTGTGTCTAGGTGTGTCTAATGCTGGGTTCACAGAACGAAGCTTGCAAATTACTCTTGTGCCAGCATGAGCAGTAGCCAGGCAAGAATCCCCCACCATGTGCCCCCTGCCCATCCATCCCCAACTGCATGCCTCATCTCTGACCTGGAGGGACACCCTCTAGGCGTGGGCGAAATCCGTCTCTGGGGCGTGCCCCTGAAGGGGCGACTTGGTGGACTGGCAGCTGCCGTGGCAGTGTGGGCACCTGTCCACCAGGAAATGATCTCATTGCATGCAGGCTGCCAAAGAGCCACTGGAAGGAATATCTTCAGCAGTGTGGTCAAGCATTCAAAAATCCTGAGTCGCCCCACCCCCAAAATAAAGCAGGATTTTTGTGTTTGTTTAGCAACTAATAGATTTGGGGGTCTTTGTAGTTGCCTTATGGTTTCAGAGCCGTTGAGTTCCGGAAGAGCTACAAACTTGCTTTTGCTTTAGATGAAAGTTGAGATTTTGGGGGAACTCCTTTCTTTCAGGAGTTGGGACTTTAAGAAAAAAACACCAAAGAGCAGGATAAAATCCCAGAAGTTGGCAACGCTGCTTTAGGTTCCTACGGGCCTGCTTTGAATTTGGATCCATGATTTCAATACCTTAGATCTCTACCATTGGCATGGGCCAGCCAGCATATAGAGTTTAACTCTAGTTTGTGGCCGAACTCCTCCTGCCAGAGGTGACCCAATGGCCTGTGAGGGGATGTTAGATGGGGTGGGATCTGAGTTACTACAGAGAATTCTTTCCTGGGTGTCTGGCTGGTGAGTCTTGCCCACATGCTCAGGGTTTAGCTGATCGCCATATTTGGGGTCGGGAAGGAATTTTCCTCCAGGGCAGATTGGCAGAGGCCCTGGAGGTTTTTCGCCTTCCTCTGCAGCGTGGGGCACGGGTCACTTGCTGGAGGATTCTCTGCACCTTGAGGTCTTTAAACCACGATTTGAGGACTTCAATAGCTCAGACATAGGTTAGGGGTTTGTTACTGGAGTGGGTGAGATTCTGTGGCCTGTGTTGTGCAGGAGGTCAGACCAGACGATCATAATGGTCCCTTCTGACCTTAAAGTCTATGAGTCTATGAGACCCAATGGGGCTGGGTATGATCCCTGAAAAGACTTCCTTTGGCGATTCTCCACCTCACGTAGTGCAGGGGGAATCCTGGCGGGTCAGGAACTTCTTACCTGTCGCAGGTAGAGCTTCAGGACGTTGCTGATATCGTGAGGGGAGGCTTGGGACAGCTCCACCAGCTCCTTCCCATTCTCAAATGCCTGGCAAAGCTTCTCCACGCGCGTCTTCACGCCGTTGACTCGATAGATGCCCTGCAAAGGGGGACATGGGGTTAAAGGGAGACCGGGACGGGTGTTTCACCACCAGCTCATCCAGCACAGTGGGCTTATCGCCCCATGCCTGGTTCTGTGGTTAGAAACAACAATTCAAAAGACTGGGACTGTTCATCTTGGAAAGGAGACGACTCGGGGGGGGGGGGGCAGGGGTAGGATAGAGGTCTGTAAAATCATGAATGGTTTGGAGAGAATGAATAGGGAAGTGTTATTTACCCCTTCGCATAATACACGAACCAAGGGTCACCCAATGAAATGAATAGGCAGCAGGTTTAAAACAAACAAAAGGAAGTACGTCACCCAACGCACAGGCAACCTGTGGAACTCCTTGCCAGGGGATGTTGTGAAGGCCAAAAGCATAACAGGGTTCAAAAAAGAATTAGGTAAGTTCATGGAGGATAGGTCCATCAATGGCTATTAGCCAGGATGGGCAGGGACGCTGCCCCACGCTCTGGTTGGCCCTAGCCTCTGACTGCCAGAAGCTGGGAATGGCTGACAGGGGATGGATCGTTCAATGATTGCCTGTTTTGCTCATTCCCTCTAAAGCACCTGGCATTGGCCACTGTCAGAAGACAGGATACTGGGCTAGGTGGACCATTGGTCTGACCCAGTCTGGCTGATCTTGTGTTAGTAGTAGTTAGTTATATAACAGCTATTAAACCCAAGTGCTGCTATTTGATGCCTCAGTTTCCCCATCTGTGAACCAGGAGGTGTCTTAGCCAAGGTTACAGATAATCTTGGCTCTGCTACTGCCTATAACTCAGGAGTTCCTGACTCCCAGCTCTCTAGACCTCTCTAGAAGCAGTCTGATGTTTTCACTGCGGGACACAGAACCGTGCTGGGAAAGAAGCCGGAGCTCGTGAACAAACCAGCCGTTCCTTTTCCGGGGTACAAGGGCAGGCTGAGCCACCGCAGGGAGCCCGGCACGATTGGGCCGAAGGGCAGAAAGAAGGCGCCTCACCTTGGTTTTCAGAGCCCGCTTCTCGATCTCACAGATGCACTTCTTGATAATGAAGGGAATGCCGTCTGAGCTGCTCTGGGACGCCTGTGTGAAATCCCGGCCAAAGAGCTGCAGCTTCCCTTGGAGTTTCTTGTGGCCGCACTGGATGGCCAGGGTCTCCAGACATTTTTTGTGGCAGGCTAAATAGCACTGGAACAGACAGGAAGATGGTTGGCGGGGGAGAGAGAGAGACAACTCTACAGTGAATAAAGCTTCCGCTCTCAGGGACAGCCAAGCCCCTGCCTGGGAGACATCAGAGTCAACTCAGAGCAGACATACTGCATTCCAACAGAGGTGCTTAACAGCTGTGTTGAGAGGAGCAGCCGCAGTGCAACAGCTGGATGGGTTGGCAATTGCCTTTCTATTGGGATGGACCCAAAGCCATTCCGTAGCCTGAACATGTCCCAAAACACAAGGGAAACCATCTCTTCCAAAAGCAAAGGGAGGGGAGGTAGGCAGGGACTTCCCCAGCCCACCCAGCGGCGGGCCAAGGAAGCAGCTGCCCTGTGGAATACGCTAAGAGAGATTTTCAGCCGAGCTGTCACTGGGCCTCCGTTTTTGCAGGTTCATCTTGCACCTGCAGCTAAGGCCACTTGCACATCAGTACATCGGGGTCATAGAGATTTAAGGGATTGTTGCCCCTTTTTGACCTGAGTGGCTTATCAAAGGTGTCAGGGCCCTGGGGGTGTCCCAGTTGGAAGCAGAAACTGATGGAGTCTGGTATTTCTGTGATGCCATCTTGTTTAGTTACAAGGAGGGTACAAAGTCCTGCTTCTCCGAGCGCAGGCGGCACCGTGAACAAAAGGACAGATTCTCTGCTTATAGCCCCAAGCCTCTTTTGCCAACACCAGACCCAAAAGCTCAATTTCTAGCTTTTCCCACGGTCGCTTTGTGCTCACAGGCTACTGCATGGCTTTCGTGCTTTTTGCCTCTGTCTCTCTTCCTGTTTTGTGTGTCCTGCCTTCCCACACATGCACACACACACACACACACACACACCAAACACAACACTCAGCTAAACCTCTCTGCCCACTCAGTCCAAGCTCCCCGTGGGTTCACCAACCCCTTTTGTCTGAGTTGGGGTGCGGGAGGACACTGCTGATTAACTCCTCCTGACAGTTATGTTACTTGAAGGGTGTGTTCACATTCAATCTCAAAGAGGTTTGTGATCCACCAGTGTCTCTCAGCATAACAGGACTTACATTGCAGGTGCAAATTTGCTCTCACCCTTATATGAAGCTACAAAACCACCGTCCAGCGGCTGAGACTATTGTGGAACGAAGATATGTGAGAAGTTAGAGGCTGTCACCCAAAACGCTTTCAGGTTCAGCTGAGGTCACTTGGTTCCCAGTTCACATCGGTGCAGCCGGGTGCCTCTCCCGGCTTCTACTTCATCTACCCCTCCCTTCCCCCAGGCCTGCTTCCTGTCGCTCCCTACCTCCTCGCACTCCGCTCCCTGGAAGTAAACGTAGCTGTTGCATTCCCGGCATTTCGAAGGGGTGCGAAGTTTTCTCAGCCGATGGGTCTGAGCAGCCTTGGATAAACCCACGTTTCGGAATGGGCCCGTCGGAGCCGTCATTTCAGGGGCTATCCCATTGATGCCTGGAGGCAAACCAAGAATAAATCCATCCAAAATCCATGTGACTCAAGAGGAGCTGGCATAGGGTGATATCAGAGCCCAGGAGCACTTCCAACAGACCAGTCAATCAACTGGCCATGTCCACGTCTCAGGTAACCTACGGCCTAAGCTTTAGAGTCAGCTCCTCTAAGTAACATGGGTCAAATAAACCTGTTCCTCCCTCCTTTCTAAGCCCATGATCCTCCATGGGGATTTCATGGCCCTGGAGACATATGGAGAATTGCAGTTTCACCGTCCGCTGTCTAGGCAATCCTCACCCATCCTGTGCTCTCCTCCTATATCAGGAGGTGAGAAGAAAACACCGCCAGTTTGGTTTCTAGCTGATCCTCCACTGATTTAATGCCCAGCAGCACAGACTGCGAGCTAATCTCCAGGGGAGGTTGGCCAGCGTCTCCAGAAGGTAATACGAAAGCACAGAATGCAGGGGCCATGGGAGACTTTCCGCCAGCAGCCCCTTCCCCTGCCAAGCTGAATTCAATCCTCAGATAACTTGCTTGGAGCTGACAATTTTGGGAACCTTTCTTCCTTTTCCTATTTTTATGTGAGATACCCATCAATAAAGATCCAAAGCCCCCAACTCCGAGGGGACAGTGGGTTAGAGAGTCTGGAAAATGTGCAGCAAGCCTGGGTCAGACACAGCCCAGATCACAGTTCTGAAAACACCATGGCAGCACGCACTTAGTCACCAGCTCCCAGTCACCTTGT
This sequence comes from Emys orbicularis, assembly GCF_028017835.1. NCBI lineage: Eukaryota > Metazoa > Chordata > Testudines > Emydidae > Emys > Emys orbicularis. Next base: position 11,949,401 of record NC_088706.1, on the reverse strand, counting down.
TTCCCTATCAACTGGAAGACTCTAGCAAATGTACGAGGAGTCCAAGTGATTTCGATGGTTATATACAAGGAAATCCTAGCTCAATGATTGATTTGTCACATGACTACGTTCAGCCAATGTGTTTCTGTTGTTTCCTTCCTTCCAGTATTGACAGGTCTAGTATTAAGTTAACCCATCAGATTGCATATGAAAATCTCAGTGACCTGACTGGCTCAATAGTCAGTAATAGTTGATTCCCCCCTTCCCCCCATGGAACTCTTGAAGTCACCTTCAGAACGTTAAAGTGCTAAGAAATCCATGGCAGTGGTGGAGAGATTTCCACATATTGGGGACGTGTGGTACAATTCAGCTCTTAATCTTGTCTTTTGGGGAATATCAAGATTGACAGTTTCTCGTGGGACAATGTCAGCCCTAATCTGCTGTCAGTTAGACTAATGTCACTCCATGGACTCCAATTATTCCATAATTACTCCAGTGTCACTGGGATTAGAACCTGGCCCCTCATCTTTGCCTCGGTCAATAGCATTCAGACTATGGCAGTACCGACATCTGAATCAATTCATTCCCAGGTAACTTTACTGAATTCGGCGGCGTTACCCCAGGGATGAATTTGGCCCATTGCCTTATGTTGGTGACCTCGAAGCAAACACCATCTTAATCTTGTCTTCGGTCAATCTTTTCATCAAGGGAAGTCACTATCTGCTTAATGTTGTCGAGGTGCCTGGGTACTGAGCCACAGGCATGGTGGAACCCCTCCCCCATCACGTACTCTGTTCAAACGAGGCTGCGTTCTCATCCTTCTCATCCAGCTCTTCATTAGAGGATATGGTGCCGTTGGAAGACATCCGCTGGAACTTCTGGCTAAATGTACCTATCAAAACACAGCCCACAATACAGAGCAAGATTAGTGGTGAAACAGTTTCTCTTATGAATGTGAGTGTGGCCCACAGCCAAGTCCTGCGCCTACTAGGGTAGGATGGCTTTAGAGTAGCTGTGAATTTTCCCCAGAGCTAGCACTCCCAGTCTGTCCCCTACAGCGCCTCCTCCTGGGAGGAAGTGACGTAGCGGTGACATTCCAGTTCTTCTGTCATTCTACTGAGCATTCTGCTGTCAGAGGCTGGGACCAGAGTATTATATAGAATTATTTTAAACTAGAAAAATAAAGACACAAATCCCATGTTAGCTCTCATGCTCTGCTCCCAGCCTGGCCCCATTAGGAGATATGTAGACTGGAGTAGCACAGGAGAAAGAAGCAGCCAACCCTGCATTGTACTGCTTCCCACGGGCCAGGATACTCTACCTGAGGTTGAATCCAGGCTGCCCTCTGTTTCAGTGATGGACGTTGGCCAAGACTTATGGACCTGGTGTCCCCTCCCACCTGCAGAAAGAACCACTTGACACGTTAGCTGCTGCTGCTTGCTGGGTCCCTGTGAGCAACACGGTTTAATTTAGAACAGCCTCGATACTGGTGGGCCCTTAGGCTGCAGAAAACCCAACTGCCCGTGCTACGTTTCTTGCTTGCAGGCGGGTTAGGACCAGGGGTGAGTGCTGCAGAGGGCAAGAGGGCAGTCTCAGCGCCCGGGTGCAGGGAGAGGGGAACCTGCAGTGGACCCACTTCCAAGCAATGGGAGTTAGAAGCAGCAGCAGCAGCATGGACGGACTCTGAGAGGAGGCTCATCTTGGGGGGAAATTAGAGAATAGACTCATAGACTCATAGACTTTAAGGTCAGAAGGGACCAATATGGTCATCTAGTCTGACCTCCCGCATTGTGCAGGCCACAAAAGCTGACCCACCCACAACAGAATCTTCCAGCCTGCGACCCCTGCCCTATGCTGCGGAGGAAGGCGAAAAACCTCCAGGGCCTCTGCCAATCTACCCTGGAGGAAAATTCCTTCCCGACCCCAAATATGGCGATCAGCAGAACCCCGAGCATACAGGCAAGATTCTACAGCCGGACCCTCATTTTACCCGCGATGGCACGTTAATGCCTAATTGACTAAAATCACGTTATCCCATCAAACCATTCCCTCCATAAACTTATCAAGCCTAATCTTGAAGCCAGAGAGGTCTTTCGCCCCCACCGTTTCCCTCGGAAGGCTGTTCCAAAATTTCACCCCTCTGACGGTTAGAAACCTTCGTCTAATTTCAAGCCTAAACTTCCCCACGGCCAGTTTATATCCATTCGTTCTCGTGTCCACATTACTACTGAGCTGAAATAATTCCTCTCCCTCCCTGGTATTAATCCCTTTGATATATTTAAAGAGAGCAATCATATCCCCCCTCAGCCTTCTTTTGGTTAGGCTAAACAAACCGAGCTCCTCGAGTCTCCTTTCATAGGAAAGGTTTTCCATTCCTCGGATCATCCTAGTGGCCCTTCTCTGTACCCGTTCCAGTTTGAGTTCATCCTTTTTAAACATAGGAGACCAGAACTGCACACAGTACTCCAAATGAGGTCTCACCAGCGCCTTGTATAACGGAAGCAGCACCTCCCTGTCCCTACTAGAAATACCTCGCCTAACGCATCCCAAGATCGCATTAGCTTTTTTCACAGCCACGTCACATTGCCGACTCATAGTCATCCTGCGATCAACCAGGACTCCGAGGTCCTTCTCCTCCTCCGTCACTTCCAACCTATGCGTCCCTAACTTATAACTAAAATTCTTGTTAGTCATCCCTAAATGCTTACACTTACACTTCTCACTATTAAATCTCATCCTATTATTGTTACTCCAATTTACAAGGTCATCCAAGTCTCCCTGCAGAATATCCCGATCCTTCTCCGAATTGGCAATACCTCCCAACTTTGTGTCATCCGCAAACTTTATCAGCCCACTCCTACATTCGTTTCCGAGGTCAGTAATGAATAGATTAAATAAAATCGGACCCAAAACCGAACCTTGAGGAACCCCACTGGTGACCTCCCTCCAACCCGACAGTTCCCCTTTCAGTACTACCCGCTGCAGTCTCCCCTTTAACCAGTTCTTTATCCACCTCTGGATTTTCATATCGATCCCCATCTTTTCTAATTTAACCAATAATTCCTCGTGCGGCACAGTATCAAACGCTTTACTAAAATCGAGGTAAATTAGATCCACCGCATTTCCTTTATCTAGAAGGTCTGTTACTTTCTCAAAGAAGGAGATCAAGTTGGTTTGGCACGATCTTCCTTTCGTAAACCCATGTTGTAATTTGTCCCAATTGCCATTCACCTCAAGGTCCCTAACTACTTTTTCCTTCAAAATTTTTTCCAAGACCTTGCATACTACAGAAGTTAAACTAACAGGCCTGTAGTTACCCGGGTCACTTTTTTTCCCCTTCTTGAAAATAGGAACCACATTAGCTATTTTCCAGTCCAACGGTACCACCCCCGAGTTTACAGATTTATTAAAAATTATCGCCAAGGGGCTTGCAATTTCTCGCGCCAGCTCCTTCAATATTCTAGGATGAAGATCATCCGGTCCGCCCGATTTAGTCCCATTTAGCTGGTCTAGTTTGGCTTCCACCTCTGATACTGTAATGTCAATTGCCCCTCCTTTATTCCCCTCTGTCCCGCTCCCTCTATTCCTAAGCCCTTCATTAGCCTTATTAAAGACCGACGCAAAATATTCATTTAGATATTGTGCCATGCCTAGATTATCCTTAATCTCCACTTCATCTACATGCTTAATGATTATAAGGCTTGGTGGGCCCAATTCTGTATGGTGCTGAGCCCCTTCATCTTCCGTCAGCATGATGGCAATTGAGAGCACTCAGCACCTAGCAGGACTGGGCCTGTGATGGGGTTAACAAACCCCACGCTGGAGAGCAAGGGGTTAAGGCGTTGCTCTGGGCCCAGGCAGCCCCAGCCAGCCCCACCACCAGCGCAAGGCAGGGCTTCAAAAGGGGAGAAGAGCAGCTCTGAAGTGGGCAGGCAATGGGGGGGGGGGGCAGATGGCGGCTCTGAGAGTCGAAGTATCGTCCCGGGGGCACCTTGCTGGAGGCCTCATTACACTGACCAGAGAGCAGTGACTGGGGGTGCAGGTCAGAGACTCTGATTGCTGGTGGTGTCAGCGGGGGCTGGGGTAGGAAGTGGTCCAGGGAGGGCCAAGTGTAGCCTCCCACCATTGGGCCCTGGACTGGAGATCGGTGGAGAGGATGGGCCCGGGCTCCCCTACCCGTATCTAACAGACAGCATCACCGAGACGCCTACTGGAGCGACCCTGATTATTCAAAGGCCCAGCCCCCACTCCCCCCAGGACAGGAGGGGAGAGCCAGAAACCTAGGCAGCACTGTGGGGCAGTGGCGCACGGTTTACAGGGCCCTCTAGTAGGAAGGGGAGGGGAGATTCTAGTGGGGAGGGAACTGAAAGACAGCAAAGGTCTCTGGGTTAAACACCCTCAATGGCTTTGATCTCCCCGGCCCGATGATAAGCTGTAGCTGCCATTGTATTTAGTATCCCAAAGGACTTAGCGGAGGATGCTGGCAAAGATACAAGCACAAGAGCTCTCGGTGCTTCAGGGCACCAGCTTATGAGTGGTTGGGTAAGGAAGAACAACTGCCACCTAATAGTACTGAAACAATCAAGTGCATCCAAGGCCTTTTCTCTAGTGCATCAGGCATGGGCTGCAGTTGGAGACAGGCTAGGGGGCTAGATGGTTGGCCGGGGATGGACCAGGGATCTGTTTGGGAGGGGTAGCTGGAGGGATACTAGGCTGGATGGACCATGGGTCTGCTTGGTAAATGATGTTCACTTTGGATCCCTGATTCCATTCCTCTGCCCCACACATGGAAGGGCTCCCGCAGACGAATTGTTCTCTGCAGACGGAAGAACTCACTCTGCCCGAGACCGTATTGCTAGAGAATAAAGTGTGTGTGTGTGTGTGGGGGGGGCAGCTGTTCATTAGAGGACACAGTGTCTGACCTGCGCCCCCAGGCACTGCTCTCCAGGAGCTCACCTCTCCGTTCCACGTTCACGGTCCCACTTGGCTGCTCCCTCGCCGCTGCCCCTCCCTCCGAGACGCCTCCGTCCTTGGAGGACGCAGCCCCATCGACGCTACTGAAGTCACTGGCATTAAAGCTGCCTTTCCGTGGCCGGATGCAGGGGGGCCTGATGGACAGAAGGAAGGTGAAACGGATCATTTAAATGGGTGGAAAGGAAGGGGATGTTCAGCAACGACTCACCTGCCACTGCAGTCACCCGCTCTGGGACCGCACCTCCCTGTATCCTACGGATCCAACAACACCTTCCTTGCCAGCCCGCACCGCACCTTTGGTGAGGGGGTGGGACACACCAGCAGGTGGCGCTGGTGGGGGGGCAGGGAAGCGCTGGCTATTGGGAGCTCTCAAATCCTCCCACTCTAGCCTGTCCCCGCAGCAGCTGCTGAAGGAAGCAGGGCAGGCGTGCTAGCTGCGTGGGGGACTCCCAGATTTTCCCAGGCTAGCCTCTCCCAGCAGGACGCGCTGCAAGGCATGAAGCAGGAGCACTGGCTTTGAGAGTAGCTCATAGCCCCCCTCCAAGGGGACGGGTTACAGGCAGCAGAGACAATTATTTTGAAAGGGGGGCCCCCCCCTACCAGGCATTCTGCGACACGTAGGGTTCAAAGTCGTACTGGGTCTCGGGTTCGTCTCCCCGCTGCAGCTGCTTGACGTGGGAGGCGTACTGCTGCCCGGGGTCGTACAGCTTGCTGCTCTCGCACAAGGTCTGGAAGTGGACGGGCTGGGGAGCCGTCTGGGTGTGCATGATCTGGTAGAAGGAGATTGTGGCCTGAAATAGAGAGAGAGAGAGACTCAGAGAAGGGTGCGGGGGTATGTGTGACTACACGTGGTGTGTTCGGAAGCAGCCCTTTGAGACCCTGCACACTAGTGCCAGAGAGTCAGAGCTCCGGGTAAGCCATGCAGCCGGGAACCTGGGACGCTGTGTTAGACATTGCTCCCTGTGTTACATCTAGCTTTAAGTCCTGGCAGAGGTATTGGAAAGAACTTTATCTCAGGTCTACTTCTCCTCACCCTCTCCAGTGTTTTTCAACCACTGTTCCGCGGCACACTAGTGTGCCGCGAGATGTTGCCTGGTGTGCCGTGGGAAAAAAATATTAAACCATGCTTGAATGTCGGAACTGGTTACTAAAATTTTTGAATCCCACCACTGATGTTAAGGACTATAAATAGCTCAGAATATCAGCTTTGTGTTCAGCCAAACAGGCCCAGGTTGCGCACTGAATAAAGTATTTTATAATTTTTCATATTTCTGTTTACTTACTATTTCATAATAAAGTAATTATAAAATACTTTCTTTGTGTTTATTTGATTCCTATTCAAGAGAATTACTTTATATATAGTCAATATAGGCACAGAGTTAAATTTTTTAACATTTTCTAATGGTGGTGTGCCTCGTGATTTTTTTCATGAAACAAGTGTGCCTTTGCCCAAAAAAAAGGTTGAAAAACACTGCTCTACTCTACCCTCATCAGAGATAGGAGCAGCCAGCCCGCCCGAGTGGGAGTGTAGGTGCTTTTGGCATAACACAGCGAGATCTGGGCTTCTCACAGCAATGTGTGCAGAAGAGGCTGAGTACAGTCCTACCCGTCTCCCGCAGGTGGCTGCCTCAAGCCAGCGAGCCCTACTCACCGATTTCATGACCTGGTCGCTCTGCTTGATCACCTCGTGGATCTGCCGCAGGACGTTCACCTTGGTGTCCTCCAGCTCCTGCTTCTGTGTGTTGGCGTCAGCGATGCAGGTCCGGTACGTGGCCATCGATTCCTCTGCCTGCAAGCACCCGAGAAAGTGTGAGGTGCTAACTGCTCAGCGGTGGGAGGGCAGGGAAGGAAGACAAACTCTCCTTTGCCCCTTGGGTGGCATTTACCCTACAGTCCCTTCTGCCCAGGCAGTTCTGATGAGCATTTAGCACTAACTGCCCTGGAGAATGAAGTCCTCGAGTCACATACCAGGTCCAGCAGCCAGGACAATGCTGGGGCAAGCACCCCCTACCGTTCCCCATGCACTCCTGCACTCATCCTTGGCTTCTATGCTGGGACAGCTGCCAACAAGACCAGCTGGGGAAGTTCTTTCAATGCAGACACTTGTCTGCTAGGATTCATGGGTTCCAAAGCCAGACCATTGTGATCGTCTAGGCTGATTTCCTGTGTAACACCAAGTCATAGCTTCCCCCCCAAAATAATCCCTAGAGCAGATCTGTTAGAAAAACACCCAGTCTTGATTTCAAAATTCTCAGTGATGGAGAATCCACCACGACCCTCGGTAAGTTGTTCCAATGCTTAATTATCCTAATTGTTAAAAAATTACCCCTTATTTGCAGTCTGAATTTGTCAAGCTTCAACTTCCAGCCATTGGATGATGTTATTCCTTTCTCCGCGAGATTGAAGAGCCCCGTACCAAATATTTGTTCCCCATGAAGGTATGTATCGACTGTAACCAAATCACCCCTTAACCTTCTCTTTGTTAAAATAAATAGATTGAGCTCCTGGAGTATGTCACTATAAGGCAGGTTTTCTAATCCTTTAATCAATCTCACAACTCTTCTCTGAACCCTCTCCAATTTATCAACATCCCTCTGGAATTGTGGACACCAGAACTGGATACAGCATCTGTGTCAAGTCCCGGCAAACTCATTTCAGTGGCTGTCAGTGGCAACGCATTCCCAACACAACTGGAGCCAGTGAACTAAAACACCTCGGTACAAAAGGAAGGTGATAGCAGATTGGTTCAGTGGCATGGCTGTTCAGCCTGGTGAGAGACCCAGGTGGCCCTGGGCTGGAGCAGAGGGTTGGGATCTACCACAGGCCCTGGTTAGTGGGTGGTTCAGCATCAGTGCCTCTGGTCAGGTATGGAGCAGCAGCACCGGTAGGCTGGGATGTGCTTCTGGCTGAAAGGATGGTTTGGGGATGTACAGTGTTTGGGACACAAAAGGCTCTGATGGTGTGGGGTGGGCTCCCTGCCCACTCAACATCCCAAACAGTGATGTTCTCCTGGCATCTCCCTGACCCTCACCTTATTCCTGGCCTCCTCCTCCAGCCGCCTCTTCTTGTCCAGGGTCTTGGTGGTGGTGTTGCTGCTGGTGCTCTGCTGTTCCTCTTCAGCCTTCACTGTCATATACTTGGCCTTCTCGTGCTCCTCACAGCGCTGCATGTACATCTGCTTGGCCTTGCGCAGGTTGGTCTCCGCCTCTTGCTGCCAGACAAAAAATTGGGACCTTGATCCAAGGGGACTGGTCTAGGGAAAAGTCTGTCTGTCTGTCCGAGGAGAATGTTATCCTCCCCCTCCCTGGCCCTGGGGTTCTCTCCTCACTGGCCTGAAAGATTCTCCACTGCAGGATTACAGTATGAAGCTGAGTACTAAGCAACTCTGCACATGTATGGCTAGGAATGAGCATGGAGGGGAGGAAACTTAGACTGTAAGCTCTTTGGGGCAGAAGCTGTCTGCTATGCGTATGTACAGCGTCTAGCACGGTAGGGATCAGATCTAGAATTAGGGCCCCATGGCACTCCTGCAGGATAAATAATAAGGAAACAGTTCTGGGCTCTTATAGTGAAACTGACATGGGGGTTGGAAGAGCAAAGCTCCTTTCAAGGGGAGAACTGCTTTCCTGCCCGCGCGGAGCACTGGGATAGTGCACATTTCTCGGGGCATTTCCCGCACTGCTCATCCATCAGGCTCACTGAAGAGGCCATCGTGTGCTTGTTTCTAATGCCGGCACAAAGAGGGGCAAAGAATCTGACCATATGATCGACAAGATGCGTGGGGGGAGGAGGGGGGCTGTCACAGCCAGGATACGATCACGGCACAGCCCCATGGCACGCTGCAGCTCTTCGTTACCTACCAGCTTCCTCTGGGCCCGGTGCCACTGCTCCTTAATCTCCTTCCTCCGCTTTTCATGTTCAAGGCGTCTCATTCCCAGTGGCTGGAATAGGAGGGAGGGGGGGGAACAGAAGGGGGCGGAGTCAGGGGCAGCACAGCTCAGCCTTTATGACCTGTGCTGCTCTCTGTGCCGATGTGCTATGCCCTGCTCGGGTCCTCCAAATGCACCAGATTCCTTTACAGTGGATTGTAGTGCTCATAAACCCAAGGGCTTGCCAGCACCAGACAGAGCCAGCCATAGCACGGGCAGCTCTGCCAGGTGACTTGACTCATTCCTGGCCTGCCCTGCCTACCCACTGTTCCTGTTCTGGGCTTCTAGGAAGCAGAATCTGCAGTGTGGTGCAAAGGCTAAGTCACTGGGCTAGGGCATCAAGAGATGTGGGTTTTATTCCTGGCTCAGCCCCTAGCTTGCTGTGTGGTATTAAGGAGTCATGTGCCTCAGTTTCCCCCATCTGTAAAGTGGGGATGCCGATACATACTTTCCTTTGTTAGGGACTTTGCAATCTACAAATGAGAAGTACTATTTAAGAGTTGTTATCACTGATCAGGCTGAACTAAAGGCAGTTCTGTGTTGTGGACAAACACCTAGAAATTAGGTGGATGCTGTCACATTCACTTTCATTTTCGGCTGACATAAGCAAACCGAGTTCTCTGGCAGTGAAAGGATCATGCGTTACCCTACTGTCCTGGGCACGCAGACCGGACCTAGCAGCTTTCTGCTAGTGACCAGCACGTGTAACTTTGTCCATGCCGGGAAAAATACACAGACTCTGAGAGGCCTAAGCTGAGCTGGAGAATGGCAAAAATGAATGGTTTGGTTTTGCTGAACGTAGGGATGGTTGTGAGACCCTTTATCCAAACACCCCAAAGCCCAGGAGTTTGGATACATGATTCTGATTCTGGCACATCTCCAGTTTGGAGCAGTAACAGGGGGGACGCCGGTAAATATCAAACCCAACCCCTGCCTTAGTTGAGTGAAAGGGAACTCTGAAGATCTGTGCCTGAAAGAGAAACCCTATGGTATAAAGACAGTGACAGCACAGCACTTCTACCGCTGCAAAGTCTCTAGTGGGAAGGGGTTATTCTCAGGTGCCATTTCCGGTAGGAGAGGGCACTTCCTGTTTCAAAGCCGGGAACTCAGGGGCACCAGGTGTTCGCTGCAGATCAAACAGCAAACGGGAAAGCAGATGCAGGGGATCTCTCCAGCCATTTGCACCAAGGCATCCCGTGCAGCTGTGTGGGTGTGGGCATCTCTCCTACCTGCAGGAAGGTATGGTTCTGCAAGGTGGCAGCGGTTTGCAGGACTGCAGCGCCGTACTCCATATCTTGCTCCAGAGCCAGCGAGTAGATCGACAGGAACGGCATGTGCGGCTGGAAAATTACAACATCCCCCAGAGCGTCACTGCCACAGCAAGAAACCAGGCTGAGCACGTGACAGAAAAATGGTCATAGCCGTGGGGCAGGGGGGGCAGGAGGGTGAGAGGCCCAGACTGCCTGTGTGTTGCCGGCAAAGGCCCATAGCTAGCTTTTACATATTGATGCATCATGTACTGTTAGCAAAGGGGAAGAAGGGGAAATGTCAGAGGTTCTGTTGAGCTTGAAGTGCGTAACCTCATCCCCAGCAGCTCTCAAACCAGAGTGCCTGTAAAACTCTGCGATATGACTTTATACCATAACCGCTTCCTCCTGGGATTCCTTCTAGCCTGGCTGGTGGATAGCTCACTCTCACCCAAACAGGTCGTATTGTCATGCGACTCAGAGCCTGGGTTCAAGTTGAAGTGATGGTCATTACTTGGACCTGGGGTGGGGGAATCGGGCCCCTGGATTTTACACGAGGGAGCAGGGAGTCTCAAAAATGAAGCGTCCCACCTAGAAGTTTAGGCGTGAGATTTTCAGAAGTGCTTACTGGCCTTTGAATTCAGTTCTCCACTGACTGCCGTCGGATCCGCATTAGGCAGTGCAGCTTGCTTCTGAAAAATGACACCCTAGAATTGCATAGCTAAACCTTTGAGGCTATGGAACTGCAGTGTTTCTCTCATGAGGAGGGAGGTTTCCAGTGCTTGCTTCTGGTGTAAGTAAGGCCCAGACATATGCCGGAACCAGACACAAGGGGTGTGCTTACATAGGAGCTCTGACCTACCTCCTGAGTGATCGTTTGCTTGCAGCTGTTCACCATCTTCTGCAGCCCTTTGGCAAATTCCATCTCTGCAAGGGAAAGGAAGGAAGTGAAGATGGACTTAGAAGGCCTTGCCCTGCTGATTTTGTGTTTCATTTGGGGGGTATCAGTCATTTCAGCACTGAATATAAATTAAAGAATGCCAGTGCTGCAGATAGTGTAGGTCCTATACAAACACACACACTCACACCCATCCCTTCGCCTTTTTCTATCAAGGTAGTAATTCTTCAAATGCACATAGATTTACTTCATCCATAGATCTGAAAGTGCTTTACATAGGAAGGCAGGTAACATTTTATAGCGAGCCCAACTGAGGCAAAGAGACTTGCCCATTCAGAATCAGTGGCAAAGTCTGGAATGGAATTCAAGTCCCGACTCCCAGGCCCGTGCTCGGTCCATTCGGCCGTAAATGACTCTCTCGCTCCCCAACCCATTTCTGGGTCAAGGGGTCCCTTCAACCTCCAGCCCATAATAAATACTACGAGAATGTGAGCTGGGAATGGCACTGTGGCCCATTACGATGCCGCCTTCAGGAATTCAGCATCTCGGGAAGCAGACCCTGCCCTCCGTCCTCTCGCCACTCACCCAGAGTGGTCCTCTTCTCCAGGTAGTAGAAAAGGTCCTTCATGTATTTGGAGATGTTTTTGGCATACTGGAGGGCAGCTTCCACTCCGCCCTCACACCGCTGGAGCATGATGTCCACCTCTTCTGCAGACGGACGGACTGTGACAGGGGGACACGGAGAAAGATGGGAGAGGAGGAGATACAGAATGAGCCAGGCACTTAAACTACTGCCAAGCACTCTCATCCACTGACTTACACACCCAAATTGTCTTGGGGTTTCCAGGAGTCGTGCAGGGATCAAAGAAGCAGAGCTCCACCATGGACTGGAACCAAGGAGCAGAACTGACCTGAGCTGCTGCAGGCTTCCCCCACGTCACCCTCCCCCACGGCAGCAGACACAGACTTCTTGAGCTTTCATTTAAAGCCCTTCATGACCCTGCCCCACCCTACTAATCCGCTCTCGTGTCTCATGGTGCCTGTTGCCTGCCAACGATGCCGGCTTCCGTTGCTTGTTTGTCTGCTTCTTCCACTTGCCAAAGCCGTCCCATGAAGTGCTCTCCCCAAACGAGCCTGTCAAGCCATTACCTGGCTCTCCGAACCCCTTTCCAAAGCCCACTTGTGCTGCCATGCCGGGATTGAACTTCCAGCTGATCATGGCTAGGCAGCGGGCGCAGTAAGGGTTACCGATATGTTTCTAGCATTCATAAGCAAGTTGGCGTGATCTCTGCAAATTGCACACGTAGTCAGCCGATGGAAAGGTGGGTTCTTGGTACTTCTGCTCTTTTCGGCCCCGCTCCACTCCCTCGGTCACACCAGCTTGTGTTGTCTGGTCTGGTCTGTAAGCTCTTCGGGGCAGGGAACCTGTTCATGCAGGGCCTCACGGAACGGCTGGGGCCATTGGGTGTATTGCAGCAGTAGTGAAAACGAGGAGGACCCCTCGTCTCTCGTCTCGGAGGAGACGGTGGCTGGATGGACATTGCATCCACTGGACGGTTTGCAGGAACTCTGCCTGCCTGAACTTGCCCACCACCTGCTGGCTCCGAGACTCAGCTGCACATTTCATGGCAGTGTTTGTTACCAGCCCCTTTGTGCCCTCGGCTGTCCGGTGGGCATGGAGAATGCAGATTTAACTGCTTTGGTGCTGCCTAAGGTGCCGGGTTCAGGGGGCAAGAATACACCTGCAGTGAAGCCTTGTGTCCTTGTCACTTGCGCCCCGCGATCCTGTGGAACGCTGGCATTCAGCACCACTGCAAGCCAGGGAGTGGCACTTGCACATTTCTCCCTGAACCTCAGTAATGGAGAGGGAACGCCATGTCCTCTGAGCCACCCTGCCCGTCCTGCTGCCCAGACTTCCCTGCCCGCAGCAGGATTTATTCTGCACCCAGCCATTGGAGATGATGAAACATCACTCACCTGAATCAAAGCTTTCCATGCCGGTTGGCATGCCGTCTCCGTAGAGGTTCTCCATAGACTGTTCGGGTGGGGAGGCAAAAGAACTCGTTAGAGAGTGAGAAGTAGGTGCAACGGGTGAAGACGGGAGCAGGCTGCCAGGGTTTTTTTTCAGAAGCCAGGAGATGGATAGAGAAACCTGGGGCTGCTGGCCGTTCTCTATGTTCACTGAGGCCCAGAATAAGGAGCAAACTCTTTTGATCTGCCAAGTGCAGCCTTGGGGTCCTACCTGAAGGCCCTCTGGGGACACGGGAGTATCTGTGGTTAAGTGACCTGCTCAAGGTCACACAGCAAATCAGCAGCAGAGCCAAGAATAGACACCAAGAGCCCTGATTCTCAGTCTTCCACTCTTTGGTCTACAAGATCCTCCTGTGACCTAGCTGAGGTCCTTCTCAGGGGCCTGTCACCTCTCTAGCTAAGCACCATGTGCTCTTTTGATCTCTCCTTGTCCGCGTGAATAGCAGTAGATACAGGACTAAGCAGACAAGGCCTGTGCGATGTTCCCCACACAGCTCTGTCAGTGCCTTCTAGGCTAAGCTGGGACAGATGGCTTAGTTGCCTCTACTTGTTCTTGAGCAGAGACTATGTGTAGCTGCTTCTCTTGGCGCTGAGCAGGGCCTGTTCAGGGCTTCTGAATGGCGGTGTACCAGAAGTAAAAGCAAACCCCAGCAATATCCCCCCTCGGTCCACTTAGGAGCAGGCTGACCCAGATCTGCATGAACGAAGCTGGTGTCACTCACCTGATTCTGGTCACTAGGAGGTATCGAGAGGAGGGTGCTGCTGTCCACCTCTCCCATGAGGAATTCAGACACGCTGGAAGAAGGGGCAGGAGGACATGGCTGGTCAGCACGGTTAGAGTTATTAACTGGAGAGCAGCACATAGGACCTTCCACACCACTTCAGAGTGCAGGTCCCTGGAGTCTGCCAGGGGCCAGGCCCCAGGGCCTGATCCAGCTCAGTGGGAGTCTTCCTATTGGCGTCAGTGGGGATTGGATCAGCCCCCAAATGATTTAGCCCCAACAGTTTAGATGAAGGTGAAGCGATGTCAGGAGGAGACTGGGGGATCTTAATATCCCTGCCCCAGTGGTTGTCTGAACCAGACCTCCTGGGGTCAATAACAACGTGGGTGTAACTGATGTAAGTGAGAGAAGGAACAGACCAGGACATCCAGCCAGGGGCCACCCAGGAACTTGTGACGCCGCAGGGAGCGGGGGATGGGTTGCACACCCAAAACTTGGTCTTTCACCATTGCCGGCAGAAAGCTGCCCCTTGGCAAGGTGTGAGTGTGCAAAGTGACAGGGCGGGGCAGCGTGTTGGGGACAGTCGAGGTGGCAGGGGAGGGGCAAGTCCTCCAGACCGCCGCTGGCTGCGGTTCGCTTACGTGCTACTGAAGGAGACTGCGATGGTCTCCAGCGCCTTCTCGAACTCCCGCTTGTCCGTCTCATTGTTGGACTCGTAGTGGAAACCTGGAAATGAAAGAGAAGCAAAAGCCCTTTTGTGACTGACACCCACTTGCCAGTGGTGGTCCCAGACCTGCTCCGACATAGGGAGAGAGGGGTGAGCCTTGCAGCCCATCCACGAAGTCTCTGCTCTCAGGCTAAGCTGCCCCTCTTAGACAGTTCTCATGTACCTCTTCCCTTGGTGCGTCTACACTGCAAAAAAACCTCGCAGCAGCAAGTCTCCGAACCCAGTTCAGTGGACTCAGGTTCCTGTTATGGGGCTAAAAATACCAGTGTAGACATCCCCACTCGGGCTGAGACCCTTCCCCCCCTCTAGGTTTCAGAGCCCAGGCAGAAGCCCAAGCAGGAATGTCTACACTGCTATCTTTGGCCCCACAGCACACGTCCCGTGAGCCCGAGACAGTTGACCCGGGCTATGTGACTGGGTGCTGCAGGTTTGTTTGCAGTGTAGACGTACCCTAGGTGCCACCGACAAAACAGTCTTGGATCGATGAACCCAGCTTCTCTATGCTAATTGCCACAGTACGTTTCTAAGGCACTAGCAGGGCAGCTTTTGAAACAGACCTAGAGACCCTGGGGGCAGAGCCCTGCAATACATATAATCATATTTGTTAGAGGTGGAAAAGGCCTGCCTAGGTTTCATCTGGTCCAGCACCCTGGAGAGGGTTAGCTCTGGATTGTTCCCATGGAATATTCCCCAGGGCTTTGTCCAGTCCAGTTTTACATTTCCCCAGTAATGGGGCTTTTACCACTTCCCTTGGGAGGTTGTTCCCTGTTCAGCATTAGCAAAAGTTTCCTCCTACTTGGTCTGTATTTCCCCTAAGGACAATTGCATATCATCACTCCCAGGGCCGGCTCCAGGCACCAGGCAACCAAGCTGGTGCTTGGGGCGGCACCTGGAGGGGGGCGGCGCGGCGCTCGGGCCGCCGGGGAGAGCGGGGCCACAGCCGGGATCGCCGCCCTCCCCCCGGCGCTCTGGCCGCCCTCCCGCGGCTGCCGGGGCTCGCCGCCCTGCGCTCTGGCCGCCGGGGGGAGAGCCGAGCCCCAGCCGGGGCTCGCCGCCCTGTCCCCGGCGCTCTGGCCGCGGGGGGGGGGGGGGGGGGAGCCGAGCCCCCGCCGGGGCTCGACGCCCTCCCCCCCCCGGCGCCCTGCCCCCGGCCGCCGGGGGGAGAGCGGAGCCCCCGCCGGGGCTCGCCGCCCTCCTCCCAGGGCTCCGGCCGTCCTCCCCTCCGGCGCCCTCCCCCCGGCCGCCGGGGGGAGAGCCGAGCCCCCGCCGGGGCTCGCCGCCCTGCCCCCGCCGGCGCTCTGGCCGCCGGGGGGAGAGCTGAGCCCCCACCGGGGCTCGCCGCCCTGCCCCCGGCGCTCTGGCCGCCGGGGGGGAGCCGAGCCCCCGCCGGGGCTCGCTGCCCTCCTCCCAGGGCTCACCCCCCGTGCCCTGCCCCCTGCCCCCGGGGGGAGAGCGGAGGCCCCGCCGGGGCTCGCCGCCCCCCCGGGCTCCGCCCCCCCCGCGGGGGGGGGGGGGGCGGCCGGAGGCTTTTTTGCCTGGGGCGGCAAAAAAGCCAGAGCCGGCCCTGATCACTCCCAGCTACCCCCAGGCCGCCATAAGAGATCAGATGAATCTGTGTTACTGCTGTGCATTTCCTGCCCTCCGGCTTCAGAGCCTTCTGCTTTGAGATGGAAAAGGCTGATCAAAGAACCCCTCTAATCCCAGACTGAGAGAGAGCAGCTGCAGAGCTCCCATGTGGAGGGGTCACCCCGGCAGAGTGAGCCGTCACCCCAAGCTCTGAATCCTCCAGATCCCAAAGAAAAGAAGAATTTTATTCCCATCTAGTTCAAGTCCAGGGATTCTGAATAGGTCAGATGCAGAATCATTCTGGGTCTGCTCCTGCATGAATCTAGTGTAGAATCGCTAGAGGTTTTAGCATGAAATGGTAAAAAGAGAATGGGCCCAATTCTGTATTCCCTGCACCCTGGGCTCGGTTCTCCATTGCCCTACCCCGGTGCAGTCATTTTCACCAGTGCAAAGTAGGTGTGAAATGTTCATTCTGATTAGGTTGCATATGACACCCACGTGCCACTTGTGCAAATGCCGGCACAAGGTGCTGGGCCATGCAAAATTAAAGCCTCTCCCAGAGTAAAAGACCAGAATCTGGCTCACAACCTCGTCGCTCATCAAAGTCAACTCGCTGCATGGCTCAGAGGAACCCCCCATTTTTAAACATGCCTCACATCAGCGCTTGCCACAACTGCTGTGCCACACAGCCCGGCCCATGCCGAGGCCCTGACAGGCGATCACTGAGCAAGCCGATCAGCAGATCTTGTTCCACCCTGCTATGGAGGAACTTCCTGTCCCTTGTGGTTACCGTTTGGTGTCCAGGAAATGAGGGCTGTGACGCAAAATGTTGTGCTCTGTGTGCGGTTAAGCCCGCCGTCCCTTCCCCCACCGCTGTTGTAACACTGCGCTCTCGGAAGGCTTTGCACTGGCATGCTTGGCAGAATCACGTCTCAGAAATATGCGGTGCTGCCAGGGACTAGGGAGATAGTGGCCGATGATGATTAGGGTTTAAGATTTTTATTGCAGTAACGCCTAACGGCCCACTCACGAATCTGAGCTCCATTGTGCTAGGCACACCACGCCTTGTAATTAACAGACTGCCCCTGCCTCAAAGTCCTAGCAATCTAGGCCAGGGGCGGGCAAACTTTTTGGCCCGAGGGCCACATCGGGGTTCCAAAACTGTATGGAGGGCCGGGTAGGGAAGGCTGTGCCTCCCCAAACAGCCTGGCCCCCGCCCCCTATCCACCCCCTGACTGCCCCCCTCAGAACCCCCAACCCATCCAACCCCCCCTGCTCCTTGTCCCCTAACTTCCCCCCCCCCCCGGAACCCCCTGCCCCTAACCGCCCGCCGGGACCCCACCCCCTATCCAACCCCCCCTGCTCCCTGTCCCCTGACTGTCCCGACCCCTATCCACACCCCTGCCCCCTGACAGGCCCCCCGGGACTCCCACGCCTATCCAAACCCCCTGTTCCCCGTCCCCTGACCACCACCCCCCAGAACCTCCGCCCCATCCGCCCCCTTACCATGCTGCTCAGAGCAGCATGTCTGGCAGCCGCGCCGCCCGGCCGGAGCCAGCCCCACCGCCGCGCTGCCCATCAGAAGCTCGCAGCCCCGCCGCCCAGAAAGCTGGCAGCATGGCGAGCTGAGGCTGCAGGGGAGGGGCCGGGGGCTAGCCTCCCCAGCCGGGAGCTCAAGGGCCGGGCAGGATGGTCCCGCAGGCTGGATGTGGCCCATGGGCCATAGTTTGCCCACCTCTAAAGATCTAAGGCCTGGATCCAAAGACTCTCACTGACCTCTGTGGGCTTTGGATCAGCCCTAAGAACCCCTCATGTCAGCTGAACAGACATTTTCTCTCCTACTTGCTGGAAAATAGGCCAGCTTGTGCATATGTTTTTCAGCCTGCAGCCCCCGTTTTGCAGACACAAGTTTGCATCATCAGTGACAAGCGAGTACTGATGTTCGGTATTTAGAAATCTTCCTGGATCACCGCCACAGTTGTCTAGAGACGCCCCCAAATACCAGCCCTTTGCACCAGCAATTAGCAGAGGGGGCACAGTAGTGCCCACGAATCTGCGGGCCATTTTTTGAAAATCAGGCCCATCAAACAACATTGACAAGAATAACAGCACAGCTGGGAACTGCTTTCTCGGGGTCCCACTCCTCGGAATCCCAGGCGTGCATTTCCACCCTTGTCAATTGCACGTTTTTCTAAATGCCTCTGAAGAAGGAATTGGCTGTTTTCCTATCACTTGGGCTCAGATCAACATGCAAGATCAGTTTAAGAGCCGATTCATTCATTGCCTTAGCTGCGTGAACAGTACATGTCAGCTTTGGAAAGGCACAAGCGGGAACTAGGCCCCAAACCCCCAGCGACGTTCCAGGGGGCTTCAAAATAATAATAAAAAATAGGGGCTGGGCCCCAGGCTGCAATCTGTGCCTTGGCTCATCTCTTTGAATAGGCAGGGGGCCTGATTCTGATCTCACTTCTTATTATGTCCATTGCTGTAGCAGCTTGGAGCCCGAGTGACGGCCCAGGACCCAATTGTGCTGGGCGCTGTACAAGTGCAGAACAAAGAACTGGCCCCACTGGCTTTACGTGAGGAACGTCATTCAGTTCAACAGCGCGGCTCTCGATCCACACCAAGGTAAGCGAGAGGACAATCAGGCCTCTGCAGGGCTCTATGAGTGCCCCGTGCTTAGTATTGATTGGGGCGGGGTCTGTACGAACCCCCTGGATCCAAACATCCCCAGGCTCTGGGAAAGTTGATACGCAGAGCCCAGCGTTGTACCATGGGTTCATTGTGGGGGTCTGACTCTCCACTGCCTGGGGATGCTGTTTACATGGGCGTGAGGTCAGAGGCCAGGAGGCGAGAGTGGAGAATTCTGACCTGGTGGTGTTTCACACCCGCTTCGCCTAGGTGTACATGACGACACAAGGCGCAGGGCAGTGGAGAATCGGGTCCTATGGCTGACGCCCTCTTTTAGGCCTCGCCGGTGTAAATCAGGAGTGAGCGCATAAGAACGGCCATACTCAGGGCTGGTGCTACCCTTTAGGCAAACTAGGCGGTTGCCTAGGGTGCCAAGATTTGGGGGCGCCAAAAAGCGGTGCCCCCAATTTTTTTTTACATCGTTCCTACGCCGGTCGCCGCTCCACTTCTCCCGCCTCCCAGGCTTGCAGCGCCAATCAGCTGTTTGGCGCCGCAAGCCTGGGAGGGGAGGAGAATTAGAGCGGGGGCGGCGTGCTTGGGGAGGAGGCGGAGCAGAGGTGAGCTGGGGTGGGGAGCTGCCGCATGGCTCCCCGGGGGGGGGGAGCTGCTGCGGGGGGGGGGGGCGCTTCAGGGCGGGGGGGGCGGGGAGCTGCCGCAGGGCTGGGGGGGGGCGCAAGGTGGAAGTTTCGCCTAGGGCGCGAAACTTCCTTGCACCGGCCCTGGCCATACTGGATCAGACCAAAGGTCCATCTAGCCCAGTATCCTGTCTACCGACAGTGGCCAATGCCGGGTGCCCCAGAGGGAATGAACAGGGAATCATCAAGTGATCCATCCCCTGTCGCTCTTTAATCAATGGGATTACACCAATGTGAAAGTGGTGGAAGGGAGAGGAGAATCAGAGCCCGTCTCCTGCCTTTGCAGGAGGATAGACTTGGTGACCTAGTAGGTCTTGTCCATCTTCAACTACTGTGGTTCTCCTGCACCAGCCTCGAGGACGTCCCCCCTGACACACACAAAGCTTTCATGGCCAACCAGCAGCGATTTTGTCCCGGTGGAAGAGAGCTGGCAGCCCAGACGCCTATATCAGTCAAGGCAGGGGAGCCTGGGGTGGCTTTCCGACAGACAAGGACTCACCCCAAATATCGCACCCCTGTCCCAGCCCTGAAGTGGAACTGAGAGATCCAGAAAACACATCACGGTCTGACTCTTGAGCACTGCTTGCCATGTGGTGTCCAAGGGGAAAATATGAGTGAAAGGGCCAAACCTCCCATTGGAGTCAAGGTCCAAGTTCCCACTGATTTCAGCGGGGCCTGGGTTTGGCCCTAGGTCCCTGTCACCCCCAGTGATGAATGTTACAAGACTCTCCACCCAAGTCAGTTTCTTAGAGCGATGTGGTCATGGCAGGGTGAGGTCGAGGGTGTTAGCAGGGCCGGGGCTGGTTTTACAGCTCAGAAAGCAGCCCTCCCTCTCCCATGCCCTGGTTTGTTTGTTGGAAGGTTTCCCACTGGCATCATTCACTTGGGCTCGTCTGACGCCCCGTCTAGAGAAAGGGCAGTTCCTTTGTAAAAGCTTCGGTATGAATGGGCTCCCCCAGCACCCTCAGGCCGGGCTCTCTCTAATCCCAGGAAATTAAATGCTCAATCTTGGCTAATCCACGCTGCACCTCCTGGGGATCTGAGACAGCTGGCTCCTTCTTGGTGCAGGCGCGACGTGTCAGACGAAGGGCCAGACTTGTCTCTGGGGTAATTCCACTGACTTCACTGGGGCCACATGCTGAATTTGGCCCAGTGAACGCGTCACACTAGTGACCCACAGAGGCTTTTGTGTCGGTTCATGAAGGTTTGTGCCAGCGGGCATGAAGAGAATTAGGGCGTGAGCAAGCGAGGGGATCGTGGGCTGAATATCACAGCAATGTTCCCGGGGGAGCGGGGAGGGGAGGACAACCAGACTGCGGGATCCTCTCCCCTGTGGGAGTTTGATCACTGGAGTCATTTTAAAGTG